>NC_138577.1:53817454-54165693 GCF_964289735.1 Phaethon aethereus | reverse complement strand
TAAGGCTTTTGTACCTATTGCAGAGAATATATAGCAATGTGATACAAACGCTATAGAAATGTTCGCTGCATACCGAATGTATTGTATTTAGGAGTATACAGAAACATCACTAAGCTTCCTCTGTTACACTGAAAGAGTCATTTCAAGAGATCAGTCCTTTCCTTTGGTATAACTCTATGTCTTGCTGCTTATGGTCCTTTTAAGCATATAAACTAACAAAGCTTAATTGACTTTGTCTTAATAATTCACTCTCATTACAGCCAGCAAACCCACAGTGTCCCACGATACAATGTCCAATTTCCTTTCACTCACATGCCTGAAGATAGCTGCCAAGCTGAGGAACTAAGCTGGGACATCCAGGAGACAAAATGGAGTCTTTAGCTGTATGTCTAGCCATGCAGACACCAGTGAAACACCACAGGTGTGGATCTTCAAGAGAACATCTGTTTGGAGAAAATGAACATACTCAGATTACCCATGCAACCTGCCTATGAGTGAGACACAGAGGCAGAAAGGATCTAACTGAATACACAGCACTAATCAAAATATAAAATCGAAAAGTTGGTAAGAGTAGATTTGTTTACTTATCATTCACATGCTGGAAAAAGCACTGGTTAAAAGTTAGCTAAATTATAATGCTTGCATTTCTTTTAGAGGTAACAACATATTATTGACACAAAACAATGTCCACTGTATGTATCTGAAGTCAGATTAGACTCATTCCTTTGCTTGCATTACACTTTTCTGAAGTTTTCTTCTCTGTCTTTACCTCAATCAGATAAACTTTGTAATCTATTCCTAGTAATTAAACAGTGCAGTGAGCTTCAAAACAGAACTTTTGCTGCCTATTCCTTAGATTGCTTTTAGCAAAGGTAGCATGTTGTTTTACTGAGAAAGCTGGCAGATTACTCACAATACAGAATTGAGTGGAATACTTGAATTCTTAATTAATGTTTGGTCTCAGTGTATTTGGAAACCTCTCCTGTTTGTCGTTATTCATGCAGTTGCCTAAATACTGAAAAACAGCTAATTGTGCATTTTGATACTGTTGACTACTTTTTTGTCTTTTGTGTTTTACTTCAAGCTCAAGCTCTAAATACCAAGACATACTTAAGAATCTCAGTTTTCATTAAAAGGATACATTTTCAAGCTTTGTGATTGCAGAGGAAAAACTAATAAGAAACAAAAAGCAACAAAGCAGACAGAGTAAGTAAACAAAACTCCACGTTTCCTCACTTTCTGACTCGATAGCACAAAATAACTCCAACAAATCAAAACCAGTGAGTTTGGTGATCAATTATTCTTGAATTCAGCTGCAATCCATGCTGAACCAGCTCCAGCCCCACAGAGCCACTTTGCCTTCCCTGAGCCCCTCTGGTTTCTCAGCTTCCCTCCTGTGCAGGACCCAAAATGGGAAACAGTGCCCAGATGAGGCCGGCCTGCTGGGTGCTGAGCAGAGGGGGAAACTCTTGGGCCCTCTGGCTTGAGGAGAAAGACAGGAGAAGACGAGCGAGAGAGAGCCAGGTGCTCTCCCCATGGGTGACCCACCATGGGAGGAAGAGGGAGAGCCCAGAGGGCTGGCCAGCAGGGCTGGGGTGTGGGGAGAGCCTGTGGGACTTTGTCCTGCAGCCTCCCAGGGAGGCACGAGGTGTTACCAAGTGAACCCTCTCACTGTATGTGCCTGGAGATGCCTGCCCTGGCCAAAGTGACCTGACGGGCCTGGGGAAGACACGGCCGAGGCCTGGTGTGAAACACTGAGCACAAGACAAGAAATGGGGGGAAGAGTGGGCAGTGGCCTTGTGGTAAGACCAGATGCATGTGCTAGGTTCTGCTGTCACCGAGGGGATAGGCTCTGATGTCACGTAGCGATAGAATGTTAGCAGGCAACCCTCGCTGCTTCTGTCAGGGCACCGAGTCCCAGCCGGTTGGCTCGTGCCTGTGCTCCAGCTGAGAAGTTGGAGTGTTGAGTGAAGCCTTGGTGCTGGTGTCCTGACCAGGGAGTTGTTCCTTGCAGCTCTCTGTGCCCAACGCCAGAGCCGTCAAAGGATTGTCCCCGGCCCTGCCAGGTTCAGGCAGCCGGGGCAGCCAGGAGGCACGCTCGCAGCAGCAGAGGTGAGCTGGGAGGAGAAACCTCAGCCTAGGGAGCTGGGAGGCTTTCCTTCTTGAGGGATCTGGGCAAGACTTCCACCTGTACCTGGGCCAGCCAATGACTGTGGCTTCTATTCCTTTTCTAGCGTCACACCGGCTGCTGCAGTGCCCAAGAGAGGGAGCATTTTGTCATCGTCAGCTCCCCCCAGCCCACCGCAGCCAGTGGACAGCATGGCCACGGAGCAAAGCAGCCGCTGTCCAGTATGCCTGGACAGCTGGGATGATGCTGCCTACGTAATGCCATGCCTCCACCAGTTTTGTTACCAGTGCATCCTGCGGTGGGCTAACAGCAAGCCTGAGTGTCCCCTCTGCAAGAGGAGAGTGCAATCCATCGTGCACTCAGTGCGAGCAGACAATGACTTTGAAGAGGTCATTCTTGGAGCACCGGGGCTGGCAGCAGAGTCAGTTGGCACTCGCCAGGCAGCAGGAGCACCCAGGCACCCAGCCACCCACAGCCCCCCTCGCCCTCTAACACCCCAGCCGCTGGCGGTGCAGTCGGGGCCCAGGGCTCCAGTGGGTGGCCTCCAGCCCGACACCTGGGCGTCCCTTTTTGATGACCACCCGGCTCTCCTGCAGCGCTTTCTGCCCTGGCTGCAGCAGCAGCTGGGCCTGGTCTTTGCCGAGGAGCCTTCGATGGCAGTCGTCTTCGAGGACCTCATCCTGTCTGTCCTGGGGCTCTTTGGGCTGGACGAAGAGGTGCTGGTGCGGCTGTTGCAGGTCAGCCTGCAGAATCGTGCGGCAGCCTTCGTACAGCAGCTGATCGACGTCGCCGTGCAACGCTGCAGCGGGGAGGCCCACCGTCTGCTGGGCCTCGAGGACAGCCACGCTGCCCAGGAGTGGCAGGGCAGCCCCGCGGCTGCCCCCCATCCTGCTGCCTCCAGAAGAGGGTCTCCTGCCCCTGGCCCAGGCCCCTCCAGCAGCCCTCCTGTGGCCAGCGAAGAGGAGCGCCCCAGCCCCTCGGCTGCTGCTCTTCACGGCGGTTCCAGCAGCCCCGCTGCTGCCCCCATTCCCACCCAGGGGGACCAGGAGGAGCTGCAGAACAATCCGGGGGAGGCTGTGGCAGGTGCCTCCACTCCCAGCCAGGGCAGGGACCGCTCCCATGGGGGGCCACAGAGAGCCCGAAAGAGGAGGGCTGCCAGCTCCCAGATCTCTTCCCAGCCCCACAAGAGGCCACCCTGCCGGCACAACTAGAACCAGGCTCCATGAGCTGCCAAAACCAGGGCCGGGCCAGCAGCTGTGGCACGTGCTGGCCCGCAAGGTAATCAGAAGGCTCTCGCTAGTCTAGTTCCACCAAAGAGAAGACGCTGCCTGAAGGCAAGCACTGCCCAGCTCCAGGCCTGCATTTCTGCAGGTATCTGGGGCAGATGTTTCCAGCCGTGGCAGTCTCCAGGGCCAGCCCATGCCCCACCGCTCAGCACCTCAGGCCTGGCCTCCTCCTCACCGCACCCCCTGCCCCCATGTCCCGGGGCTCTGCTCTCCCACCAGCCTGCACTGCCCAGGGCAGCCTGGCTGCAGCAGCACCCAAATCCCTGCTCCTGTGCGCAGCCGCTGCTCTCTGCATCTCTGCATCTCCCCAGCTCATACCCTGCCAGTGCAGGAGCCCCAACAAGATCCACAAGGGCAAGCACAAAGTCCAGCACCGGTGGAGGGACAATGCCCAGCACCAGCACACGCGGCGGGCTGCCTGGCAGCAGGGCAGCTTTGCAGAAACAGCCCTGGAGGTCCTGGTGGGCACCAAGTTGATTGTGCGCCAACAACACGACCTTGCCACAAGGAACACTAACGCTGTGCTGGGCTGCATTAGGAGGAGGTTTGCCAGCCGCTTGAGGAAGGTGCTCCTTCCCCTCTACTCGGCACCGGTGATGCCACACCTGGAGCACTGTGTCCGCTTCTGGGCTCCCCAGTGCAAGAGAGAGATGCACATACTGGAGAGAGGCCAGCCAAGGGTCATGAAGATGGTTAAGGCGCTGGAGCATCTCCCCTCTGAGGAAAGGCTGAGCGAGCTGGCACTGTTTGGTTTGGTGAAGAGAAGGCTCAGAGGGGATCTGATCAATGTATCAAAAAGCCTGAAGGGAGGCAGCAAAGATGACAGAGCCAGGCTCTCCCCAGTGGTGCCCAGGGACAGGAGAAGGGATACTGAAGAGCAGCCTGGACGTGATCCTGGGTAAGTGGCTCTAGCTATCTCTGCTGGAGCAGGTGGCCATGACAAGGTGACAGCCAGAGGTCCCTTCCAACCTCAACCTTTCTGTGAACCTGTGAAAGAGGAATCTCTTCTAACAACTTCATTTGGGTTATTGAAGGTAAATAATGGAAGGAAAGTAGGACAATTCTGCTCTGCTTATACTTAGTAGCCATCCCCAGGACACGTAGCAGGGTGGTAGGACACGGATGCAGTTTCTGGTACTAAGCAAATGGACTGAATCCTAGGACTGCTAGGAAAGACCCATAACCATTATGCTATGGGAGAAAGATTTCCTCTCTCTTCTGCTGATCTTGTAACTTTTATTTCAGCTGAAACTGGTCAGTCTCCTTGACCTTACTTTGTGAGTGCTTCACAGTGTTGTCCTTGCCTTCAAGGCAAGAAAACCTTTGTAAAACTGAATACCATAATCATGCCTCAGAAAACATTCATGCAAATATAGAAAACATTTCTTACAAAAAGTCACAAAGTACACAATCAAGAATGCAGCCAATCCATGTGTATTTAGCAACCTTTTTCAATAACTATTCAGCTTGTAATTTTGAGTTTCAGATATTAAAGGCTTGGTCCGTATGATTTAAATTGGTAGCCAACAGTGTATAGGCCTTCTTGTATTAATGTAACCTTACCTACTTCTTGAACCAATTCAGCAGCCAGTGACATATGTTATAGTGTCCTTTTTCAGCATTTACATTCTATAACAAGAATGTCCACTGAGGTTTGTACGACTAAGCTTAAGAAAAGGTTTTAATCAGAACATATTATTCACCCCCCAGTAAGGCTTTTGTACCTATTGCAGAGAATATATAGCAATGTGATACAAACGCTATAGAAATGTTCGCTGCATACCGAATGTATTGTATTTAGGAGTATACAGAAACATCACTAAGCTTCCTCTGTTACACTGAAAGAGTCATTTCAAGAGATCAGTCCTTTCCTTTGGTATAACTCTATGTCTTGCTGCTTATGGTCCTTTTAAGCATATAAACTAACAAAGCTTAATTGACTTTGTCTTAATAATTCACTCTCATTACAGCCAGCAAACCCACAGTGTCCCACGATACAATGTCCAATTTCCTTTCACTCACATGCCTGAAGATAGCTGCCAAGCTGAGGAACTAAGCTGGGACATCCAGGAGACAAAATGGAGTCTTTAGCTGTATGTCTAGCCATGCAGACACCAGTGAAACACCACAGGTGTGGATCTTCAAGAGAACATCTGTTTGGAGAAAATGAACATACTCAGATTACCCATGCAACCTGCCTATGAGTGAGACACAGAGGCAGAAAGGATCTAACTGAATACACAGCACTAATCAAAATATAAAATCGAAAAGTTGGTAAGAGTAGATTTGTTTACTTATCATTCACATGCTGGAAAAAGCACTGGTTAAAAGTTAGCTAAATTATAATGCTTGCATTTCTTTTAGAGGTAACAACATATTATTGACACAAAACAATGTCCACTGTATGTATCTGAAGTCAGATTAGACTCATTCCTTTGCTTGCATTACACTTTTCTGAAGTTTTCTTCTCTGTCTTTACCTCAATCAGATAAACTTTGTAATCTATTCCTAGTAATTAAACAGTGCAGTGAGCTTCAAAACAGAACTTTTGCTGCCTATTCCTTAGATTGCTTTTAGCAAAGGTAGCATGTTGTTTTACTGAGAAAGCTGGCAGATTACTCACAATACAGAATTGAGTGGAATACTTGAATTCTTAATTAATGTTTGGTCTCAGTGTATTTGGAAACCTCTCCTGTTTGTCGTTATTCATGCAGTTGCCTAAATACTGAAAAACAGCTAATTGTGCATTTTGATACTGTTGACTACTTTTTTGTCTTTTGTGTTTTACTTCAAGCTCAAGCTCTAAATACCAAGACATACTTAAGAATCTCAGTTTTCATTAAAAGGATACATTTTCAAGCTTTGTGATTGCAGAGGAAAAACTAATAAGAAACAAAAAGCAACAAAGCAGACAGAGTAAGTAAACAAAACTCCACGTTTCCTCACTTTCTGACTCGATAGCACAAAATAACTCCAACAAATCAAAACCAGTGAGTTTGGTGATCAATTATTCTTGAATTCAGCTGCAATCCATGCTGAACCAGCTCCAGCCCCACAGAGCCACTTTGCCTTCCCTGAGCCCCTCTGGTTTCTCAGCTTCCCTCCTGTGCAGGACCCAAAATGGGAAACAGTGCCCAGATGAGGCCGGCCTGCTGGGTGCTGAGCAGAGGGGGAAACTCTTGGGCCCTCTGGCTTGAGGAGAAAGACAGGAGAAGACGAGCGAGAGAGAGCCAGGTGCTCTCCCCATGGGTGACCCACCATGGGAGGAAGAGGGAGAGCCCAGAGGGCTGGCCAGCAGGGCTGGGGTGTGGGGAGAGCCTGTGGGACTTTGTCCTGCAGCCTCCCAGGGAGGCACGAGGTGTTACCAAGTGAACCCTCTCACTGTATGTGCCTGGAGATGCCTGCCCTGGCCAAAGTGACCTGACGGGCCTGGGGAAGACACGGCCGAGGCCTGGTGTGAAACACTGAGCACAAGACAAGAAATGGGGGGAAGAGTGGGCAGTGGCCTTGTGGTAAGACCAGATGCATGTGCTAGGTTCTGCTGTCACCGAGGGGATAGGCTCTGATGTCACGTAGCGATAGAATGTTAGCAGGCAACCCTCGCTGCTTCTGTCAGGGCACCGAGTCCCAGCCGGTTGGCTCGTGCCTGTGCTCCAGCTGAGAAGTTGGAGTGTTGAGTGAAGCCTTGGTGCTGGTGTCCTGACCAGGGAGTTGTTCCTTGCAGCTCTCTGTGCCCAACGCCAGAGCCGTCAAAGGATTGTCCCCGGCCCTGCCAGGTTCAGGCAGCCGGGGCAGCCAGGAGGCACGCTCGCAGCAGCAGAGGTGAGCTGGGAGGAGAAACCTCAGCCTAGGGAGCTGGGAGGCTTTCCTTCTTGAGGGATCTGGGCAAGACTTCCACCTGTACCTGGGCCAGCCAATGACTGTGGCTTCTATTCCTTTTCTAGCGTCACACCGGCTGCTGCAGTGCCCAAGAGAGGGAGCATTTTGTCATCGTCAGCTCCCCCCAGCCCACCGCAGCCAGTGGACAGCATGGCCACGGAGCAAAGCAGCCGCTGTCCAGTATGCCTGGACAGCTGGGATGATGCTGCCTACGTAATGCCATGCCTCCACCAGTTTTGTTACCAGTGCATCCTGCGGTGGGCTAACAGCAAGCCTGAGTGTCCCCTCTGCAAGAGGAGAGTGCAATCCATCGTGCACTCAGTGCGAGCAGACAATGACTTTGAAGAGGTCATTCTTGGAGCACCGGGGCTGGCAGCAGAGTCAGTTGGCACTCGCCAGGCAGCAGGAGCACCCAGGCACCCAGCCACCCACAGCCCCCCTCGCCCTCTAACACCCCAGCCGCTGGCGGTGCAGTCGGGGCCCAGGGCTCCAGTGGGTGGCCTCCAGCCCGACACCTGGGCGTCCCTTTTTGATGACCACCCGGCTCTCCTGCAGCGCTTTCTGCCCTGGCTGCAGCAGCAGCTGGGCCTGGTCTTTGCCGAGGAGCCTTCGATGGCAGTCGTCTTCGAGGACCTCATCCTGTCTGTCCTGGGGCTCTTTGGGCTGGACGAAGAGGTGCTGGTGCGGCTGTTGCAGGTCAGCCTGCAGAATCGTGCGGCAGCCTTCGTACAGCAGCTGATCGACGTCGCCGTGCAACGCTGCAGCGGGGAGGCCCACCGTCTGCTGGGCCTCGAGGACAGCCACGCTGCCCAGGAGTGGCAGGGCAGCCCCGCGGCTGCCCCCCATCCTGCTGCCTCCAGAAGAGGGTCTCCTGCCCCTGGCCCAGGCCCCTCCAGCAGCCCTCCTGTGGCCAGCGAAGAGGAGCGCCCCAGCCCCTCGGCTGCTGCTCTTCACGGCGGTTCCAGCAGCCCCGCTGCTGCCCCCATTCCCACCCAGGGGGACCAGGAGGAGCTGCAGAACAATCCGGGGGAGGCTGTGGCAGGTGCCTCCACTCCCAGCCAGGGCAGGGACCGCTCCCATGGGGGGCCACAGAGAGCCCGAAAGAGGAGGGCTGCCAGCTCCCAGATCTCTTCCCAGCCCCACAAGAGGCCACCCTGCCGGCACAACTAGAACCAGGCTCCATGAGCTGCCAAAACCAGGGCCGGGCCAGCAGCTGTGGCACGTGCTGGCCCGCAAGGTAATCAGAAGGCTCTCGCTAGTCTAGTTCCACCAAAGAGAAGACGCTGCCTGAAGGCAAGCACTGCCCAGCTCCAGGCCTGCATTTCTGCAGGTATCTGGGGCAGATGTTTCCAGCCGTGGCAGTCTCCAGGGCCAGCCCATGCCCCACCGCTCAGCACCTCAGGCCTGGCCTCCTCCTCACCGCACCCCCTGCCCCCATGTCCCGGGGCTCTGCTCTCCCACCAGCCTGCACTGCCCAGGGCAGCCTGGCTGCAGCAGCACCCAAATCCCTGCTCCTGTGCGCAGCCGCTGCTCTCTGCATCTCTGCATCTCCCCAGCTCATACCCTGCCAGTGCAGGAGCCCCAACAAGATCCACAAGGGCAAGCACAAAGTCCAGCACCGGTGGAGGGACAATGCCCAGCACCAGCACACGCGGCGGGCTGCCTGGCAGCAGGGCAGCTTTGCAGAAACAGCCCTGGAGGTCCTGGTGGGCACCAAGTTGATTGTGCGCCAACAACACGACCTTGCCACAAGGAACACTAACGCTGTGCTGGGCTGCATTAGGAGGAGGTTTGCCAGCCGCTTGAGGAAGGTGCTCCTTCCCCTCTACTCGGCACCGGTGATGCCACACCTGGAGCACTGTGTCCGCTTCTGGGCTCCCCAGTGCAAGAGAGAGATGCACATACTGGAGAGAGGCCAGCCAAGGGTCATGAAGATGGTTAAGGCGCTGGAGCATCTCCCCTCTGAGGAAAGGCTGAGCGAGCTGGCACTGTTTGGTTTGGTGAAGAGAAGGCTCAGAGGGGATCTGATCAATGTATCAAAAAGCCTGAAGGGAGGCAGCAAAGATGACAGAGCCAGGCTCTCCCCAGTGGTGCCCAGGGACAGGAGAAGGGATACTGAAGAGCAGCCTGGACGTGATCCTGGGTAAGTGGCTCTAGCTATCTCTGCTGGAGCAGGTGGCCATGACAAGGTGACAGCCAGAGGTCCCTTCCAACCTCAACCTTTCTGTGAACCTGTGAAAGAGGAATCTCTTCTAACAACTTCATTTGGGTTATTGAAGGTAAATAATGGAAGGAAAGTAGGACAATTCTGCTCTGCTTATACTTAGTAGCCATCCCCAGGACACGTAGCAGGGTGGTAGGACACGGATGCAGTTTCTGGTACTAAGCAAATGGACTGAATCCTAGGACTGCTAGGAAAGACCCATAACCATTATGCTATGGGAGAAAGATTTCCTCTCTCTTCTGCTGATCTTGTAACTTTTATTTCAGCTGAAACTGGTCAGTCTCCTTGACCTTACTTTGTGAGTGCTTCACAGTGTTGTCCTTGCCTTCAAGGCAAGAAAACCTTTGTAAAACTGAATACCATAATCATGCCTCAGAAAACATTCATGCAAATATAGAAAACATTTCTTACAAAAAGTCACAAAGTACACAATCAAGAATGCAGCCAATCCATGTGTATTTAGCAACCTTTTTCAATAACTATTCAGCTTGTAATTTTGAGTTTCAGATATTAAAGGCTTGGTCCGTATGATTTAAATTGGTAGCCAACAGTGTATAGGCCTTCTTGTATTAATGTAACCTTACCTACTTCTTGAACCAATTCAGCAGCCAGTGACATATGTTATAGTGTCCTTTTTCAGCATTTACATTCTATAACAAGAATGTCCACTGAGGTTTGTACGACTAAGCTTAAGAAAAGGTTTTAATCAGAACATATTATTCACCCCCCAGTAAGGCTTTTGTACCTATTGCAGAGAATATATAGCAATGTGATACAAACGCTATAGAAATGTTCGCTGCATACCGAATGTATTGTATTTAGGAGTATACAGAAACATCACTAAGCTTCCTCTGTTACACTGAAAGAGTCATTTCAAGAGATCAGTCCTTTCCTTTGGTATAACTCTATGTCTTGCTGCTTATGGTCCTTTTAAGCATATAAACTAACAAAGCTTAATTGACTTTGTCTTAATAATTCACTCTCATTACAGCCAGCAAACCCACAGTGTCCCACGATACAATGTCCAATTTCCTTTCACTCACATGCCTGAAGATAGCTGCCAAGCTGAGGAACTAAGCTGGGACATCCAGGAGACAAAATGGAGTCTTTAGCTGTATGTCTAGCCATGCAGACACCAGTGAAACACCACAGGTGTGGATCTTCAAGAGAACATCTGTTTGGAGAAAATGAACATACTCAGATTACCCATGCAACCTGCCTATGAGTGAGACACAGAGGCAGAAAGGATCTAACTGAATACACAGCACTAATCAAAATATAAAATCGAAAAGTTGGTAAGAGTAGATTTGTTTACTTATCATTCACATGCTGGAAAAAGCACTGGTTAAAAGTTAGCTAAATTATAATGCTTGCATTTCTTTTAGAGGTAACAACATATTATTGACACAAAACAATGTCCACTGTATGTATCTGAAGTCAGATTAGACTCATTCCTTTGCTTGCATTACACTTTTCTGAAGTTTTCTTCTCTGTCTTTACCTCAATCAGATAAACTTTGTAATCTATTCCTAGTAATTAAACAGTGCAGTGAGCTTCAAAACAGAACTTTTGCTGCCTATTCCTTAGATTGCTTTTAGCAAAGGTAGCATGTTGTTTTACTGAGAAAGCTGGCAGATTACTCACAATACAGAATTGAGTGGAATACTTGAATTCTTAATTAATGTTTGGTCTCAGTGTATTTGGAAACCTCTCCTGTTTGTCGTTATTCATGCAGTTGCCTAAATACTGAAAAACAGCTAATTGTGCATTTTGATACTGTTGACTACTTTTTTGTCTTTTGTGTTTTACTTCAAGCTCAAGCTCTAAATACCAAGACATACTTAAGAATCTCAGTTTTCATTAAAAGGATACATTTTCAAGCTTTGTGATTGCAGAGGAAAAACTAATAAGAAACAAAAAGCAACAAAGCAGACAGAGTAAGTAAACAAAACTCCACGTTTCCTCACTTTCTGACTCGATAGCACAAAATAACTCCAACAAATCAAAACCAGTGAGTTTGGTGATCAATTATTCTTGAATTCAGGTGCAATTTTGTATTTCCAAATTTCAAAGCAGAGGCTATGTAGCAACTGTTCAAAACACTAAGGCTATTAAAAGGCCATTAAAAGGCTATTTCTATCTTGAAAATATTTTTTTTTCCACAGCAGAAATTTGGGTGACTAGATGGATCACTATTTCAAGTCTGTGTGAGAGAGACTTGGTCTTCTATGCACTTTTAGGGTCATTGTCATGTATAACTATAAGGGCAATTACATAACGGCTATGTGTCTCAGGTATTTTAGAGACATCTCAGGTACCTCAGAGAATCAGGACATGAACTTGGTATCAGGGCCAACACACAGGGCTGTTTACATTTCCCTGGGACTGGAGAAGGTGTCTGGGTAGTCTTACCTCCTAACTGACTGACTGATTCCTGTATTCCTTCTCTCTCCAGTTCATCCCCTGCCTCCCAGAGCTACTCTGCATGTGCCCACAAAGCTGTGGATGTGTATTAGCTCTATGTCTGAGGTGGCAGATCTTTTGTTCCGTTTTCCCTTTTTCTAAGAGAATAGCCCCAGACCAGAACCAGGCAAAGAGAAAGGGAGTTCAGACTGAGAAGAGCTAGCAGTGAGTTTTCATTAGAATAGTAGTTTTTGGCATAGAATGACTCTCATCAGATAAACAAATGAAGACTAAGGACTGGAAATACCAGATTGCCCATAAATTAAAAGAAGGCTGAAGGAATTACCCAGTTATTTCAAGCTAATTGCTCAAATGTCCTTTGCAAGGCTTCAGGGAAAATATCTCAGAGTATACTGACTCCTTGGAATACGTTAAGTTTACAAATCTGGATACACGTGCAGTAAAATTCCACTGTGTGAAACTTGGTGAAAAGAATGCAAGGGAGAGATAACACAGTCAGATTTCCAGCACTTATCTTTTACTTTGACAGAAGGCCTGCACAAAAAAAAACCCAAACCAACCATGCCAAAACTTGACAGTAGGTGATATTGTAAGCGAAATACAAAGGTTTTGCTTAGACTGCAAATTGAGCATGCATTTGGTAAGATTGGGAACAACTGAGTTGTTTGCATTTACAGCTAAATCGTAAGTTACACATCACTGTCTATGAATAATTATTTTTTTCCAAAGTGCCTTGAGTTTGTCTTGATTTAAGAAAATATTTCACCACGCAGAGCAGGTCTTTCATTTGGAGTTTAGATTAAATTTTTTTGCATGTATCTTTTGTGAATGTTTTGGAGAATCCTAAAGTCCAGTAATCAAAAGCAAGCTAGGTGGTACTGCCAGAATACTGCAGCCAAAAGCAGGTATCAGGCTTGTCATTCCAGGCATAGGCAGGTCATTGGCAGTATGGCTTCTGGATTGCAGCTGGCTCTATAACTAGTCTCACTCAGAGAGGTGCATACTCTTTGTTAATAGTCACTCTTTCCTAATATTCACTCCCTTTCTTCTCTGTCTATATATTTACATTTTTTTCCTTTCATCTGTTTAACTTGTATTTAATTTTCCTGCCCCATAAACAGTATTTTGCTCAAACAATTCTAAAATAAGGGATTGGTAGGCTTTTCCATGCACATTCAAGTGTGAAATGGGTGAACCTAAATTAATCCTGAAACAACTCTGAAGATCAAAATTGTTTCATGTAGCCTGCTTTAGTCTTTTGTCTGTTTTATTCCGAGTTCTTACTTATACACCATGGCTATATTTGGCAATAGAAGTAATAGAAGAATGCTATAGCCTGCCTATTATTTATTGAGTTTACTTCTGATCTTGCCTAAAAGAAAACTAGGGCTGAGCCTAGTCTTACGTCATCATCCCTTGTATTTATTTTCTTCTAAGATTATGTCTATGTGTTTATGGTCTCAGTTTATAAAGTCTGCCATTTAGACTTCCCCTAGAGCTAAATTTACTGTCTGGACTTCTAGTGAATCTTGCATGCTTGTACCTGTCGTAAAGAAAAATGAGTACATGTTTCCAAGTAATAGTTGAGGACAACTTAATGAAAGAGAGAGCCATGAAAGTCATGAGGTCTTCTGTTAGTGCTCTTGGCCAGTAAGTGCTCTGTTAGTGCTCTGAGAAAGCCAGAAAGTCAATGAGGGAACCATATGAAGTGAAACACAAGGTGTTTTAATGGCATATCTGTTGTAAGAGTAAACTTGTAGCTACTTTCATTTTTTAATATATAAAAGAAAAAAAAATTGGCCTGATATATGACATGGCATAACAAAGAATAATAATTGGCAGACTTCAGGATAACTAAGAATGTCACTTTACAAATTAGAGAGTTGAGAAAGTGATGGGTTTAAAATTTTTGTTTAGAACTTTAAAATGTCATGCATTACATACTTTAACTTGGTTTATAAGTTTGTGTGCAATTAATGCCACAATGCTTTCATTTTTAAGCTGCTGTTTTACCCATACAACATTACATATGCTTTACAGTACATACAAGATCCTACTTGCTGCAAAAAATCCACAAGTTAGTATATTCTCTGCATATTGTTAAAAATGCAAACAAAGCTTCATGAACATACCAAAAATACAGCTTGTCAGTAAAGTATTTCTAAACTACAGAGCGGAGGCCATGTGATTTAGAAAAGCCTCCCAGACTGCTGAAGTGTTCCTGAATCCTAGATTGTTACACAAGAAGTTTCAAATATTTGTAGCAATTATGGTTGAAACTCTAAAAAGAAGACTGGCCAATGTTATACATATCAAGTTGTAGGGACCTTGCATGATCTTTACAGGTCCTCCTCTATGACCTTTTGAGAATATGGCAGTTAATGGTTGCCTGAAATACATTAACAAAGTTAATAACTGTTACGCTATGAGGGTTTTTTTCCAAATCTTAGTATGAGCTTGTGCATGATTTTGTTTGAGACTTAGGGTACTCTTGTAAGTAATGAAAATAATATAAATAATGCATAGTTATTAATCACCATTTATCAAATGCCAGAAAGTCCTACGGTGAAAACAGGCTATTTTAGGAGACGCAGAAGGTTCACAGTATATTGCCTGAAATTTGTGTGTGTTCATCAGACTGTTCAAACCTGTGGAGGATTAGATGATGGTCTCAAATTCCCTTGAACCAAAAAAACAACTCAGGCAGCACAGGACATATTTGGTGCATCTTACAGATACATGACACTTAACACACTTTCATAATATGTATGATAATATATGATTTAACTGTTTGTTTCCATCTTTTTTAGGATTTGCCATGGTACAATAAACAATCTAGACAAAATTTTTACTCCAAATTAAAAAAAAAAAAGGTGTCAAATTGTTTCCTAAGTCTATATCTTCTTTTATTTATTCTTTGGATACTTTTAAAATTTCTAAATTTCCATCTTGCATTTAATTGCCAGTGTCTTTTTCATTCTGCTGTCACCCTGGCCACATTCTTTACTCTGAGTGAACTCCTCTGTCCTCATAATCTGCACAAACATTTTTACTCTTTACTCCCTTTTTCTTACTAATATTGTTCTAGGCCTTTGTATTCTAGTAAGCTCCAATATGGTATTTTAAAAAGTTCTCAAATTAATCAGTAGAATTGTAACTAGCTTATTAACTTCCAGTCTCTGTCTTAAAACTCATTATTAATCATATTAATGTATTGCACTTCACATCTTTGAAATAGCTAACCTATCATTTTTCCCCCAAGCATGCTATGCACATGGCTTTCAACAATTGCTGGAGGAATAGTGGCACTGTGTGTCTCTCTGAAGATCATTTTTCCATATTTCTGGGAAGATCTGATCTACTTCTTGAGGCAGAAGAGGTTTAAAGCAATGGTAAAGAAATGGGCAAGCAATGGAATTCTCTCCGTAATTGACCTTTTCATGCAGAGAGTGGGAGAGATGCCCCACAAGCCGTTCCTCATCTATGAAGAGAAGGTGCACAGGATGTGGACAGGAGGAGTAACAGGGTAAGCACAGGTCTTCCTACACTATGGGAATGTGAAAAAAGGTGACATTGTGGCCCTGCTGATGGGTAATGGACCTGACTTCATCCATGTCTGCTTTGGGCTGGCCACGCTGGGCTGCGTGGTGGCTTTTCTCAACTTCAATGTCCACTTTAGATCTCTCCTGCACTGTGTTAATACATGTGCCACAAGAGCACCGGTGATAGGAGAAGGCAAGTTCTGTATTGCATTTGAGTTACTACTGACTTTCTACTGCTTATGCTTTTTATCACAAATAGAAAATCAGAGCCATTCAAAGCTGCAAGCACTTCTTATATACATACACATATGCTGTCTAAAAAAGAGGGGAAAGAGATAGTCTTGTTTAAATTTCAAGTGTATAAGCATCAAAAATATGTGGAATTAATTAGTATAGGAAAAGGCTTAAATCTGAAACCTTCCAAGTACTGGACAATGTACCAGCAAAAGCAATAATGAATCAATAAGCAAACAGCCTGGGGAGATACTTCAGCATCATCTCCTTTCCATTTCTATTTATTGGCTTATGTAGATATAACTCCACTGACTACAGGAAGGCTCAGATTCCCTTTGTTAGTGGCGATTTCCTTCAGCTCAAAATTTTCACATATAAATTTATGGTTACTTTAGAACTACTTTAAAGCAGTGGTCCCAAGGTAACATTGCTTGGAGCAATGTTGAGCTGTAATTTTGGCCCTCCTACTGGCATATTATGTAATACTGGGCATTTATTTAACCTTTCTACTCCTCTTTTGCCACCTTTAATACAGGTTGGCAATACTTCCATAATTTTGTATGAACCCATTAAGGCTCATTAGTTGTTGTGTGTACAAAGCTTTAAAACAACTGTTATGACATACTGATTAAATTAATATCCCATACATTAGGATCACCAAGTAAGATCAGGGAGTTTTACCTACTACAATTAAAGCCATGTGAGGAGTATAGGGAAATTAAACATCATGATTATTTTTTCTCTGTCCAATAGATGAGTTAGTCCTGCTGCAGGTTGTGGTAGGTTCAGTGTACACAGTGGTAGGGTATATAATTCCAACACAGGTAATCAGGTCTGTAGTTGTAATTATTTCAATAATAATCATATAATTTTTTTCATTCGGCAGATTGTTTGGGATCTAGAGAAAGAACTTATTTTTCGTCTCTTGGAAAAAATAATGTTGTTGTCTGGCTGATGAGCATCAGTTCTCCATTCCAGCATGTTCACACTATAGCAGACAAACTAGACAAGGTGCCCGATCACCCTGTTCCCTCTCACCTTAAAGATGTCACTAACACAAGAAACACAGCTATGTATATCTTCACATCGGGAAGTACAGGTGAGGATGTGTACTAACAAAGTACAACGTCAGCTCTCTGAAAATTAAGGTGGTATAAATTTAGCAACAAGACAGGCACACAAAAAGACAGAATTTGAAGTTTTAAGTCAAAATAGGGAGGAATTCATTTAGTTAAAAGCATAGTACACTTTAAACCATTTTTGCCTTGGCATAACAACGGTGTAATTCCAGTTAGAGAAGTTTCACATAGATATTCCATGGCTGAACTTTATTTCTTAAATATAAGGCCAATAAAGTCAGTCTCTAACAGCTGCTCAGATTCCATAGTGACAGAATTTCACAGGTCTATACTAAAAAGAAATATGGCCAGTGCAAGTGCTTGGGCCTTGGGAGAAAACTTTTCCTCTGAGACTTGCCTGAATAACGAAGCTTCATCTTACTTCACCAGAAAGGAAAGGGGAATCCTTCCTCTAGTCAAGCCAAACAACTTTGTAAAAGTTACTCCTGCTGCAAATACCAGTGGCACAGTGGATCTTCAGAAGCTTTCCCATTCTCAGTTTGTGGCAAGGGAACACTGCATGCAGTCACAGAATCACAGAATCACAGAATCATTAAGGTTGGAAAAGACCTTTAAGATCATCAAGTCCAACTGTCAATCCAACACCACCAAGCCCACTAAACTATATCCTGAAGTTCCACATCTACATGTTTTTTGAACACTTCCAGTGATGGTGACTCCACCACCTCCCTGGGCAACCTGTTCCAATGTTTGACCACTCTCTTAGTAAAGAAATTTTTCCTAATATCCAGGTGGTCTGCACTTGCCTGTGAAGGGTATGGGCTTTTTCCCACAGACAAAGCAGACAAGGGTATTAAACAGCCTTACAGGCAAAAAGACCAAAGAAGCTGAGAGACTAATGAGATATACTCATGAGGTAAAGACTGGAGGACAGGACAGAGAAAGACTCAGAAGACAATTCTCCCTGTGCATTCCAAACATAATTCGGTTTGCAGCAAAATTATACATTTGTATAATACGTATATAAACATGTATATATAAATATACATTTATATTTATTTGCTCTTCTCTCTTTGACAGGTTTCCCAAAAGCTGCTATCATCACTTATCTAAGAGCTCTGTCTGCCTGCTTAGCATTTACTCAGTTTCTCAGTTTCTCAGGCGCAGTTTCTCAGGATATTATGTATCTCACTCTTCCCTTGTACCACATCAGTGCTTTCTCTTCTTGGCATCGGTGGATGCATTGAATTAGGTAATATTTACCTTCTAGTGAAGTTTCATTAACTTGAGAATGCTGTAACATTTTATTATCTGGTGACTAACTCCGTTTGGTGAGTAACTCAAATATGTCTATCAATAGCCTTTTGTCATCGTCTCATTCTTATCAGCCCCAGTCTGCAAAGAGTATGTAAGATATATGCCTAGTTTTTGAAGCTTAGAACAGACACCAATTGTTGCATAGATCCAACATAACACGACTTGAGATCTGTGTGTCACTAATACCACCGCATATGTTCTGTAGGTTTAACCTGAAATCATACTTGTATTCTGCACCAAAAGTCTAAAAGGGCATTCACACAGGCATCTGGGAAGTCATGTTTGATTTTTAGTGTCAGAAGGTATAAATGCATTGTGGAATCTTTAACTAACCTTCAGAATAAGGCCAACTAAATGCATTTTGGAGCTTTTTGAATCACATATTTGCATAACACCTACAAAATTAGGTTCATGATATTAAAGTGAAGGAAAGGAAGAATGATGAAGTCCACGCTTTTGATTCTGATAACGGCAGTTATTTGTAGTGGGCTAGTAATCAGATAAATTTTCAGATACGTCCTCCTTCCCTGTCATTAGAGTTTTACCCAGATGCTGGGTTTTGGTATGGTAAGTATGTAATTGGACTGTTTTAAAAGCCATTTCAGAGCTTTGTTTCTTCAGGAACAGCATGGGCAGGCATGCTGGGCTACAGCAACTGATAACAAGACTGTTGCTGCCTAACAGAAAGACAAAAGGGATGGGAAAAGTAGTATATAGAAAGGTTTGAAGCTATGATTTCTCTTGGAACAGAAAAAGTAGGGTAACAGTTCTCTTAGGTGGGCCATTCAGATGGGAACTCTAGGGGTGGCTGGGGTTAGAAAGACAAGGCTTTGAGGTGAATGAGGCTGAAGATCTCCGAGAGGGCCTCAAGTCTTGTGTGAGATGGTACCTGAGTCAGGGAGGAACTAGCAAGCTAGGAGCAAGTGGCCTAGATGGGATTCAGAATTTGGAAGGCACTGGGAAACTCTGTGGTACAAACAGAACTCAGGGAAAAAAGGAATTTAGGAAAGGATGGAAAGAGGGAAATTCATAAATTCTTGTCTGACAACACAGAAAAAACTGTGAAAAAGAGACAGGGTGGCAGACATGAGAGGGCTAGAATGAGGTGACTTTTGGAATGGAAAGCTCTGAAGGAACTTCAGGGCCACAGAAACAAAAAATTGAGGATGATGAGTTGAAAAGAAACAGGAAAAGGGGAGTGAGACAGAAACAATAGAGCTGAGCTGGTTTCCCTTCTGCCACTTCTCATGCAAATACAGAAGCTGCAGGCTACATTCTCCCCCATCCCACGCTCTCTTTTTTCAGAGTCACACTAGTCAGCATCTTGACAGAAACAAACTGGTTAGGCTTTGACCTATTCCTAACTGGAGACAACTCAAAGGTTTGCTTCTACTGCTTATGACACTGTAAGTTTTTAGCTGTTACTCAGAAAAAGAAGCAAGGCTTTATTGTGCTACTCATTTAAGAGAAAGATCTTGCTGGAAATAGCTTAAAATTTATTTAAATAGCTGAATTTATCATTAGTCGAATTAAGAGAATGACAACTTTTTTAACAATAGTGATAGAAGCTAAGATAGGTTTCAAAGGTTATTTTGAATTTTCATGTCTGTTTTCATCACATAGGAGCAACTTGCGTTTTGAAGAAGAAATTTTCTGCAAGACAGTTTTGGAATGACTGCAGAAAATAGAATGTTACAGTGTTTTTGCACATAGGAGAACTCTGTCACTACCTTGGTAACCAGCCCCATGTAAGTTCTTGTTTGCAAATACAGCTTTAAAACATAACAAATCTATATATTATAAGTCCTATAGATTTACACATTTCTCAAGGGTATAGTATTTTTAATGTTTCATAGGCTTTTTTCAGTATATACAAAATTTGGGTTGTGTGTTTCTTGTAGTTCTACGATAGCAATCCGGTCTGCATCAGCAAACGTACTGTTTGCACAGAAACAAATCTGGCAGGATGGGACAGTTATGCCCAGACACTAACATAAATTCCTCTCTAAAGCCAAGCTTGTTAGCTTTTCATCTGAGTGATAGGCAAGTGGTAGGTCAGTAAGGAAAAGATATAAGCCGTAAAAGCATTATTGGACTCAATGATCAAACGAGAACATGAATCACATTAAATTATTATCCACCTGCGCTGCACTGTTCCAAAGCCGTTACTTATTAAAAGAAGGCTACTCTATCCACCATTTAATGGCTGATAATTAATTTTTGTATGGCTTTGAAACTGCTGAATGAGTTTTTGTTGGTTTTGGATTTTTTTTTTTCTGAAGAGGTGTTCCAAAGGCACATTTTGTTCCAAGGATGTGTATATGATGATAAATTTATCTGTGTAAAGCCATAGTACTAATAGCTTGGTGTAAAATCTTGGTTGCCCTGGGATAACAGTCCTGAAAAACATGGGAGCTAAATGATGATCATATTTCGGACAAAAGTAGGATGTCACCAAACAGAGCAGCAGCAGCAAAGCAAGTCTGAAAATATTTATTATATTGCAATGCTTGTTTCTCAATGATGCTAGAAGAGATTTGTTAACTTTCTTAATTTTATACTTGGGAATTAGGAAGCTACTGAAGTGAGGTGACAAGAAGTATTCCTACCTACCACAGAAAACATCATGTCCAAGCACAAGGTTCAAATGATCACCAACTGCATTGGTCAGAGATTTCCGCAAGAACTAGCAACAAGGGAACATCTGAGAGAATCCACCAGCTGGTTTGAAAAGAGACTTATTATTGTGTGGTCCAGATGTGGGAGAGGGGTCAAAGTCAAAAAGGTATTAGAGGGAACAAGCCAGGAAAGCTGTTGGCTAGAATTCAAGTCTGTACAAACACTATGTCAGTAGTGCATGGATCAAAAAAACAAAGGAATAATTAGCTAGACCAAACTAGTTGTGTAAATGTCCCTCCTGCAGGAAAAGGCAGGAAGAACTTTCTTGACTTGGCTCAATTACAAGAATTTAATGGAGAGATATTGATATTTAGTTGGCAACTGGTAAGAAGAGTGAAAAACAGAAAGATGGCCTATATGAGTTGAGGAAGCTGAGGATGCCAACAGAAGTGGATCAGGGCAAGTGCAGGGTCCTGTCAAGATCAGGTATCTTACCGAAATATGATACATATAGCCTCTAGTGTACCACACAGGTTCCTCCATAGTGAAAGAAACCTGTGCAGGCTAATAGGCCAGACAGCTACATTTCATCTAGACTCCTTGTGCTGTGGCATGCCAGAGCACAGCAGTCCTGGTGTTGCCCAGGACTACAGCTGCCTCGATGAGGGACCTGTTGGAGTATGCTCTAGTCCTTACATCCTTTCCCAGAGGACGTTTATGTCTCCATTGAAATTGGGAAAGAACATGGATTTGGGAACTAGGAGGCACTCCTCGATTTCTTGATGTAGACAGAGACTCTGGACACTACTCTGACTAAATATCTACAGGAAGCTTACCCAGCATCCATGTAGCTATCAGATTTAAATTTTAAACATAGTACCCCATAGAGGCTTAACAAACAAACCAGAATCTATGTCAAGGAATGTTTTCAAAGAGAATCATATAACTAAAATAAAGATATTTAAAAATCCAAGGTTGTTGGGATCACCCCGCACAGCTCGACCTTAAGGAGAAGGAGCTGTGGTGTTGATCTGCACGGCTCGACCTTAAGGAGAAGGTGCTGTGGCACTGAGAAGCTGGTAAACAGCTGGATATATGCATGGCTCGGCCTTGAGGAGAAAGAGCTGTGGTAAACAACTAAGAAGCAGCAAAGGAGCACAGGAACGAATTCGCAAGCAGCGAATCCTGACTGTGTGAGAGGCGCGTGGACAGCGCATGATATTTTGTATATAGCCAATTGCAATAATGTGTGTAACAAGCTGTAACCAATCATGAGTGTGTGTGTGCAGTGGCTAAGCAAAAATTATGATATATATTGGAGTCAGACAAGACAATAAACGGCTTCGGAATATAACTCTCATAGAAGTCCATCCTTCTCCCGCAACTGGTGACCCCGACGTGATACAATCTCTGGGATCTCATCGTTGAACACTGGTCTAGCGCAGAGGACGCCGCGGGAGAAGCCCGGCTGGAAGAATTGCAGTCAGTGGGACTGACGCAAGGAAAAAGAAAAAGGAATACATTGCATCAGAGAAGCACCTAGCGAGGTGAGGTGAGCAACCAGGGCGGCATGGGGCAGAACACATTGCATGAAGAAGGGGCGATAGTCAGACTCCTGCTGCATATGCTCTCTAAGAGAGGACTGAAATATGATGAATATACACTTAGAAGGCTTCTAATTTGGAGCTGAACAAAAAGGTACCGCTCCGATCCGTCTGTGGCGTTTAAGGCAGAGACGTGGGAGGAGATAGGAAAAATGTTATGGGAACATATTGAGAAAACCGCCAGAGTTAGTGACGGCGTGGAAGTTGATATTAACCACATTAAAAGCCTTAAGAGAGAAAAGCTGCAGCTGATATGGAGGAGGCTGTTAAACCGCCTTCAACCAATCCCTTTTTAACCAAGTCAGAGGGTCCAGGACCTTCAGCGACTCCGACTGCACCGCCTGAGGTGCCAGATGCACCGGGTGAACTGGCCGCATTAGATAAGTCAGAGAAACAGATCTACGATGATATATGTGAGGGCAAGATGGGACAAAGCTGCCCAGAACAATGTGCTCAATGTTCTCCTGTGTGCCCATGTGAAAGATTGATGGGGCGGGCTTCACCACCCCCGAAACCACCCAGACTTAACCGATTGAAAGTTGTAGTTTTGAAGCCCTCAGCCGAGCCCCTGCCACCTTTATGGCCCCCTTTGTCTGATAGCAGCGACGAAGAAGAGCCTGTTGTAGAGACTATAGGGAGGCAAGAGCCTAGGATGAAAGGCAACCCTAGGGAGCGGTGGAAAGACGTTTTTTTAGGAGCAATGAAAGACAAGGAAACGGAGTTACTGATGGCATTTCCTGTTAGTGTACAGTCTCACGGGCCCAATCGCTGGGACCCATTTCATTGGAACTTGATTAAGAAAGTGCGGAAGGCAGTGCAAAATTATGGCTTGCAATCACCTTTCACGCAAGCTCTATTAGATAACATATTCACGGGAATGGTTCTTACACCATGGGATTGTCGGCATATGATAGATATGTTGTTGACACCAACCCAAAGGTTATTGTGGGCAGACAGATGGTATAAACTTTGTATGCAAGAAGCCCTGAGAAACCTGGAGCGTCAAGACGGCGATCCACTTCAGAACATTACTATGGAACAAATGACAGGCCAGGGACCGTTTGTGGATGTTAGATTGCAAGCTCGGCTGCCCTTAGAAGCCTTGCAATTAGTTGGGCGACTAGCGTTGAATGCGTTGTGAACAGTCCCTGAGGAGGGAAAGAGGTAACCATCTTATACTCAAATTAGACAAGGGAGAGTTGTTGATCGTCTGAGAGACACTTTGAATAAGGTGTATACCAATGAAGACGCAAAACTAGCAGTGTTGTTGAATTTAGCAACAGAAAATGCCAATGTAGATTGTAAAAGAATTTTGTTAGCTTTGCCAAAAGAAGCAACGTTAGTACAAACGGTAGAAGCCTGCAACAGAGTAGGCTCTGCCACACATCAGGCAGAGACACTCGCAAGTGCCTTTGCAGCAGCAATTAAGCCATTTATAAATGGAAAAGGGGAGAAAAAATGTTTTAATTGTGGAAAAACAGGCCATTTTAGAGCTCAGCGCAAGGCCACAAGGAAAGGACCTAGGCAGATTGAGACAGGTCATAAATCCTTCCAACAAGGACCCTTTCAGCAAGGAACAGGCCCAGCAGGAGCACCATGTGGTCGATGTCAAAAATTTGTCATCAAGTCTCAGAATGTTGTTCAAAGTATCATCGGGATGGTATGAAATTGGGAAACGGGCGACCGAGCACGAAGGCACCCCACACGACGACACAAATGGGGAAGCACCACCAGGCTGCTTGGCAAGCCTCAGCACCCAAACCAGAGGGAGCGCCGGAATGGACGTGGAAAAAACAGTAGAAGTTACCTTATGGGACATGTCGGTTTATGATGTCCCGACTAACGCGAATGGACCATTAGGATATGGATTGAGTGCTTTGTTATTAGGACGATCTTCAGCAACAAAGCAGGGACTTCTTGTTCTCCCTGGCGTCATTGACAAAAAAGGCCATATTGTGCCAACCACTAGTCCTTGGAACACACCTGTTTTTGTGATTCCAAAGAAAAGTGGAAAATGGAGACTATTACATGACTTGCGAGAAGTCAATAAGGTTATAGTGGACATGGGAGCCTTGCAGCCAGGGCTACCATCTCTCTGTATGATACTGAAGTATTGGAAGCTTTTGATTATAGATCTCAAAGACTGCTTTTTTACAATCCCTCTGCATGAAGATGATGCCAAACATTTTGCATTCTCAGTCCCAAGTACAAACAAGGCGCAACCCATGCAAAGATATCATTGGACAGTATTGCCACAAGGCATGAAAAATTCGCCCACGGTGTGTCAAATTTATGTAAATTGGGCTTTACAGCCAATCAGAAAAAGGTGGCCTCAATATCTCATCTATCATTATATGGATGACATATTGTTGGCTGGTGATCAATTAAATCCAGAAGAAATGATCGGGGAGCTTGTTGAGCTTTTGAGACAAAGTGGGCTGCAAGTGGCGCCGGAAAAGATACAAGCTGAAGCGCCTTGGAGGTACTTGGAGTGGATGATCACTGAAATGTCGGTGACCCCCCAAAAGGATGAATTAAGAATTCAGATTAAAACATTAAATGATGTACAAAAATTGGTAGGAGATGTTAATTGGATTCGACCTATTTGTGGGATCACAAACCAAGATATGGAGCCCTTGGTTCAGCTGTTGCGAGGGGATAGCAGGTTAAACTCTCCTCGGCAATTGACCAAGGAAGCCCGGGAAGCAGTAGCAAACATTTCTGAAAAGGTGACTCAAGCATTTAGTTCTAGGATAGACCCCTCGATAGGGATCACTTTGGCAGTAATCAATGATGAGCGACATCCCTATGTGCTTATAATACAGTGGATAACAAAGCTAGAATCAAAAGCGGACCCATTGAGAATTTTAGAGTGGGTCTTTTTGCCTCAGCAGCAGAGAAAAACCATCAACACGAAAGCAGAGTGTTTTGCAAATTTGATTATGAAAGGGTGCAACAGAATTATTGATACATCAGCAAAGGACTTGAAAACGATTTTAATACCATTACAACAAGAATATTTGACTTGGGCTTTGCAACACTCTGTTCCCTTCCAAACTGCATTAGCAGGATTTGAAGGTGACATTCAGATTCATTATCCATCACACAAAATGTTTACCTTTTTTAAAAACCATGAAGTAGAAGAAAAATCAAAGTGTAGTCAATATCCAGGTCAAGGTGCTACAGTATTTATGAATAGTGGTGGGAAAACAGGCAAGGCAGCAATAGTATGGCGAGAGCACGGAGAATGGAAAGAATGCGTACTTGTCGTGCCAGGATCAGTTCAAAAGGTAGAACTACAGGCAGTAATTGAAGCCTTTAAATTATGGTCTGAAGAACCTGTGAATATAATTACTGATTCTTTATATGTAGCTGGAGTACTCCAAAGATTGGAAGGTTCAATCCTCAGACAAGTACAGCAGGAACAGCTATATCAACAATTTAGAATGCTTTGGTTTTTATTGCAGAAAAGACGACATCCTTATTACGTTATGCATATATGCAGCCATACCAACCTTCCAGGGGAATTGGTGGAAGGAAATGCAAGAGCTGATCGGCTGACTGCCGCAGTATGGGCTGGACCTGCTCCAGACCGTTTAGGTCAAGCACAAGCCTCTCATGCCTTTTTCCATCAATCTGCCAAAGTTTTAGCGAGACAATTTAATCTAAGTGCAGGTGACGCTAGAGCTATTATACAGACTTGTGCTGATTGTCAACAAATAGGCCCAGGAATCACAATTACAGTAAGTCCCAGAGGATTGCATTTGCTACAGGTATGGCAGATGGATGTGTCTCTGACTTTGGAAGATTTAAATATGTTCATGTTTCAATTGATTGCTATTCTGCAGTAGTTTGGGCCACTGCACAAACAGGAGAAACTAGCAGGCATGTACAAAAGCATTTGCGAGCTGCATTCGCAGCCCATGGTATACCCCTACAAATTAAAACCGATAATGGTCCTTGTTATGTAGCCCAGTCAACCCAACCATTTTTTGCTCAATGGGGAGCGACGCATGTTACTGGAATACCGCATTCCCCAACTGGACAAGCTATTGTTGAACGAATGAATCATTCCCTGAAGTGTTTATTGCAAAAACAAAAAGGGGGAGAGGCTACCACACCACCCTAAGAACGTTTGAATAAAGCCTTATATGTGTTAAATTATTTGCATCTAGCAGAAGGAGAAACATGTAAAAGGAATGACAGGAAGTCTGTTTTAGTTAACACAAAATGTGCAAGTAAAAGTTAAAAATTTGGAAAAGAATATGTGGGAAGGACCTTTTCAACTGCTAACCTGGGGACGAGGTTATGCTTGTGTCATTACAGATTCTGGAACTCGTTGGGTACCCGCAAAATGGGTAAAACCATGGGTGAAACAGTCACCATCGTCGTCGTCGGACACATCTTGACACTATCAGGTGTCATTGCAATCTGGATGCTACCTCAGCCAAAAGAAAATGTATGGGTAAATCACACTGAAATTAGCAGTATCATGAGAGGAACATGGAAAGCTTTTAGGGCAAACCGCTCTATAACTACAAATCCTTCAGTAAGATACAATATTGGTTTTCATAGCTTTATACAAGCACTTTTTCCCCTCACTAGAAATAGCTTCTATCGCTAGGAGTAGTACAGCTAGAATTGTTTGCCCTGTAACATTCTGCTATTAATTTAAGCATAGTTGATATGTGACTGCTGGATTATGGTAAGATGCCGTGTGAACAAAGCCTACGAACCAATAGACGGGATGGCTGTGGCGCGTGCAGCACGTCTGGCCAGCGGGCACATACGCCATAGGCTCCCTGTGTTGAGAGCAACCGAGGCGTGTTCCGACACTCGCTGGCCACGTGTGTCGAAACTTGTTCCTTGGCAAATGTATAAATACCGGGATTTCCCGAAGAGCAGGGGGATCGGTGTACGGCAAGGCCACCGTTGCCTCCGTGGGGACGCCCACATAAATCTGGCACCTACCAACTGCTGGGCTGAGTTTGCGGCACAGGACGATACAAGAATGTACAGATGGTCCATCTTCCTCACAGTCCTTGGGTTGCAAATGATCCATCAGGTTTTGTTTATAGATAAACAAAAAGGGGGACCTTAAGGAGAAGGTGCTGTGGCACTGAGAAGCTGGTAAACAGCTGGATATCTGCACGGCTCGGCCTTGAGGAGAAGGAGCTGTGGTAAACAACTAAGAAGCAGCAAAGGAGCACAGGAACACCTGCAAGCAGCGAATCCTGACTGTGTGAGAGGCGCGTGGACAGCACATGATATTTTGTATATAGCCAATTGCAATAATGTGTGTAACAAGCTGTAACCAATCAATCATGAGTGTGTGTGTGCAGTGGCTAAGCAAAAATTATGATATATATTGGAGTCAGACAAGACAATAAACGGCTTCGGAATATAACTCTCATAGAGTTGTGAAGTCCATCCTTCTCCCGCACAAGGTAATTCAGGGAAGTTCAGGGATTGTTACACCAGGGATGAAACAAAGTAAGCGTAACAGTTTCTCCAATGCTTATAGTCTCTTAAGCTCCTGAGATTTACCTGAAGTCCTACAGCCTCATCAGCTAGTTTGGAAAAAAAAAAAAAAAAAAAAATATATATATATATAAAATCCATTATTTCATCCTCAAGACCAAGTGCTGAAGAAGGGACAATATTAGGCATGAAGTAACTCTCCCAATCAGCCTGCCAACTGGTTTATAGTTGGATTTGATCACATACATGTGATCAAACTATGCTATTTTTTTAGGTTTACCATTAAAACTGTGAAAGAAAACAGTTCAATAAGCAGAACCAGAGAAGTCTCCACTCCTGTCTTCAACAAGTGGAGTTTAGTCTGCATTACAGCTGATCCTATTGTGGCAAATAATTTATCTGTCATAAAATGCAGTTATGGATGAAATGAAATTGTCTGTTAATCCAGGATTCACAAAGTAATCTTGCGACAATATTTTTAAACATAGAAAAGTTGAAATACAGATTCTGCTAAAATATTGCAGTGTAGTTCTTAGGCAGTGTTCCATTTTGTAATCACTTTAATATTATTTAGAAATCAAATATATGTTTACAATTTTTAAAGCGTAGAATAACACTGAAATGGAAAAAAATTGCATTTATTTGGTTTGAAGAAGCTGTTCCTGTGGACCTGAAATAATTTTATTTTCTGCTGCATGGCTGCATTCAGCCATGGCAGTAACTTAATCACTCAGTCACAGCTGTATCTCCAAAAAAAGTGGGGGCTTTTCTATAATCAGTCTTGATTATAGTCCTATATATAGGGTACTGAGCAGTCTGGCCCAATGCAGAAAACATTTACGTAGGTAAGCATTTGAGTAGTTTGCCACAATAATGACACAACTGACACGTAACAATGACACATTAACAACTACATTTTGATGGCAGATTTTATTACCATCTTTTCTGAATTTTGATTTAAGTTTAAAAACTGCACCTAATCATATGAGATATGATAAGGAGCTTTAACTCATTCTGCTGCTTTTTCAGGTTCCTTAGGCAACACAGTAGATGTGTACAATTTACTACCAAATACTATTACATGTAGAACTGACCATAGCGTTGCACAAGTATTTTCTAAGACGTGATTTTATTTATGCAGAAAAATTCCTTTCTTTGATTCAGAAAGGAATTTCCATTGTATGGGAAATGGCACTTACCTAAAACCTATTTTTCTACATTTTCAAGATAAAAGAATTCCTTTTAACTTTGTAATATAAATCTCAGTTATATAATTTAAAGTGAAAATACAAAGAACTACAAAAATAAAGTTTTCACCTTACAAAAATCCTTCAACCTCAGACCAACAAGAATTCTGATGATTATCTGTTTCATTTTTACAAAACAAATACCCTTCTGTGAAGTATTTTAGTGAAAGTGGCAGTTTCTAAAGGAAAATTATTCTATTAGGAAGTTTTAGACCAACTCTAGGTATTTAGACCCACTTTTCTCAGCTGCAGAATGTTTCTTTTTGGCTGTTCACGGAAAGAAGAGGACAGAGTTCACAAAGTACGCATTGCTCTAGGAAATGGTATCAGACCTGCTGTCTGGAAAGAATTTCTGATGAGGTTTGGCCCAATTAAAATATTTGAATTCTACAGATCCACAGAAGGAAATCTTGGAACTATACTAATAAAATAGGAGCTGTGGGTCATGCTGGCATCTTCTCAAAGGTAATCAAATCAACCAAACAAACAATTAACCAGCCAACCAAAAAAAACCCCAAAAACCCAAAGCATATGAAAAGCAGAAATTATAAAGAACAGGAAAATGTACAAGGAAGAACCTGCTTACTACAGTCCAGATGTAGCAAAACTTGGTTCATGGAAACAGAAACCTTATTCTTAGCCCCTTACTTGACACTGTTCTCTGCACATATATTGTGAAGCTAGAATAAACATATAGAACAAGTCTGCCGAAGCTGTAACTATTGCTTCATGTACCCAAGCTTTTTCCCCAGAATATTAAAAACTCCCTGCCTGTATAGAAATGCCTATCCACAGGACTGATTAATGATGTCTTTTGTTGAAGTTTACTTACCATCCTGAAAACCCACAGGTATTGAGTGATGAGGCAGAAATTAGTTTTGATTTGACTTTTGGTATGAATCAGGAGATATATGTTCCAGAGCAAACTTACACAGATTTACTCTTTGACTCCATCTTCACACATTAAAACCAGCATAACACTTTCTTCTCTGAAATAAGATTAGCAAAAAAAATTTCAAAATTCTCAGCAAATAAAGGAGAAAAATATACATTTCAAGATATCTGAACTATGAACTTTATATATATGACTACTGTTGAAGCTCTCATTAGAGATATACATCTTCCACCCATAAAAATGCCTTGACTGTCTCAAATGCTTTTCCTATTTGTATTCAAATGCTTTTCCTATTTGTATAGACTCTTTGTGAACCGTCAACATTATACTACAATAAAATACTGTAATGATACTAAAGATTCAGAGCAGTTAACATCAAAAGGAGATTAATGCTTTCCAAACTACTTCTGCTTTTAATCTGGGATGCCAAAAATGCCTTCCCATGGCCATAACAACTCTGCAATGCTTTTGAACTTAGCAATCTTAACTAAAGAGGAGGTATACGTGGCTGGGGCCAGGGAAATTAAAAAATGGTGTGACAAGACCTTTTTGAAGCAGGTAGGTGGGTCCCATGGGTGTGTGACCGGCATGGTGGGAAGTGCGGCAGCTGGGGGTGTGGGGGTGTCGCACCGGGAGGAGCCACCTCTTAGCAATCTTAACTCTGTGGACAGGAGATGAAGGCAGTAAAACCTAAATCAAACCATTGAGCTGTATGCTTCCCCTGGGATCCAGCTGGAGTAATTTTTGAGATATCTATAAATTTAATTTGGACTTTGTATCAGAGAATCTTCTTGACTTGCATTCCAGTAATGTTAAGCCTCTATTTAGAAACGTACGGTAGTTTTAAAACAAAATTGACAATTTGATCAAAAGCACTGTTTCATTTTAGATAAATGATTTGAATCTGACCACACTCTAAAACAATGGGTTTCTTTTTATTGGTAAAACAGATGAACACTTCATCTGTATATGTATACTTAGTGTTCCTTAGCATGATGTGGACACTTTCTGACAATTGCTTCTCAGAATACTGGCAGTATCTTCAGGCTGTTCCAAATCTTCCAAAGTCAATAGGGTACTATCCATTAATTCAAAGCAATTTTTATCAGAAAAATTGGAAAATGAGTAAAACAGTGAGGTTTTTAAGTATGTGTATGCACTTTTTTTATTTAGCTACTACATTCTTTTGCGTTGTTGAAGTATGATGTCTGGAAACAAGAATTTATGAAGGATGAAAATGGAAGGTGTAAGAAAGCAGCCACAGGTAAGGAAAAATATTAGTTTTCTATTAACTAACAGATACCTCAGTTTAGATGGTGATATTTCGGGGCAGGGACTAACCCTCTGTCCTGTGAGCAACAAGTTCTTGACATACACTTAGAACTTGAAAATGACACAGGAAAAATTTATTATCAATAGATCCACATAGGGATCTACTGCTAATATACCCAATAACAGATCCAAATATTTATAATATACACAAATATCCAAAAATACAATAATATAAGAAGATAATCAATATTCTGGGCTCAGATAGTTTTTATTCTCACATGCAAAAACTTGTTCATATTCCTGAACAAACCAGATTTCTTCATGTTTGCTGTTTTCCAAATAAAATGGACACAGTAATTCCTAGTTATGCTGTGTTCGGAGGCCAGAGGTTTACAGATGCTTTCTAATTTCCAAATTTAAAGTTCTGAGGAAGGACAGTACCATTTCAAAATCTGGATAATATTTTTTATATTTTTTATATTTTTACATGTACAAAAACAGATTTAACTATTTAGTACCTAGAGTTGCATAGAATCTCCAAACTCCTACTTAGAATGGAATACTCCTACTGAAAGCTCCCAGGCTGAAAATAGGATGGCCTGACAGCTGAGAATATCTTAAAAAAAAATCATCAAAACTGACTCTCACAAAGGACATAGCACTGTATTTTACTAAAGTCACATTAAGTATCTGTTTGTCTGCGTACACATGCATGAATCCATGTGTGTTAAAGTTAACAGTTCCAGAAAAAAGGTCTTTAACATCACTAGTTTTAGTATACAGATTTAACCATAATTGAGATAAAATTCCAGAAGTCAAAAAAGAGGCTTTTACAGCAACACAGATAACAATATTTGTCATGCTAATGTCAGATTTCAGTGACACATAGTAGTACTGGTCATCAAAGCAGCAATTATTGATTATTTCTGATAATACATTATTTGCTGATAATACATTATTTGCTGATAGTGTTGAAATTAAGCAAAAGAATTACTGTTTATTTTCTTGAAAAGAGCTTGCTTCCTCACTACAGCTACATTATAAACTGGACAAAAATTCTTGGTTTCTCAGTGAAATTGATAAAACACCCAGTTTCATGACACAACTAGAAAAATTTTGCAAGTTGTTACACATACTTTCTAGATAACTCTGAAGTCATCACTTGATGTAATGTGAGACAGTAACAACAGTAAATTCCCGAACTGGAATAGAGAATCATCCTGTAAAATTGACTGGGGCTTAGGACAACTCTTTTTTTAAATACAACATTTTTGGTTTGGTTTTTATTTTGTTATAAAGCAGGCATCCTATTTGCAGCAATGCCAGCTCCTCTTCTGAATGGTAATATGAGCTTTCATTCTACTTTCCACATTCAGAGTTCAAAACAATAAAGAGGACTTAATATGGGAGGCAGATACACAGCTATGAAGAAAACTATTTGTTTGGAAACATCTCCACACATCAGTTGAAGGAAAAACAATAAAAATCTTTAGAAGATGGAAATGTCTTTTAATGTCAGGAACAGACTGAGAAATAAGCCAGAACCTATCATAGATATGGAATAATAAAAAAGCATTTAAAAAGGGTATTCAGAGCCAATTCCAGTGAAACCAATGGATGTTTTGCCCTTGATATAAATGGGACTTATACAGCCATTATAGAGTAATGCCCAGTAGGGATATGCTGCAGACTTCACGGACTCCTTGATATTTAAGAGGCTCAGGCAGATTATGGCTTGCAATGCTTGCTTCCACACCAACACAGTGCTGAGAGCAGTAGCAACCCTGTCCTCCAGAAAAACATAAAGCACAAAGAGATCAGGCCCCCATGTATACTGTTTCACTACCAGGACCCTTCTCAAATGACAGAATTGTCATCCTTTCATTGGGCAAATGCTTTTCAGGGTAAGTGATGTACACTGTACTCCAAAAAGCTCTGCCCTAACATCATGTTCCATCTTACACTCACCTATTTCTACTGTTCAGGAAATAGTTACAGAAATGTAGCAATAAGATGAGTAGAATAGATGTGGCTTTCCAAAAGATTTTTAATATAATACTTTATGTTCTAAATAGCTCACTGTAAACATGGTCTTTTGCATCCCCTTTTCATGGCCTGCAAGTGAATCTGGTCTTCTCATTGTCCAAGCTACTCAGGATGCCCCATTTTCTGGATACGCTGGAAATGATGAAGCCTCAGAGAAGAAACTCCTGCGTAATGTGTTTGTGAAAAGAGATGTGTATGTTAACACAGGAGACCTCTTAGTGATGGATGAGGATGGCTTCCTCTACTTCACTGACTGTGTGGGAGACACTTTCAGGTATAGTAGAGTTAACAGTAAATCCTGTGAGCTTGGAATAAACCATATTCAGGACAAGATGACACAGCTCAGACTTGAACCTGATGAATATCAATTTTGTTTTAACAGAAACATTAAGGATCACAATCAAAGTCCACCGAAGTTCACACCAACCCAGTAGAATTTTTCAAATTTGAGTCAAATAGCACTTCTATTTCTTTTAAGTTTGGGGTCTCAAATGAGGTGGCACCAAATCAGAAAAGGATTTATCCATCTACACTCTTCAGTTAAGAATAACAGTAATTCACATTAAAAGTAGTGCTCCATCACATATAGCCATGAATAGAATAAAAATTTCTTAGCTAATATCTACATTATTTTAAAACATTTTCAACAGGTGGAAAGGACAAAATGTTGCCACTGTAGAAGTCGCAGAGATCATTGGTATGATGGATTTTGTCCAAGAAGTTAATGTTTACAGTGTAAGCATACAAAGTAAGACATTCCTATAGTTAGAGAATACAAAATTAAAATAGCAATTTCCTACTCTATCATTTCTGTTCTTGCAACAGAATGCATACTTATATGTAAGGAAATAAATGGTGTCAACTCAGCAATTCAGGCTTTTCTACAGTCCTTTGAAATTTCAGTTTCAGTAAAAAACTGTACGTAATAAACGTGACATGCTGAAATTTTGTAATGAATGGCAGAAACATTGGAATGAATTAAAACTTGTAACAAAGATGTGAGAAGTACAAAGTTATAAACTACAGAAGACTTCTCTTAGGCTACAGGCTTTCATCTGAAAAATGGTAAAACGGGGCATATTAGAAGATGACAAGTCTGAAAACACTTGTCACTATCTTGAAAGTACAGTCCTAGAAGATATGTATTTTTTCATAATTCCAAATCACATATGGTGCTTCATAAAAACATACAATACCACACTGAAAAACTGTAGGTGACTAAATTACAAAATGAGGTGGAAAACTGCTCAGATGATGCATCCATTGAATGAACAGGTTGATGAAGGCAAACTTTCCTGTGGTGCTGAATAGGTGTCCTATGTTTCCTTTGGATAAGGCAAACAAAGTCTAGTATTGAAAGAAACTAGTCACATGAAGAAGCTATCAAAAGACAAGCTACTACTTAGCACTGATGGGAGACACAATGGATTCAAATAAAGAGGATATATGAAAATAAAATGACAAAGGCCATAATCTGAATGGTTTATCAGCAGGTGGCTGTCAAATGCAAATATGTTCATTTGTGAGAGATGGCATCCTCAAGTGCATGCAAATAAAACCGTAATCGAACTTGGAAAGCCTATCTCATTTTCATCTACAGCTGGACCTGACAAGAACTCCTCAAAGGGCTATTGCTATTTCAGGTAGTGAATAGCACATCAAAACAAAACCTGAAGAGCTTAAGAATCACATTCATTCTTGGCTGTAGTGTTAAAAAAAAACTAGATAGCATAGTCTTTCATATTTCTGAATCAACCTGAGTCTCAAATATTACCAAAACAAACTTTATAGCATATTACCAATTAAACAACTGCAAGTTAAGTTTCATGAAAAGGGAATACCCATATTTTATCCTTCCAGTGCCTTGGCCACACCTCACAGCTGCTCTTTCATTCTGGACAGATTTAACCATGGCAGCTCATTTCTTCAAATTTAGGTATTTTCTCCATTTGGAATTTTTACTTGTGTTCAATTAAAAAGAAAGCAGAAACTATGTTTGTTACATTTTTTTTAAAGGGTTTTATTTCTGTTTTCATGTCAAACATAATTTGCTGCTTGTGATTTACTAGGAGGCATTTGCCCTATTTGTCACTAATCTGTCTGTGGAATAGAGCTGAAAACACTCAGCACTGCTTATACAATGTACAATAGCCACTAGACTTTATACAGACCAAGTACAGTCTAATACATGTCTACGTCCATCTTTTGCAGTAGTCGTTTTGGAGGTGCATTCAGCTTTTTACTGAACCAACGGTCACTCTGATTTCACTAGGCCACTATGTTACCAATGTTAAGATTGAGCAAGGTAAGAAGAAAACCTAGCAGCCAGCTGCCAGCGATACAGAATTGCTAACAAAAGGAGGTCAGTAGCATTTTTTTTAATTGAATAAAAACACTGAAAGTAACTTTAAGTCTTCCAGTATAAAGTATCGTGTGTCTTACACTCAATGATGTCTGAGAGGATAGGGCAGATATTTCACAATATCAAAATATTTGCTCTGATCAATATTAAATCCCTCCAAATGTCATACAAGACTCACATACACTCTTACTTCTCATAATATTTTTCAATTTTTTTAGACTATGAAGGAAGAACAGGGGTAGCAGCTATTGTGCTTAAACCTGGCCAACCCTTTAATGGAGAAAGACTTTATAAGCATGTTGTGGACTTCCTTCCAAGTTATGCCCAGCCACACTTTGTGAGAATCATAGTAAGACAATGAGTTGCCTCCTACTTGTCTTTGTCTTCTGTCTGACCTGAAAATTGGTCTCTACAATCACGGAATGAAGGAATTAGTTTACAAACAGTTTCAAGAATTGAAACACAAAAGGTAATACTAGTCTGAATTATTGTTGTTATTATTATTATGAAGTTAAGCAAATATTTGATGAATTAAATTTGTATTTTGCTTTAAGGTTCCATTCATACCTAAAAATACTAAATGTGATTAATAACTTGGCAAAGTTGGATTTTGTTTCAAAGCTCTTAATCTTTAACTAGTGTGTTTCATTCCTTGTATAATCCTCACAGGATGACCTTCAGCAACAGGACAGGAGAGCAAGAACTGCAAAGAGCAGGAAAGACCCCCACATTACATCTTCTGAAAGTTTCTAGCAGGCAGTTTTCTGCTGTTAGGGGATGCTGAGAAGCATTCAGCAGTTTTGCCTCTCCCTAAATATTGACAAATTGTCTGAAAGGCACAAATTTGATTGAGAGCAAGATGGGAACACAACAGATTGAGTAAGACTGGGGAGGAAGAGGATAAAAAGAATGTATACATTTAGAGAGAAATATAATTTTTAAGAGACCTTGGAATTGAGAGCAATTTTTCCACTAAAATGTTACTGTACTAAGTAAATATATCTTCAAATGCAGTTAGCATAGGCCATACTATCTATGGTGCCTCAGGACAGCAGTGCCCTCTTCCGGGAAAAACCTTTGGAACAGACTTGTCTTTATGGTTCCGTTAGATGGAGAAAATCTATATGGAGCTCCTGGGTCTATATATGTGGAATGGATTAAACCTGACTCTATTTATGTGTTCTCTGAATAAAGCTTTTTTTAGCTAATTGAAGTTGAGTTTACTACCAAAGATACTATCAGTACTAATTAATGAATACTTAAACATGTGTAAATCCTTAAAACAAAAACTTGTTGTTACTTTAAAAATATCTTAGTGGAAGATAATAGGATGAACATTGAACTCACAATTTTCTGAGTGGACAGAAAATGAAGTCCCTTCTGAAAAAAAAAAAAGATGTGTCTTGAGGAAGAGTTCATCCTAATCAAGAGTGACAAACAAAAATATGAAATTCTCACACAAAATTTGATTTACGATAAAATAAATCTTGAAAATTTTTCAGTTCTCTCTAGTATGACTTGCAACTCTGGTTGACTGATTTTGTGAAAACCAAGACAGGCTGACAGTTGTTTTTCTCAACCTCTCTGACTTGACTCCAGAAGAACAGTAGAGGCCTAGGGAGAATGATGCAAAAAAAGGGGATACTCCAAGGCTCTGAGTATTTTTTCCACTTGAATTTTGCTAATGTAATTTCTTGTTTGCAGAAAGACAGTAGGAAGAGTTTTCTAAGAGCATTCAGGGAGTGATTTCAGTTTTGTATTATTTGTGCCCTATTTTGCTTTGGAGTTTTTGGTTTTGGTTTTGTTAGTTGGGGTTTTTTTCCCCCCCAAACTCATATTTCCATGTCAAAAAATATGACTTCATTAAAATAAGGGGATCATTTAAAGAGAAATCTCAGCAATCTGTATTCGTAATACATATTAAAAATATTTAATATCAGTCCTTATTAAACTTTTACTCTTATCATGGCAACTTTTTAAATAATTACCAAGACTAATTTATGCTAGCTATTCAATTTGAAGCCATCCTACTTGGTAATAATTGAACATTATTACCATCTGGCAGCTGTTCAGTGTCTGTGTGAAATGACTTGGTGGTCCAAGTGTGGTTCCTGTCATAAGTGCTGCCAAAAGAGAGAATGAACTGGCAAAATTATTAGCAGTTTCAGCTCAGAAGCCAAAGACTAAATGATCTGAGAGTTGTGGAAATGGAGTAGCAGTGTGAAAAGGAAATCAGGCATGTTACAGATCAAAACATAAAAACAAGTAAGAACTGAAAAGTGGCCTGTTTCAGCATGAGAACGAAAAGAAAATATTGGCTACATTGAAAACACAGTGCAAGTAATAACAATGCTCAAGAACGGTGTGTTTTAAACTTGCCCTTAATGTGAGCCACATTTTAAATGAGATTATTTTACATACTACTTCTGTTGTCATACACTGACTATTGTGTGCAGACCAACTCGTTCAGTAATTGGCATTTGAATAACTGCTGTACAGCAACTGCTTACACAGAAAAACAACACAGGAAGGCATTTAACATGTTTGTATTTAATGTCTTAAATGAAGTTTAGCCATTGGAAATCAGAGGAGAGCCAGTACCATAAAATCAGCCACCTCTCTGCAGAGCGTTACTAAGTGCCCCAAAACCCACAGCTTTTCTGATCAGCTGCACTAATGAAAGTTAAAGAAAATGCTTATTTTGAAACAGAAATTTGCAAGCTTGCATGTGGCTTTGACAGAGAAATGAATAAGAAATAAAAGCTGCATTTAAATTTAGATTTCACTGCACCTGTGAATCAGGTCATTCTAACTGAAGATATTCTTTAGTGAAATTGTATGAACCATTCTATTCAGTAATTGCATCATATTTTCACTGATATAGGATGAAATGGAATATTGCACTTTACTTGAATTATTTCTTTTTTAGGATGTCATGCAAATTATTGCAACTTTCAAGCATCAGAAAATGCATCTGGTGAATGAAGGATTTAATCCAGAAATTATATCTGAATCTCTATTTCATGCATGAACCTGCACATTCCTATATTCCTTTGACAAGAGAGATATACAAGAATGTTGTTTCTGGTGAAATAAGTTTATAAAGCATACAAATAAAATTACTCTACAATACAGAAAGTAAATTTCAAATATACTCCTGCAATTATTTCAAGAAAAGCCAGTATGCAATATTTGTTCTAAAAACATAAGATAATCAAATTAATCTTACTTTGATAGAATTTGTCTCTTTATAAGACAAAGCCACAATAGTTATGTGCATTGTGTAAGCTGTACTGCATCTGCTCATATTACTTCCCGGGCTCACACATACGAAATTTCATTTTACATCCCTCATTGGTTCAAATTATTTTTGTCTAAGCCACCAGTATTTTAATTTAGTTGAATATTTTACTCCTTTAGATCATAAGATTGATTCTGCTTTTAGAATGCATAAACAGTTAGGCATTAATAAAATATAAAGTAACTCATGATATATAATATAACCTCATGAAATTTAACAAGGACAAGTGTAGAGTTCTGCACCTGGGGAGGAACAACCCCATGCACCAGTACAGGTTTGGGGTTGACATGCTGGAAAGCAGCTCCATGAAGAAGGACCTTGGAGTCCTGGTAGACAATAAGTCATCCGTGGGACACAAATGTGCCCTGGTGGCCAAGAAACCCAATGGCATCCTGGGGTGCATTAAGAAGAGAGTGACCAGCAGGTTGAGAGAGGTTATCCTGCCCCTCTACTCTGCCCTGGTGAGGCCTCATCTGGAGAATTGTGTCCAGTTCTGGGCTTCCCAGTTCAAGAGAGACAGGGAACTTTTGGAGAGTCTCCAACGGAGGGCTATGAGGATGATTAAGGGACTGGAACATTTCTCACATGAGGAAAGGCTGAGAGACCTGCGGCTGTTTAGTCTGGAGAAGAGAAGGCTGAGAGGGGACCTTATCAATGTCTATGAATATCTGAAGGGTGGCTGTCAGGAGAATGGAGCCAGTCTCTTTTCAGTAGTGCCCGGTGATAGGACAAGGGGCAATGGGCACAAACTGCAGCACAGAAGTTCCTAAGGAAAAACTTCTTCACTGTGAGGGTGACGGAGCACTGGAACAGGCTGCCCAGAGAGGTTGTGGAGTCTCCTTCTCTGGAGACGTTCAAAACCTGACTGGACACGTTCCTGTGCAACCTGCCCTAGGTGATCCTGCCTTGGCAGGGGGGTTAGACCAGATGATCTTCAGAGGTCCCTTCCAACCCCTACCGTTCTGTGATTCTGTGAAAATGGGCAGTCAGAAACGTAAGCAAAATACTGCACAAGCACTACATGTAGACTTCAGTTCAATGTTTGTTAATTATATTATATAGTATTTAATTGCAATATTTTATGTGATGCTCAATTTCAGATTTTTATGGAAAATAAACATTCAATGTCAAAATACAGTTGTATTTAGTGGTCACTATTTTTCACAACTTATACTAGAACTAACACAGATTGAAGTATTTGCAAAAATTCATCCCTGCTGGCACATGACCTCTTCCTTTACTTACCGATTGTCATAATCCTGAAATAGAGTTCTCATGAAAACAGACAGAAATTACTATAACTTACAGCTTTTTCTGGAAGTGAACACCTAGAACCTGTTAAAAGGTGCTATAAAGTTTTGCAGGCAGAAGCTGATCAGAGAATACAATATTAGCAGACCTGTTGGATGTACTTTCCTTGACTGTACATATCTGGTTACATTTAAAAATCAAACAAGCCCACAGCATGTAAGGGAAAACCTGTCTACTGTGTATTTCCCTGAATTCACATCATCTTTTGTCTGGATGAATAAAATAGCTATTGTACTAAGCTAACTCTTGCCCCATTTGGAGCCCATTTTACAGACTTGCATGGTTTGCTTTTTCCCAAACATGAGACTTTTTTTATCTTGGTTTTCAGTACGTGCTACTACTACCACTGCTAATAGTGCTACAACTTCCATAATGCATTGAAACATGGTAGCTGACCAAAACACTACTGGTTTATAGAACAGAAGCCAGCTGCACCCCAAAAAAGGTAGCACCCTTATCTAACATAAGAAACAGCGTGACTAATGAACAAACTTGATTATGATCATAAAGGCCTGTAACCCTTGATGATGCAGCGTATCTCTCAAGGTCCATCATGGTGCCTCTGATATTTCATGTTATGAGAAATGTGTGACAAGACCTAACACAGCCACTGGAAATGGGCTGCTTGAGATCTAGAACCTGGTAAATAAAACAACTGTATAGAACTGGACAGCATAATATATCCAGCATACTACATCCAGTGTACTACATACACCTATAGCACATTGATGTCTCCCATGACACACAAGGTTTCTGAGCTTGGAGTGAGATAAGCAGAGCTCCATGAAAAAAACAGTATCCCAAGTTCTTACTCTTAAGAATTGACCATTCATGGACGAGGAAGAATACTGAGCACAATATGGATTTGAGGAGGGACCAAGGAATTCCAATAGTCTGAATTCAACACGTGACTGTAGATCACCAAAAATCTCTCCTGACTGAGGCAATGAACTTCTTATGGCTTGCTAAGAGCTCTCAATTTCTGGGCATTCTAGTGTCAAGAAAGGAAGGGATCAGTTACTCATGATTCTTGAATATAGTGGTTCCTGCACCTAATTCTACTGTGGTCTTCTAACACAAGAAACAATAGGACTCACCTAAAAGTCATCTTATAAGCTGAAACCTTATTTTCAAAATGTCAATGATTTTCAGATCTGGTATGGTACTGAGACAGCTCTGGAATGGCTACTGTAAACAAAATATTTGTATTTTTCCTACCATCTAAAGTTTTACATAAATACACACACAGGCAGCCCCTAGACACATATACTATTAAGTTTTATGAGCACTATCCCTATATAACTGCTGAAACCAATACACTCAATTAGGTTTGCAACATTTAAATTGCTCCCAGAAGCTCAGGCAAAAGTCTGGTCACTTATCTGGTTTTATTTTTATTATGGAGATGTACTACAGAACACTGTCTGCCTGCCTGTTATCTCCTCCTTTCTCCCTCACCTTTTTATTCTCTACATTCAACTCAAAAGTTAAAATAAAGAAGAGCACAACACAGCAACTCTAACCCTGGCTGCACAATTAAAAGTCAGTAGCTTATTCACTTGCACATATGCCAACAAGAAAAAAATTACATAATAGAACTGACAGCATAAAATATAATGAAGTATTCATACAAGTATCAAAGAAATGTTTCACAGAGAGACTCTTGAAGCCCTGTAACTTATTCGTAGCCTGATTTTAAAAGAACATAATATTTGTTACATTATTCACATAAACTTACTAGCATTATTCCTATAAAGGTTCTATCATCATTTACTAATTTCAAGAAAAATACTTCAAGGTCTACAGGTGACAGCCATTCTAGGAAAGTAGGTATCATTTTGCGTTTATGAAAAAGTTTCAAATATAACACAGTTTTGTAGATATATTCATGGACTTAAATGATAAATACCGCACCTAATACAGCATACTGCATTCAGTAAACTATGCTGCACATTAAATCAACAAATTGCCAGCACAATGATTGTATATTAATTATAAATCATATTTAGCAGTAATATTAAAAGCTTTTGTCTTATTTTTCTATACGTTGTAATAAAGAAACCCAAACTATATACAAGTTTTGTAAAATATATTTTTAATGTATCTGCTTTAATGAAATAAAAAAATCTCCCCAGTAACTGAGAACGATAATGTAAACAGATAAAGGCATAATACTTAGTGCCAGGGGCAGTGATACTTGGAAAGGCTAGATGTCATAGGACACCACGGCATGGTAATGGAAGTATAAAATCAATGGGGACAAAGCCTTTCACCAAGCATTATAGAAGACATAAGATGCTATCAAGTCCCTACGTTTATATTTTCATACAATCTTAAAAGGAGCACATCAATTGTAAGCTCTCCACAGTAAAGACTTTTTTTTCTCTGCTTTGGCAGTCTTTCTGAGGGTCATAAACCCCTTCATAAGCAGCCTTTTGTTTCATAAACAAATCTTTTATATGCCACTAAGCCATAGATCACTTATAATCTTTTATAATAATTTGTTGTGAAGTAATTAAAAGGTCTTTCATTTCAAAACCAAAACAACGTAATCTACTGAAACACACTACTACAACAGCACTAAAGGATCACAAAACTAATTTGAAAGCTTATATTAGCAGGCATGCAGACACTATATGTAATTATATACCATGTGCCTAGAAGAGTTGACTGTAAGAGTGCTATCCATATATTTGGTCATGTCAGGCACCACAGGACTGTAGCATTTCTGAACATTACTGGTACTTGCTTTCTTCTCTAGTGTTTCAACACACAGAATTTTACAGAAGAGCAGTAGTCTGATTTTTAATCACAGAATGGTTGAGGTTGGAAGCGACCTCTGGAGGTCTTCTGGTCCAACCCCTCTACTCCAGCAGAGACACCTAGAGCCAGCTGCCCAGATGGCTTTTGGATCGCAAGTAGGGAGACTTGACACCTCTCTGGGCAACCTACACCAGTGCTCGGTCATCCTGAGAGTAAAAAACTTTTTCCTGATGTTAAAGCTTTTCCTCATGTTCAGGAGGAACCTCGTGTGTTTGAGTTTGTGGCCATTGCCTCTTGTACTGTCACTGGGCACCACTGGAAATACCCTGGCTCCACCTTCTTTATATCCTGCCTTTAGCTATTTGTACACAGTGATGAGATATCCCTTGAGCCTTTTCTTCTCCAGGCTAAACAATCCCAGCTCACTCAGCCTTTCCTCATATAAGAGATGCTCCAGTCCTGTAATGATCTTTGTGATGTACTGAAGTCTGGACACAGAACTGCAGGTGTGGCCTCACAGTGCTGAGGCAAGGGGAAGGATCACCTCCCTTGACCTGCTGGCAACACTCCCCCTAATGCAGCCCAGGACACTGTTATTTTTAAAACTTCTTTAACATAATTATTTTCTAATAATACACATAATACTAGAGAGCACCCAGAAGCTCAGAGAAAAGTCTGATCAACTATCTGGCTTTATTCTTACTATGGAGATATATTACAGAACACTGTCTGCCTTTCGCTTCCTCCTTTCTCTCTCACCCTTTTCCTCTCTACATTCAATTCCTTCCTAACATTCATTCTTCAGAAAAAGTTAAACTAATGAAGAGCACAAGAAAACAATTCTACCCCTCGCTGCACAATTAAAAGTCAGTAGCTTATTCACTTGCACATATTTACTGGCAGCAAATTATGTCCCACCTTACTCCACTTAAAACTGTTTATCCTTAATGTTTTCTAAAAGCCCTAGAAAATAAATGACATCTCTTTTGTTTCAAGTTCAGTTAAAAAATGTAACTTAATCTCTGGTTTAAGGAACAAAAGATATACTAATAAATTTCTGTCCATCAATGGTGGAGCTAACAGTACTTTTTTTAGCTACCAGGACAAGTAGACTGCAAAATAGTCATGACAAACTGGGGAAGCAGTAAGATGGAAAACATGTAAAGAACTAAATGCAAGAAAGAATGAATTGTACCTACATAAAAAGCAAAATAACTAATCAGCAACTTTTTGAAGAGGATGGTTTATTGGTTAGCATGATCAAATCAAAGGACATGTCTTCCAAAGTAGGTACAGGCACATCAAGGCTGTTCATTCTCCAGCAGGTCATATAATGCAAGCTCCAACCACAAAACCGTTGAGGTTACTCTGGGTACAAGGCACAGTGGCAAAGATAATTTGACCTGCACAAAAGCTTGTTCTTTGATACTTTGACCTGCACAAAAGCTTGTTCTTTCTGCACAGCTAACATTGTTACATTGCTCCAGAATGCCTCAGAGCACTGAGAGAGGAATCCAGCTATGTTTGCATTCATCCATGAAAATACAACCAAAAATTCTAAAATGTAATTTTAATGACCTCTAGCTGGTAGGTATCACATGTCATCCACCTAATTAAAGCATGGAAGTTGCCTCTGAAAGTGTCTATCTCTTCCTACTAACAATAAAGCTTTCAAACCTGAGTTGCACCTAAATTAGATGTCCACAGAACAGTGAAGTAAAAGTGCTCTTTAAAAGGAATTCATTTTCAAATGGGTCTCCCTTCATTCTCTGCTGGCCCTGCAAAGCCAGAGTATGAGCATACACTTTCATAAGCCAGACCAGGAGCATAGAAGGTATCTCTGCATGAAGAGCTCTCAATGGCTGAACACTGAATCAAACATTACTTTCAAGGTGAGAGAAGAGAACAAGGCAGTTGAGTATTATGAAACACTTTCACACAGTAATAGAAACTAGTAGACTGCTGAGGAGGCTGTGAAATACACATTGTTGTAAGTTTTAAAAAAAATTTAGCTCAGATGTTCCCTAAGCTTCTGGCCAGGGCATTTCCAATAGCTTGTTATAGACTTACTTGAGAATGTCATACTGTGACTCAAAAAAAGCAGCCATCTGGTCATGATGGGCATTCACAATCTTCAATCGGGCACTAGGATTGGTCGTGTATGTTAGTTCTCATAATCTGTATCTGTTGGTGAGATAAATATCAGGAATACTTTATTTACAGTTTAATTTCTTTTAAAGTGAAGATGTACTAGATGACTTCTTGGGGCCCCTTCCTGCCCTATGCTTTGTAACTTTTATTCAAAAACAGGAGGATTTTTATCTCAGGATTAAAAGTAATCTCCTCTGTGTGCACCAATAAGGTCTAGGTGACCTGCCAAAATTCAAGATCTCTAAGGTTACTGTGGTAAGAACAGAAACAGATGGCAGTCAGGTGTTTTTCCATACACCTTTATCTGCTTCACAGTTCAAAGCCTTTAGTCATCTCTTCCAGTGTTAACATTGCTTTCATGTTTTTTATTTCTCCTTAGGTACTTTCCATGATCATATCAGACTTCAGCATTTTGTCCATTTTGTTGCATTGTTTCTTTCTCATGTCAGCAAATACCCAGTTCAAACAGTATCAGTAACATCTCCTCATTTGCTATTTCAAATTCCTGTATGGATGACTTTGCTTTTGTTTTGGAGGAAGACATGCATTCAGTTTTGAAAATTATATTACCTAAGAAACTTACTTTCATAAAAGAATTCCACCAGGGACTATAAAACGACCTTAAACAAATTACAATAGTTGAAACTCAGTGTTCAAACCACAGTCAAACCACCATTATAAAAGTTGATTTAAAATATTGTAAGAATTTTTAGTATATAAAAGCTTTTAAATATATAATTTATTGTGTCATGTCACAGATGGGTGTGAAACAACAGTGACCTATAGAATACGAAGACACTTAAAGAAATTGAAAAACTGAATATTTCATATGCAGACCAAAATGTTTCTGGCAGTAGGAAAAAAAGTCCTATAAAAGACAAAAAAATTCTTAACACATAAACAATTTCAACAATAAATAGGGAGGGCACTCATTTCTTTATTCAAAACCTGGAATCTTTTTAGCTGCAAGGATATCAGGACTTGTATTTGCTGATCATGCTGCCTTTTTTTTAAGATCTGAAAAAAGCACGTCATACTTCCATGCTTTTGCCATGCTAGAAGCAGAAAGAAAGCACCTCTGGAAAGAAGTTCATAGAAAGTGCTTTTATATATGAATGTATGTTCTACAACTGTATTTACACATATTATACACACATACTGCAAGTGATTAAGTTTGTATAGGTTTGATACTGCCTTGTGTTAAGCTTATGTATCAGAAAAAGGACAGAAAGAGTTATCTATGATATGCATGTAAGCAAACTATTTGGCGAAGACATGCCTTTTGTCATTTTGCCAAGAAGCTTTTGAGATTTAGATCTTGTTATTGTCACTGATCATTTTTCCAATATAACACCTGAGTCCTGACCAGATTCTGCAGTCTGCTCCACACAGCAGCTGAATACATTTCCTACCATCAAGGCTCCTGCCGATGTTGGGGTCATGCATATAACAGTCCTGCAGCCTTCACAGAATGCTTCTATCTGGGCTGATATGCAGCACCAGAAATTCAACATTCTGCTGTTCCTGTACATGATTTAACTTGCACAAGAACCATTCCTACCTATGAATAAATCTGGGTTTTTGAGTTGAAAAGGAAGTTAAATATTCAAAATATTCCCTGGGAGACCAACTCAAGGAGTTGGAGAACACATAAGGAGGGAAGGCCTTAAAAAGAAAAAACAACCCTCACACTGTCTCTTTTGGAAGAAATAAAAGTAGAAGTTTCTTAATATCCAGCCACAAATCATTGGAGTCTTGACAGTTAAGAAGCACCGGAACCTGAAAACCTCATATGTCCAGAAATCTTGGAAGTTTTTACCCTGTGCAGGTATTAGGCAGGACAGGAGCTTCAAGCCTCAGGCAGGCAGGTAAACAAGCTGCCAGAAAGCAGGCTAACATTACTAAAAGTTCAGGGGCAACTGAAGTGATGCATGGCATACTAGTTCATGTTCTACATGCTGATTTTAAAATATCCCAGTAGTTTTAGGTGGCATTGCTAGTGTTCTCTTAGGTGTAAAAACACTCATTTGTCTGTTTTCTTTGATAGGACTAGATCAACTAAAATTTTTACACGTCAAACTGAGTTTGACATCTTCTAACATTTTCTACAAATAGGGGTTTTACTTAGGGAAATCAAATGAGAGTATTCTGTAACTGTTGGCGTATTACACAAAATACCCTGCTTTAAGTCATCTGCAACACAAACACAGATCATTTTACAAGCTTAAAAGAAAACATAAATCTCATCAGCAGAAAAATGTACTTATATTGAGAAGAAAAAACTAAAAGGTTCCTTTGCATCTTGTTAAAAAAAATTATAACTGTTATTTTGAAATATACAAATAAGCCACATCTTACCACATGCATCATGATTAAACTTTGACAGTCAACACCAAAGGAAAGTCACAGCTGATGAAAATATGCTAATATCCCTCACACAGAATAGAGAAGAACAGGGGTGAGTAAATTTCAGTCCAAGTATTCTGAGCTGTTGATGAGTCCTCATGCAATAAAGCAACGTGAAGACCACAATTTGGTCCTAAACATACTGAAATTGGACAAAAGAGAGAAATAAAAGTTCTACGATGAGGGATCATCTTTCCTTAATTGCAGCAAAGGTAGGTTAATCCCAAATGGACATAAAGAAAAATCTTTCAAAGGAAAGTGTTTGATTTTGCTTTATTTTACTACGACTTCTATTCAAGAATCATATTTGTACTATCGTCAGAGGTCCTACAGATAAAGAATAATTCTGAGAGGCCTCAAGTCAAGGAGGAGGGAAGCTTCTTACAAAAACAACTAAGTGTGAGTTTTAAACTATTCCATGTTTCTTGGGGTCTGGACTCAAATAATATCTCTCTCAAAAATTAAAAAACATTACAATGTTTTAAATATCACAGTGTGTTCACTACTGGATAATGCTTGCTTTAGTGTTTGTCTTAACATACAAGTATTTGCTTGAATTTTATCAAATTCAATATAACTCACCAAAGATTTCTTTCCAAAGCCTTGAAGGAATGTATCTAAATTAAACAATGTTGGCATGCTGTACTGTAAACAACTACATATACAGTAGTCTTTAAATTAGATCACCCTAGAATTTGAAGCAATGAATGAAGCAAAGTGTTTACAACGTAACTCATAGCCTTTTTAATAACATATATGATGTCAACATAGCTCCTATTACTTTTTACTACACACGTATATTGACATGCATTTATCCTTCATATAGGAATTACAAAATTTCCTCAAAACAGTTGCTTTCTGAAAGAACACTGCTGACAAGTTAAGAAATTCTTCCAAAATAACTAAATTAATTTCAATTTTTGTCTTGACCATTATCATAGTAACATTTCCCATATGAAGTTATGGGCCCATTTAATAACAGATACTGATAACTATCTTTTATATTGCCTGTGTCTTGGAGCTCATTCATTCATGCATACAGTGACAGTTATAGCTCTTGAAGTAAAAGCACTGAAGAAATCTAGATTATGTTCTAAAGCAATCTCCAGTGTAGGCTGCCTCTTGCTCTAAAACACATCATATGCTACAGCCCACAACTGAACTTTAAATAATAAATGGAATTGCAAGAATTATCAGTCCAAAACTCTCTACATTTAAAAAAAACCACTATTTATTTGTACAAAGTAGATAATATAAAATTTTCACCTATTCTCACTCTGTATGCATGCTTATTTTTTTACATATATTTTCCTTTCTGTTAAGTGGACGTCTACCCTGCCACACAAATACTAATAATACATATGCATTTTATGTGAATTGCAACATAAACAATCCTTATCCAAAATTCTCTGTACATTTACTTCAGGACATATAGAAAAAGAAAGCTAAAGCCATAGGATTGATCTGCTTACCTTAATGAGAAAAATCAAGAAAATAAGAAAATAATAAGGAGGAAAAAACATCAATAAATTAGGAGTCTCAGACACCTTCCCCCAAAAATTAGAAAATTATGGTACTAACAAGGTAAAATGAACAGAGTTAGAGAGTCTTAACACAAGTACCACTTCCATTGTAAAAACCCCCAAATATTCTATAGTATGCCTTGAGGCCTGGGCCCTTTTTTTCAGAAAGAGCAGCAACAATATGGCAAAGGTTTTAAGGACTTTCAGAGACAGAGGTACTTAGGGAACCTTACAGCAGGGTTTGTGAGAGGAGAAAGGGATGACAGTATGTGGGATAATCTGCTTCTGAATGTTAGAGATGGTAAGTGAACATTTGGAGTCTGCCTGTTGAGAGGAGGAATGGAAAAAAGTATTGTGTAGCCATAGGTCTTTATGTGAATTATTTTCTGCCAGCCCTGTCAAATGTCTTTTCTACACATGCAGCAGTACTTAGCGATTTTGACTGACAATACTTTTTAAAAATTGCTATGTTCTGTGTTGAAAAACAGTTTAAAAGTAACAGAACTCTTGCTGCAGAACACTTAGTAGATAAATCTATTAAATAGTTGATCTTTGCCTAGGTGATGTTTAGCAATACCTCTCATCTAATTTTTCTGATTTGTTTTTGAAACATCAAGGAGATGATTCTTGAACTTTTACTATAAATCAACTATGGCAGCCTTTCTCAAAATACTTCACTAACAAGTAATTTCTGAATATGGCATTTGCAAAGCATGCGAATTAAGTAATTTCGTTATTAAATAAACACAAATAAATATGGAGTAACCAGATCGTGAGTACACTCAACACTCATTCAGAAAAGGATTTTTAGCAACTTCCAGACGGAACCTTTATCACTTTCCAAGGTAAGAGCTCCAAGTGAGTAATAAAGTCTCTAAAATCCTTCCAAAAGTATGGTATGAACAAAGATTGTATTTCTGAAATATATAGTCATAGCAAAGACTTCTGAACTTTAACTTCAGAAAAACAAACAATCCGTACTGAAAGTTGGGATAACTGTCAGGACTCACGACACTTAACTATGGCATGTTGCTTCTCTCCTTACCATCACTGCACTTCCTCAACCTCCAACAATGCAAAGAGCATATACCCAACCTTCCGAAGACAGTGTAGCGCTGAGGGACGGGGGACAGGAAGAGGACAAGATAAGAAGTGCAGCATGTCATTGGCCTCTCTATCCTTCCTACTGCCCCTTTCCCCATGTCCATCTTCATCTTTTTTTGCCTCATTGTCAGAAAAAGTCTAAGGCAAAAAAACCCCAGCCCTTGCTGTTTTACTGGGGTGAGAGATGTTCACTAAGCTACCTGAAGAAGAGTGTGCATGAGAGAAGTGACTTATTGCCATGCCTTAGCCTGCACTGTCTAGACAGACTGCTCCAGTCACTGCTATCACAAATGTGAAACTTTTCTGCAGTCTGTGTTTTTATTTCCTCCAGCTAGGCAATCCTCTGCTCTGCTTATTCCACAAGCTATTCAGGCACAAACTTTCTTGCTAAGGCACTCGGTAGCAATTGCAAAAGCAACTCCTCAGCTCATTTCCCCAAGCTGTTATTTTTCACCTGTCATGGTTTACAGACAGATGGAAACGTAGGAAGACATACTAACCACAAATTACTCCAGCCAGACCATGTTGGCTGGTCATCTTTGTACATCTTTGCATACACAGCTGACCTTCTAAAGGCTTCCAGAATTTCTTTTGATTTCAGTTGCAAGTAGAGCTGACTACCTCATGTTAAAGCAATTCTCAGTGCTGTTGACTTAAGTGGCACCTTTAATGGACAGTGTGCTATCTGAGAAAATACAAAATGGCATTACCTCAGCATATATTAGTACTTCACTGACCACCAACACTCATGCTGTAAGGGGATTGTTAACACTGTTGTGACAGGACTATGAAGCTACGATTAGCCAACAGGCCACTTATTAAGTGGTTAATGGACCAGTGTACAAAACAGGTTACTAATGTTCATTACAGTAAGTTCTTTAAAAAAAAATTGGCCGCTGCACACAGACATATCCTTGAAAATTACTTTTTCAACACCCTGGCATGAAAGTTACATTTTGCAACAAGATCATTCATATAGATATAAAAAGTTATTAAACTGCATCCAGCTGAAGTTTTTGGCAAGAAAAACCCTTTCAGAAACAAAAGCATAGTTATTTGCTCACATAAGGCTGATTTTTTGTAAGTGTCTATACTTGCCTTGTTGTTACCACTTTCTTTTTTCTTTTATTACCAGGCTAGCATTTGAAGACACCTACATATTTACGTCCTCATTTTTAGGATAATCACTTAATAACATAGACACACCCCTGACAGTTAGAAACTAAGAAAATGGCCAATTTGTCTGAAATGTTCATGGCTTAGAAACAATAAAATGACACATACAAAAAATATATTCTGTTCAAGAAGTATCAAATAAATGCAAAGTTAATGACAATAAAATATCTGATTAAGCCACCTTATTTGTTCCTCATTAGCTTCATGAGGTTTATCAGTCAAGGTGGTTGAATATGACAGATCTCATCTACATTTCATATGACAAGTTACCTGAATGAACGGAAAGGATTTTTTTTTTTTTTTTTTTTAGAAACACTTTTCAGAAAACTGCTAAAGACAGGAGGCTCCAGCTGGAGCTAGAGGGGATTGCAGCTTCTTAGAACCTGTGAGAATGAAGTCCCAGGCTGTGCCACAATGGGAAAGTGTCACTAATTGACATTAACAGCCCTGACCAATAGTCAGCTGGGACCTCCTCCCCTTCACCTAAAGGCCCCAAGAGCTCTATTAAGCTCAGGCCTGGGCAGCCACTCCTACCTAAACTGTCTTGTCCTGTTCTATGGATGGACCTTGCTGTATTCTTGCCTCTAGTCCTACCTCTGGTCTCATCTCCTTTCGGGACTCACTGGACGGACCCTAGCCAGGGAGGGTACTACTGCCTGTGTTGTGGGTATCCTCAGAACCTGTTTTGTCCCCCAGCTTGTTGAGTGGCCCTGCTGTTGCTGCTTGGTGACACTGACTATGTGAAATGATGCCACACTAATACAAAGCAGGAGTTTTCTCTTCAGTCATCTCTGAGTAAGCTGCCTTGTGAAGGGGGAAAGGAGAATACCAGGAAAAAAGGAGAGCACAAAGAGCATAACAAACATTGCTTCAAGCAAACCTGAAATTCATGTGTGCCAGAAATTGTTATTAGCTGTAAAAAAACACACCAACTCAATATAGGGGACTTAATACAAGAAAAATTTGCTTTAGAGTTGCATTTACCAGGATCTAGGTAGAAGATGCTTGAGGAATGAGTCTCTTGCACCACAAAATGACTGTGGTTTCAGGATTCAGAAGAAATGGCCCAAACATGTGCAGAGAAGTACAAGTACCTGTAACTCAAGTATGTAAAATTCTTTCCTCCCTTGCCCATTGTAAGTTGGTTCTTGGGCTTTCAAAAAAATTGTTTCCCATCTTAATTTCCATACAACAGAGAAGGAGCATGTGAGGAGAAAACTAAGAAAATGAGCAAAAGTTTTTGCTACTGAATTTAAAGAAATCAGTATTTTAGCATATAGCCTAGTTATACCAGATGACTAAGTATTTCTGAAAGTTGTGTTTCATATAGAAGACACAATTTTTTAAAACATTGAGACAGATTCAGAAATGGGAGTACAAGTACAGGGAAGTAGCTAGCAGGAAGAGGCCACAGTAACAAACTGTTGTATCAGCTAACATTGATAATACTATCTTCAGAGTAATCAGGTAACTTTTCTAATGCAATCAAAGTTCAAATAATGAATGCACAAATAAGGGACAGATGTTCTCTGGCATACTGTTTAACTCTGTGATGGAAACATGAAAGCTCAGAAAACAGAGGCAAGTTGAAAACTATCTTATGAATGCCTGAAGGCACAGAAGACAAACACCCTGTTCTAATCCTTTAAAGGATGATTCCGGCAGCCCTTTCACCTAGAAATTCAACAGGATAATAAAAAGACTGAATACTTCCAACGGCTAGCTATTCAAAACACCCTGATTAGAAAGATTTTTCTTTTTAATTTTCTTTTCAATTAACTTGGTCTCCCTACCATATACCCACAAAGCAGAAGCAAACAGAATGGAAATGCTAGGCATCTAGCTCAGAGAACACAGAATCATATAATGGTTTGAATTGGAAGCGACCTTAAAGATCATCTAGTTCCAACCCCCCCTGCCATGGGCAGAAATGCCTTCCACGAGACGAGGTTGCTCCAAGTCCCATTCAACCCGGCCTTGAACACTTCCAGGGATGGGGACTACACAGCTTCTCTAGGCAACCTGTTCCAATGCCTCATCACTCTCATAGTAATGAATTTCGTCTTTATATCTAATCTAAATTTACCCCATTTCAGTTTAAAGCCGTTACTGCTTGTCCTAACAATACATGCCCTTGTACAAAGGCCCTCTCCAGCTTTCTTTTAGGCCCCCTTTGGGTACTGGAAAGCGGCAATAAGGTCTCCCCAGAGCTTTCTCTTCTCCTGGCGGAACAAACCCAACTCTCTTAGTCTGTCTTCTCCAGCCTTCTGGTCATCTTTGTGGCCCTCCTCTGGACTTGATCCAACAGGTTTATGTCCTTTTGTTGGGGGCTCCTGAAGACAGTACTCCAAGCAGGATCTCACCAGAGCAGAGTAGAGGACAAGATTCATCCCCCCTTGACCTCCTGGTCACACTTCTTTTGATTCAGCCTAGGATACAATTGGCTTTCTGGGCTGCAAGCACACAATGCCAGGTCATGTTGAGCTTCTCATGAACCAACACGCCCAAGTCCTTTTCCTCAAGGCTGCTCTCAATCCATTCTCCACCCAGCCTGTATTTCTGTTTGGGATTGCCCTGACCCATGTGCAGGACCTTGCACTTGGCCTTGTTAAACTTCATGAGGTTCGCACAGGCCTACTTCTCAAGCCTGCCAAAGTTCCTCTGGAGGGCACCCCTTACCCCCAGCATGTCGACCATGCCACTCAGCTTAGTGCCACTGGCAAAGGTGCAGTGGGTGCACTCAATCCCACAGTCCACATCACCAACAAAGATGTTAAACAGCACCAGTCACAATACAGACCCCAGAAGAACATCACTTATCACTGGTCTCCACTTGGACATTGACGCACTGACTGCAACTCTTTGAGTGCAGCCATCCAGCCAATTCCTTATCTATCGAGTGATCCATCCATCAAATCCATGTCTCTCCAATTTAGAGATGAGGATGTTGTGCAACACAGTGTCAAAAGCTTTGCACAAGTCCAGGTAGATGATGTCAGTCACTCTCCCCTTATCCACCAACACTGACTTCTTAGAGACGGTTCATCATACTAACTCATTACTACAGTTTGCTCAAGATCTTCATGCCTCAGATGTGTTCCATGCTGTTTTGACACAGGCCAACATGCCAGAAAATTTCCGTGGCAATCACTTGGAAGACTTTCTGCTAGATTCCCATGTTATCCTGTTCCATGCCAAGACAAGATTACACAGAAGTATGTTTTTATTATTTAACACCTCTTAAAAAACAAATTGGGAACCTATGCTCCGCATTAGTCTAGAACAACAATTACAGAATAAACAAAAAGGCATGGAATGCCTGTATGTTAGGTACTTTCAAATCACCCATAACCTAAGTCAAGTTAAACCAGCAGTCAAGAAAATACCTATTTAAAGGATGTGAAAACAATGGCACTTCATACTAAAAAGAAGTCTGTTTCCTTCTCCATTCAGTTCATGCCCTGTCTGCGTTTTCCCCATGCTTTAAAGACTTAGTCTTCTTGCATACGTTACACCTCAGACTGCATGAGAATATCCTTTCTGAAAGATTTATATTCTGATCCAGATCTTCACCTGACTCTTAAATAAGAGGTTCTTTTGATCTTTCTCTACAAATGATTAGCTATCCTCAAGAGTCAAGCAAGGTAAACGGCCCTTTGACAGGTCAGTGCCATTTCCTATACTCGATTAGCAAGGCAGAAGCTATGTAAAGAGTAAAATAAAAAACACCAGACTGAGTTTATCAGAGTAAAATGCAAAAGTCTTCCATATCATTATTATATTTCATCTCAAATGTATAAACTGGCAACTAAATAAATTAAAAAAAAAAAAAATGTGGGGCTGATATTTGCAGACTGCCATCAGTACTTAATTGAGATCACTTCTGGATGACAGTAAGACTGAACCCCAACTCTATCTTTCCAGGATCCAAAAAACTCACTGTTGTGAGCTTATTCCATCAGTGGTCAACAAAGTTGTTTGAGGATTGAGAAAATCTGAATATTTCAATTTGCTTCTCTGGGAGTTCATGGCTAAATTTTACTGGAGTACTAATACATTGGCATAATATATAGACAAATGACTCCTAGTACAAACACAGTTTCATGAATTCAGGTAAAACTACAGATATACCTGTAGAACTTATTCAAAGCAAAGTCACAAACAACAATAAAGTGCTATTTTTTTTCTTATGGTCTACTACAGTAATAGTAAAGCTTTCTGCTAATAAAATTACATCTACCAGAGATTATATTTCTCTACACCCTTGAAAGGCTGACACAAGTCTGTAGCATTGACATGCTGTAATGAATGACTTGAGACAAGACACTTCATATAATGTAAATATTTTAAATTAATGTTCTCACAGAACTACAGAATAAAGAAGCATTCCAAAATATAAAAATTATTTTTCATTTCCTACGGATTTGAGTCCTAAATGTTTTCCAGTGATCAAAAACTTCCACAATGTCCTATCCCTGCCACCACAACAACTTTAGTCTTTACCTCCTCAAGTCCCTGCAATAACTCTGACTACACCACTCATTCCTCAAATGCCCATGTGACATTATTAGTCAAGGGTTAGTTCTGTGTGGCTGTTTCAGCGCTATGACTTCCTGACAGGTCACTCAGCCATCCATTCCTGGTTTGCTTATTCCTTGTCTAGTTTTAGATTTAGGATTTTAGACTTTGCTAGGTTTAAGTTTCACAGATAAATTGTGGAATTTAACAGACGCAATTATTTAGATATAATTATTTTACTTTAACTGGGATGTAGTTGAATAGTGAGATGTGAAGAGCTGGGAACTACATTTTCAAGGTATGTTTATTTTTATATAGATTTTCTTGATTGTATGTTTCTAATTTTTAAAATATAGAAAAGGATTCAACAGATACTAAGGAAGAATTCAATACTGGGGGACAATCTGCAAGATAATCTCCAGACTGTGAAGCTGTTTTCTTCCTTTTCCGTATTACAGCATTCTTTGACAATCTGAAAAGCTAGCTGTCTATCTTTAAGTCATAGACCCTCTTTTCTTCTAGGAATTTCTATTTCACCTTTTTTTTCTGTAAAATTCAAAACTCCCATTCCAGAAGAAAGTCACAACTTTAAAATAATAGAAAACAGAAATCAATAGCTGACACTTCAATATTTATGCTATTATTTTCCCTGGGAAAAAACTTCATACATATAAAATACATTCTTTAAAACAACTTTTTTTCCCCCCAAAATTGAAGTATTTCACTTTGTTGATGCTTATGCTACTAAAATAGCACAAGCTTATTTCCTTAGGCACATTACCCAGGTTCAGAGTTAATGCTAACACACACACAGCACTATATTTTATTATCTGGATATCAAAAGACATAATGTGTCAAAATGATAATATCAAATCTACATGTTTTTTACACTACAGAAGCATTTCAGTAATTTGTATATATTTTCTTGCCACATTGAGATGTTACAGGGAAATATTTTAGTGTCACCCCATTTTTCAAAAATAAATTTTTCTTCCCTCTGAGTTCCACCAGAAGAAAATTAAACTCTTTTATATTTCATTATTAGGTCATGTCATACTCTCGGGCATCAAAATGTTTTCTGTTGAAGGGAAATTGAGCAGAATAATTACAGCATACTAAATAATTCAGGGTTCAGTAGTTTGTCTGTGGTATGAGTTTGAATTCTATATGTAGAATTCAAATATTAAATTAGATTCCTGCTCATGACATGTAACAGGAAGCTGATTAACAGCTAAATTTCTTGCTATACTTTTGGGGTTTTATTTACTTAAAAATAAATATCACTACATTTAAAAATTTATATTTAAAATAAATATCACTACATTTAAAATATAAGACTTTTTAGAGTTTTTTCGGAGCTACCCTTTGGAATGGCCTTAATTAAGGTTTCTTCACAATCTGAATTTACCACTTGCAAGTATGTGTTATGTTAGTAATCTTAATCTCATAACAACATACAATTTTTCCTAGATAACTATTGCTTTAATTAATGCACACAGCAGCTTGTATTTACTTAGCAACAGTTCAGTAGTTTGTGTTACACTTGTTGACCCATGCATGCAGAAAATTTTATCTTCACTGCTGATATTAACTAGTTAACACAGAATAAAATTATTAATTTCTTTGTGAGTCTTTCAAATCCTAAGCTATTTACTTTAAAAAACATTAATAAATGTGCATGCATCTCCATTGGACGAAACTGTAGAGAGCAAAAATACTGAAGGTGAATTTATCTCTCCTAACTTTAGAGTCTAGACCAGCTTTGTAAACCAGGGCATGTAAGTGCCACCCAGGATGCATGGAACTGGCAACTATGACTCAAAAGCTCAGCACCTTCTGCATAGGCACCTAAAGGTCAGGCATTTACTGCCAAGGAATCTAGAATAGCACTAGACTCCTAACCATGGGCAATTGATTCAAGCTCAAGCTATAGACAATGCCTGAGTATAAGCCACGTACTTACACTGCTGTTACAGTTAAGTTCAGACCTTGTCAGGATAGTCAAGCGAGCAATTCAACTCATCCCAAAGTAGGCATCAGAATTTGGTCAGACAAGCGACTCTAAATTCCTTTAGTTATATTCAGTCTTCTCTGGTGCAAGCTCCCATTATAACCAATGCTCACATGTAGACATCCATCTACTTCACAGATACCTATGAGCTGAATCTGACTCAGAAAAATTAGTCAGATGTGTCTGATAATTTTAAGGGGTTCAATTTTTCACCATTCCGCTTATCACAGCATACAAGGCATTGCCCCCATGTCTTTATCTACAGTTGTTTGAGTAACTTCACAATCAAGAGTCTAAGAGGGTCTTAACGTCTAAGGCTAGGCATACAGCTTGGCTAAATCACCCAGTTTGGGGAGGGCGTAAGTGGTTAATCCAGTATCACACAGGAATTCTGGCATAGGCAGGGCTTAAATCCAATTCCAGTATTGTTTCACCTGAATTCTGCGACTCCTTCATTGTATACTGAAATTTCTTGCCTCAGCTTATCCATTTTTATAAGAAATGAGAAAATTACTGAAAAACAACTTACCCACTACTGAAGTTTCCTTCCTCTCTTGGCAAAGATGACAAGAAGTAAATGAATGTTAACTTGACAAAGAAACTTGGGTAATGAGTACAGCGGATTGACATTCTGTGCAGAGCGGAGAAGAAGATGGACAATTCAGAGATCACAAAACCACAATTTTCCTTTGAAACTAAGTATTTCAGAGTATCAGAGTCTTCACGTTAGGATCTTGCTCATCATTTCTGTTCTTTGGGATTAGCAGCACTGATAACATTTAAAGCACATATTCTTCCTCTCTATTCTCATGACTAATATCTATGGTGATATGCTAGTCATTAGGCACCTTAGTAAATGCAATCTCCTGCTCACTTGCCTGTCTGATTTTCAGCTCACAGCACTGCATATTTAAAATACATCTCCCATCCACAGGCCATTCTGTATTTATCTTCCTTTTGTTCTCTATCAATTACCTATCACCTGTTGCTTTTCCTTTCACTTTCATCAGCATACCCAGAGCTTTTCATAGACCTGACTTGAGTATTTTTGTTCTCATTTCTTGTCACGTATGCACTACATGGCAAAATGCCTCCCCTTCTGCTTTCTTTCTGCCTTCTTCAGAGTAATCCTTGCAAACAAGAATATCTTTCAACACCCCTCTTCTTTCAAATCAACATGCAAGTATACATCTTCCTTAAAGCTCACAGTCTTTCCCTTTATTCATTACTTATGCACATTTACATAGTAGTTAACAATGCCAAACTCTAGTCAACCAAGTAACTGTACAGTGGGTTTTTCGCATTACTTTAAGCATAGGTTACTGTAGCATTTAATTTACTCATCATTTATTTAAAAAAAAAATAAACACTATCCCATTAAGTTACCTTCTCCTACGACAAACCAGATAAAATTCTAGCTCCTCACAAAATGTCTTTCTGGAAAAAGTGATGCTCACCAGCGGAAAATCTAATACTTCTGTCTTCCTGTAAATGTACACTTACATATGATACAACATATATAGATACCTCCATTGCACGTTACAAGTAAGGAACACTACTGTATCAATAAAAAAAACTATCAGGTTACTGCCAGTATCGCCTTTAATGAGTTATAACATGTATTTGTAATTTAGTTTTGCACTATTTAATTTGCTTGAATTGGTTTGCAATGGATATCCAGACAGCACTCATACAATAAAGCCGTGTCTCTATAGTTTTTAGTCTAATCAGGCCTCAGTCTTAGTAAAACAGAAAACAACAGTAGTAGAGCCAGCACAGAACACAACTCAACTCTCCAAGTATCTGTCCTCCTCCACTCCTTTGGGGCAAAGCTAAATGAGGCACATGAGCCTACATGAAAAACTTTATGATAAAAATTAGTCACACCATAGTTTTGAGCTAAACTGGTTGTCTCTATAGTTGAAGCTGACAAAAGACCACTCATTATTTAACACACTGACTATGCAACGACCTAAAGGAGAGATGTCCCAGTAGTAAGGAGCATTTAGTATGGAAAAATGGTGTTAGAAGCGGTTGCCTGCCACTTCTCAACAGGTTTGTTGCTGCCTCAGCCCACCTTTTCTCCTGATCCTCTCATTCAATTCTCAGTGCATACTGGTCCACAGGAAAGACAGTTTATATGATTCCCAGGGTTTTAAGGCAGGAGCTAAAAAGTTTTTTCAAATGCCATGAAGAAATGTGCATGAAGCTGAGCTTCAGCTCGAGTCAAATAGACAGAATTAAATTTCCATTATTCCTTGTGTTCCTCAGTTTCAAGGGCAGAAAAAAACAGAATAAACTGAACTTTTCCTGTTAAGATTAGTGGGGGATTGGTACAAAATCTACCTGCAAAAGCTCTGATTGCATCAAGTCTTTTCTTACGGCAATAAAGTACCAATTCCCCGACTGCATGATGTGGAACACATGCCAAAAAGCCTGAAAAATCGATGATCTATTGTTTCCATTATAATCCTTCTGTAGTAATTTTTTCAAATATTGAGGAAGGCAGTGTACACTGTGATTTAGAGTGATTACAAGTTTTTGAGTTTGTAGAACAGGAATCTGTATCACAGTTACTGTGGAGGGAGAAGTTTTCTTGTAATAACACGATTATTTGAGGAATCTATTTGCAGCATTTGAATTACATCTCTTGAGTTATTAGTTCCTTGTTGTCCTACCACCTATTGGGCAACAGGAGAGCAACAGCATATGTGATATGCTGCAACCTCATTGTCAACTCCCTCTGGTGAGGGGGAAGGTTTATCCCTTAATGAGTAACTTGTGCTGTTGTTTAATCAGAGTGCAGGCAGGCCTCCTGAGCTTGCCAGAAACAATACATTCCTTGATTTGCCTGGAAACTGCATTCTTCATTATCAGTACAGACCATCCTTTCAGCTCTTTTGCAGCTTTTGCTTCCTCACCCACAAACATTTCCATTCACACTTCATTGATACCAATTTTCTTGCTTTTGTCATAAGGCTGTAAAACAGACTAAAGAGATCCTTAGACATAATGAGGAATACTTGGGCAGAAGAGGGTAAGCAGCTGTCAGGAATTTCTTGCTGAGGTGATCTTGGGTTTGTTAGGAAACCCACCACAGTTAAGACAATGCAAGCTTTGCAGGAAAAAATGCCATGGTTCAGAGTAAGTTATAAGTTTTGTGTGGAGGACTCTGGATAAATTTAGGACATTTGACTGGTAGCAAAGGAGAATGGCTAGGTGTTTAGCAGATCAGGAGATGGCCAATGGCCTAGATGCAGGTTGGCTGAATGGGATATCAGCTGTTTTAGAGAAGCAAAGGTCTGTCAGCGCTGTGACACTAAGCATGGAACCAGGAGCAGTGGCCAGAAGACCTGCAGGGCAGAAATTCTGAGATGTTGTCTGGATGTAGTAAGGGTGTATTCTAGGAAGGACTGTCAAGGTAACACTTTGGAACACTAGCCCAGTACATGAAGCAAACAATAGGATGCGGTGTAGAACATGACAAGAGGCTAGATTATTCTGGTGCAGTATTGGCAACAGGCAGATGGAGTTCACACTGTAAACTATCAGTACTTACAGTCTTACAACTTTACAAAATTCACAATTATTCAAAAGCACATTCATATGCTGTAAAAAAAATGCATTTACTATCGGCTACAGTTTTAAAATAAGGACCTTCTGACTTTTTTTGTCACGATGCGCTAGAGCCATGAATTCAAATTGTTTATGGCCAACACAAGGGCAGAAAACGTGTCACTTGTAAAACAGCCTGAGCTTCTCACAGCTCACTTAAGTCCAGGCTCACCTGCACTAAAACACATGAAGACCATGTTATGCATCTCACCACGGGCAATGGCAGTGGATGCCTTTGGATGACGGGGAGCCATCAGTGTGCTGAAGCGCTTGGGGTAACGGACCTCAGCAGCATGGTGCCCAGGTGTGACTGCTTCTTGCCAGAGGCATCCCTTCAGCACGAAGGTGGCATTTGCATGCTACGCTGACCCACGGCCTTGGCGCAGCCCCCAGTTTCCAGGTGGGTTGAACCGGTCCTGAAGGTACTTCCCAGACCCGGGCTAGTTGCAGCGCTGGTCTCCTCCGTCTAGAAGTGCTCCCGAGGCCCCGTGGGACGTCAGCGCGGGCAGCGGGCCGGCCCGGTCCCCTGTGACAGGGCCTGGACGCCGAGCCCTGCTCGACGCCCCAGTGCGGAGCCGAGCCCCAGGCACCAGCAGAGGTAACTGACTTCCCCAGGCCGAACCGCTACAAGCAACGCAGGAACTGCCCGGCGGGAGGCACCTGCCCGCCCCGGCGCGTCCCACCGCCCTCCCTCCCTCCGCCGCCGCGGCGAAGGCCATGCCGGGGCGAGGCTTCCTGCGCGCGGCCACCGCCTTACCCAGGAGCCAACCTCCCGGGCTCCCGCCGCCGGGGGTGGGGTAAGGCAGCAGATCACGCCTTATGCAACCGGCTCAGGGAGCAGCCGCCACCGCCCCCCCAGCAGCTCGGTGCTGTCTGTGAGTCCTGGGGCCGGAGGGTGGGGGGAGTGGGAGATCTCGCCTCAGCCATGCGTGGTGAGGACAGGAGCTCCCGCCCTGCCTCCCTCGCCTCTCCCGCCGGGGCGTGCCGTCCCGCAGGTGCGGACCCCGCCGCAGCGGGGGGAGGCTGAGGCGAGAGGGCGGGCGGCTCTGGGCGGCGGGGCGGGGTTGTGCGGCTGGCGGTCGCCGTCGGCTGCTCGGCTCCCCTTGCCCCTCTGCTGCCTGACCGGGAGTCGGTGCGGGCTTCCCAGGGCGGCGGTCCCACCTCTCTGGAGGAGGAGAGGGCGGGAAGAGCCTCAGCCCTTACCGGCTTTTTCCTCAGACTCCGCACCCTGCCCGACTGCTCCCCGCGTCCCGACTCCGTCTGTCAAGCTGCCTGGCTGCAGGGAAATGAGTGGCTGGGACGACTTATATCCACTCCCAATGCTGCCCTCCTGGGTACCGGGTGCTGCTGCTGGGATTGTCTCCTTGCACCTCATGCAGAAACTCCTCTTCCCCTACTTCTGGTCTGACCTGAGATACCTGCTGAAAGTAGTGATGTATGGGCTGAGAGTGGAGATGTACCGGCTGCAAGGGAGGATTGTCACCGTCCTGGACAAGTTTGTGAAGCTGGCTGAGAAGCAGCCCCACAAGCCGTTCCTCATCTATGAAGGGAAGGTGCACACCTACCGGGATGTGGACAGGAGGAGTAACAGGATAGCGCAGGTCTTCCTACACCACGGAGCTCTGAAGAAGGGCGACACGGTGGCCTTGCTGATGGGCAACGAGCCAGACTTCATCCACGTCTGGTTCGGACTGGCCAAGCTGGGCTGCGTGGTGGCTTTCCTCAACTTCAATATCCGCTCCAGATCTCTCCTGCACTGTGTCAGTAGCTGTGAGCCCAAGATACTGGTTGTGGGAGCAGGTAGAGTATACGTGTGACTTGTACACCCAAAGCTTTTAGTGTCATATCTCCCTGGTGTATGTCCCTCCAGCTGCTTTACTGAAAACCTGATTTTCAGATGTTCATAGAATGAAAGAAACTTAGGGCTAGAAGGGGCTTCAAGAGATCACGAGCTTGAAGAGAGCTTAAGCCTCTCAGGTAGAATCAAGTATATCCATCTTTTGGGGACATCCATTTAACCTTTTCTTAGAAAATGTGCATTGCAGGAAAGCTTGCAACATCAAAGTACAGCCTGTTGCAAGAATTTAATCGCTTCAGTAGTTGCTTAATGTGTCTCGGAAAAAGTTAAAACTATCTATTAAGAATAATTTCCCATTGCTTTTTAAATAGTCAATTTTAATCTTGCTTAAGTCATGTACTTTCTTTTCCTGTGTTATCTCCTCATCTTTCTAGTGATCAACAACTGCAAACTAGCAGGTCTAAGCTCAGACTGTGCAACCTCTGCTGTACAACTATTTATTCCACGGGCTAAAACTGAGAGGTTGTTTTTACAGGTGTAGCACATAGGAGGTTGATTTGTAATAGCTAACATACTGCTGACGTTGGTTGTAGAAGAAATTGCTGTGTTTGAATAGGAGATAATAGTGTGTGTTGTGTAAGTATCCAAAGTATTACATTTTTATTAAGTGCTTCAAAAGAATTTAAGATCTTGATGTAGGCATACTGTGCATTGCTATATTGAAATTTGGCTTCAATTATAGATGTATAAACTGTAGGCAGGTCCAAAACCTAAACTTGCCTCAGCATTTATGATCAAGTGAAGTGAACTTGCAGTGCTAGAAGATCACACAGAACCTTGAATTCTTGTTGGAGGAGGATATTTCAAAATATTAAATATTAAATTTGTCCTGTCTCTAAAATTGTTTACTCTGCCTTAGTTTTATTTCACAAGTTCTTGCGTTATTCCTATTACCCAGGTTGCGGGGTTTTGAATCCTAAATGGTGGAATTTCTTTCCATCTGTTCTCTACTGCTGCAAATTTGTGCTTTCAAAAATATATTTAAGATTTTTCCCTTGCATATTTTTCAATTATAAATTTTGTCATTTTGATTGTGTATGGTATGCTGGTTTAAGAATGCTTGGTAGTTAGATAAAGCTAATGAAATAAAAGCCAATTTAAATATAATCCCAAAACACATGATGACAGTGCTTCTGAACTGACAGTTTTTAATTTTGCCTTCTTACTTAATTAAAAAAATCTCATTTCATGAATATGTGCTTTTGAGCATATAGCTTGAGGAATGGAATTAATGTTCAGGAAATTCTTGCTCATTGTGGTGAAGGAGAACTTTGGATCAAAACTCATATCGAAGTGTATTGTTTATTAAAATGAGAGGTTAATTAATGAATGAAAAAAGCATTTGCAAAGCAGGAATGGGGTCCGTGTTTCTCCACTCTTAATTTGTTACTAGCAGATGATAGTAAGAGCAACTATGTTGAACCAGCTTGTACTAGGAGTCTGCCTATGGCTCACAAAAGAAGAGCTATATGCAGACAGGTAATGTAGCAGAGATGCCAACAAATTAGTCTCTGAGCTGGTCTTTTATGTGTTGGTCTTCTTTATCCATGGGTTTTAGTCTCTGCATTAAGTTTGTCAGTCCCTTACCCTGAAAGGCTTCACTGTATTCTTCTTTGGGACTTAGACTTTTTTATCTGTGTCTGTGAGAGAAGTTGAAGTTCTGTTGTGTCCTTATTTATTGACCACATCATATGGAAAAAGAGCCTCTCCAAAGGAGGCTGGGTTTCGCAACTGAAGGTTCGTACACTGTTCAGTGACTGTGAGGACCAACCCATACCACTCTTGAAACAAAAACATGTTATACATAATTACATAATAATTTGCCCCTAATGCTTTTTAAAATTGCAGGGCCATATTTAATGCTGAGGTTACACAGTCAGATAATTTGCAGAGGTCCGTTACACACCTTTTCATCCAGTGCTAATGTCTGTTTCAAGGGATTCTTCCTTATCAGTAAGCAAGACTTGAACTTTCTTGCGTGTTTTGCTCTTGTGGCACAATTTTCTACAGGGTTGTACATAGCTTGAACATAGTTTGGTTTTTTGGTTTTTCTTTTTTCAAAATATTTACTCAACAATCAGCCTGTGGTTCAATATCTATCATTGTCATTGTCAGGCATCATGCTTGGCAACTAAGATTGTTTTTTTTAATCAGAGATTAGTATATAATGGTATTATTTCTGGATAGTGGAAATTCTAATTTTCAAAAATGTGTAGGTTTGTTACCCTCCACAAACAAATACAGGCCTGACTTAGCAATTCTGTTTCTTGTACCATTACAAAACTACCTTCTCAATATTTTGGATGACCTTTAACGTTGTTCATATACTGCAGCACAGCAGAAATCATTCCCTAACAAATTGACCATTAACTGTCTGTGCTCAGCAAGACCAAATTTGGTCTTGAAATTCTTGTCTGTAATGGCACATTAAATCAGGAAGCTGTGTTCAAATCCACTTTAATATTAAGGTTTCATTTGTGCTGGAGGGAACCTTCCATCTTCTGCTGGTATCTGAAACAGTTCCTGCAGGTAATTGCTTATTGCTAAATATTCTTGGCACAGAGCGGTGGTGTAGCCTTCCTCTGTGTGAGACGATTGCATCTTGCAGCTCCTTTTGGTACACCTTGTCATTTTTCCAAAATGCTTTTATTTTTTACAAATGTGACGCCTCTATCCAAATAGACTGGGAACTATTTATGGTTGCATTTTCTTCCATGCCTTGTTCAGTCTTTCATGCTACCTCTTGCAAGGTCACTCTCATTTGTGGAATTTGTACTCTTCAGTTTAATTTTGTGCCTGCATAGTTTTCAGAGGTTGTAGTTTGGTAACCTGGTCCTATTGCTATCATCTTGTCTTTCCTTCAGCACTTGCAGTCAGACTTTTTCCTGGTCTGACAATGCTGTGGTGTTTTGATTGCTTTTTCTAACTTTAGATGGGAGTCTTCCAATAGTACTTAGGTTTTGGGGGTTTGTTTTTGACTTACATGTTCTACAAAGTCTCTACAATTGAATGTTTTATTCTTAAGCCTCAGATATGTTATAAAAATTGCAAAATTTCTCCCTCTTGTCAGTTTTTTATATGAAATAGCTATCGCTAAAAGGTTGAATTTTTTCTATAGGAATGTTCTTTTAATTAATTTAGCACAATCTAATAACGTGGGGTTTTTTCCTTCTCATCCAACTGCAGGCTGTAAGACAAATAGAGATTCTCTGATTTGCCAATATTTGGACTTTGTGTTCCTTTCCAGTGTCTCCACTTGCCTTTGTGGCAGAGAGAGAGTTTTTGCTTTAGTTACTTGTATTTGTCTGCTATGTTCCCAGAGCATTTAGCTCTTGCTTTAGTTTGTTATGTAACATTCTCACACTTCTATTCCCAGAAACACTGTCTACCACCACTCCCATTCTGGGGAATGTTTGTTGAAAAAGATTCAAAAGTTGGAGTTTAAAACTTCATTTTTAATAAAACAGCAGTTAACTAACATCTACGTAAACAAGGAACAAAAAGGAAAAAAAAGCTGTATGCCCTTCTGTCTGTCAGACTGCCAGCATTAAGCTTACTCTAACAGCAGTCTGACCTGTTTAAAAGGTTTCATCCCTACTACATTTGTTATCAGCTTATGTCACTGTTACTCGTTTAAAAACTACTGGTTAAACAGAAGAATGAGGTACTGCTTAAAATGAAGGTTTGAACAAGGGATTACATGATGCCTTTTGGACAGTACCTGTGTAACAGCAATACTATTAAACAACACTTACAATCTAGCAACCCACCAGAAAGGTACAAATGGAATAAATGGTATAAATTTGCCACTGCATTTATAGTGTGTTTGTACTTGGAAGAGTTCAGCTCTTGGTAGGACATCCCAGATTGCCATCATGACATCTGATGCAAGGAATCAACTGTGAAAGGATTGCATTACTAAACTCCGTGAGATTCATTTACATCAGTCCTGATAGAAAAAGCTATGGAGGGAGTATACATGCTGCATGGACTTATGTTGGCAGCCTGCTCTACATGGGCCTGCTTGAGCAGGGGTGTTGGACCACGATGACCTCCAGAGGACCCTTCCAATCACAGTGTTTCTGTGATTCTGCGATTCTGTACAGAATTACATCTCCTGACTGTGCACGTATAACATTTTCCTGACCAGTGCTCCTTACTCTTGAGGCACCAGCAGTGCTTTCTGCTGCTACGGAATTGTATTCTGAACTTCTCCCCATCTGAGCTCAGAACCAGCATTTATGTTGGCAGGAGTAAAGTTCAGACAGAAGTGTGTCTAAATCCTGGAAAAGGACAGTAAACGAAGTATTTTTTGGTAGTTGTGAATTAAGGTGATATGGTATTATATACAAGCAGCAGTATCATCTCTCATACGTTAGTCACTGAGTGAAAAAAAAGATTGATTTTATCAAAACCATCTTTTCTTAACTATTTGGAATAAAAAGCTATTTAGACCTCAATGTTTAGAACAAGGAAAGCATAGAAGACCTGCAGAAGACACCCTTTTCTGCTCTGTTAGACACCGTATCTCTTTGATCACTTGCTTTTACTTAGTCAGCGTCTCTGTCCCAGACAGCCTTTGAGAGGAAAACGGTGTCACTGTGATTCCCAAGCCAGTTTATGTTTTACTACTTTTACTGCCTTCAGTGGCATTTCAAGAAACCAACGCTGATCCTGAGCCACAACTGACTTGTAACTTCTGTTATTATTACTTAGTGAGAAAAAGTGCTGAGCGTAAGGAGTCACCTGGGGGCTCAGGTACAAGTAACAATTATTTTCTGAGGCCAGAGTGTGGGGAAGAGTTTGGACTTGCCATAGCTTACTGAGCACATCAACCAGAGTACACATCAAAGTTATGTAAGAACCGTTTTATATGGTTTGCCTTCCGAGTAACTTTCTGTTCAGTACAAGTTGATCTCATAATCTGATGTATTCCTTTCATCAGTGTAGGACTGTGTCCTTGCCAACAGGCTGCATTGTTTCTTTGCTAGAAAATAACATAAAAAACCTTTTGTGCAACTTGAAGCCTAGGACAGTAGTTCAAAACAAAAACATATTTTCCTTGTTTTCTCAAAGATGTAACTGAGTTATGTATTCATGTGATTTTAATGTAACAGTTTCACAAACTTTTTGTTGAATACTGAAATGCTTTAAAAGCTAGGTGGGGGGGGAACCCAAAAAAGTGGAGAAGCATATTAATCTTGACCAATTACAGATTTTTTTTTTTCCCTAGTAGAAGATAAATAGCTAGCAAATGGTGAATATTCATATACAAACTATGTAAACAACACACAGAGAAGTGCTAACTACATTGCCAAAAGTTAGATAAGCAGTCATTTCTTCCAAAACAAATAAACCAAAACCTGAATATAGTTTCATAGTATAAAAAGCAAACAAGTACTTGAGAGAAACCACAAGCTTAAATAGCTAAATTGCTTTACTATAGTTGCTTTCCTACATGGTAAAGTGCACATACCGGTTACCTCTAGAAATAATCAAACTGTAGTTCCTCCAAGAGGGCTGTTTTTTCCTGACAGCTAGACAAGATGATATGTAAAGACCAATGAGGCCTACACAACATCTGGCACAGAAGTTCTTTGTTCATGGAACAAAACATTAATTGGCTATCATCAGACTTATTCATTGGAAATACGTTAGTACAACTGAGAGTTCTCTTCAAACACCCTATGCTCCTGTGTGTTCCAGAAATAATTTTCAGTTCCTGGCACTTGGAACACAGCTGTTTTAAATTACCCTTTCTTACTCAGGAAGTCAATTATTGTTTCTGCTGTTCTCTGCTATCTAACTAGACATTTCTTTCAAGATAGTGTATAATTACAAGCTGTTCACATATTGTTCCAAGTACTAGATTCCTGAGCACAGAAGAAAAATTCTATTGCATAATCAATTCATAGTTCAATAGTAGTTAGAAAACCAAGCAAGCCTCTGTGTAGCAACAAAAACCATAGGTTTTATGAGTGACTGTTTAGAGAAACAATAAACAGTGTCTATGTTTAATTTGAATTAGTTAGAGTAAATATGTTTCAGTCTACTAAAAGGGAGCTATACCTTCCTGTCATTCTTGCATCTTAAATGATTGTGTCTGTAGAGTTGAAATTAATAGTTGCCATCGTTCTTCCTTTGAAGGAAGGTAAGAAAAGAGGGGAAATGAAAAAGAGGTACATCCTTTTCTTTTCGACAGACTTGCACTTCATGTTACTCAAATACACAAAGAACTTGATGCACATCTTACCTAGAGCTTTTGAATACTAAAAAATTAGAAGTATTTGTGAATTTCTTCATGTCATGCAGTCCTAAACAAAAATGTCATCTGTATATAAGTTAAGAGTTGGTAGGTAATACAGTTTCATCTTCATCACTTTCAAAAATGTAAAAAGCAAAACAATTTAAGGAAATGGAAGGAATGAAGTCATCTATGGAAAACAAGGAAATGCCACAATGATCCCCTTGGTACCTGCAGTACTTAAAAGAGTGATACTAACTGAGTTTTTTTTGTGAGGCCTTTTGCAAGAAGATAGTTTTTAATTAAACAATAGGTGAAATTTCATTCACAATTACACTTTAGTTACCCAGGATAATTTTGCCTGATGACTTTCATAGGGCAGTTTTTCTCAATATTTGTGCATCATGTTTGTTACCTGGTAAGGACACTACGCAGGATGGACAGCTGAGTCTGCTTCAAATGGTGACTTGAAGCTGGAAGAGCCAAGAATTTCTCAACAACCCTTAACAATTTACGATCCTTAACATCTTTGCTGGCACAGTAGTTGGAGCCAGTACACCAATAAAGGATGACATGGAATACTATATTAATTTACTATTTTTGAGTACAGAAATGGAGCTCTAGTCTCTTCTAATGCCCGTGTTTCTTTTGCTAGGTTCTCAGCCTAACTTGTACCAGCACAAACTATTAGTATATTTAGGAGATATATATGTATAAATATGCATAATAGGAAGACAAAAATCAGTATTAGAAGTTAATAAATATATAGTTATTCTGTCACACTTGGTTTATTAATAGCTGTTTTTCACTAGAAATAATACTATTGTATTTGCATATTCATTACTTGAAAAATATACCCTAATTTTATAATATGGCAGCAAAACAGAATTAATATGGAAACAAAGCTTGATATTCAGTGCATCAGGTTGCCCGCCGTTAACACTATTGTCCTTAACATTATTTTTTGTTCGCATTTTTTCATTCTATTGCTATGTATAGTGGAAGAGGACGGTACTCCAATGATTCAAACAGGAGGCTATCTATCTTTTAGATTTTCATAATTATTTGGGTGGTTCCTTCCTGAAATAGTTCTGTAGTGCAAGGAAGTTAGAACAGAAAAATGTTAATGTCACACTCAATCAGATCTATTTCCTAAACATTCATAAAATATATAGCACTTGTACGCTTTGGGTTTGTAAGATAATGTTTAATGGGCAACAGGAGGCTCTATCTCTACTATAGCAGTAGAGATTAGTATGTCATTCATTAAAATATATACAGCAGTCTGTCATTAGGAAAGTAGTTTTCTGAAAGATTAAAAATCTTCTCTTACTTTGATGTAAAATTTATGCAAGAAGGTTCTATTAATGGTATCCATATTTAAGATTTGCAAAATAAGCTTAGAGTTGACATCAGGATTTCAAATGCTAGCTCTGGCAGTGCCTCATTATGAGATTGTGGGTGAGTCATGCCAACTTTGTTTGTTTATTCATCTATAAAATCTGAGATAATAACATAAATTTATACCCACAGGGATATTTGCAAGATTAATTACATAGGCTGAGATCCAGCAAAGCACTTAAATGTAAATGAGCCTTTAAGTATATGAATAGTTATAATGAAAGCAATATGATTCCTATTCTTGAGAATTTTCCTGGATTAGAGTGTATTAATGCCTGTGCAGTGTTCTGAGAAAGTGACAGATTACAAAAATGATTAGAGATATGAATACCAAATGTATTACGTAAGGATTGGTCTCTATTTATAATTTTTCTTTCTGTTTAGTTTGGGGGTTTCTTTCCTGATAAGCCAACAAAATAGATCTCAGTTAGGCTGCTATTTTTATTTTATAAAAGTGAGTTTGTATTTATATACAGGTAAAAGCCAATATAAGGAATGGTTTTCAGTGGATGAACATGTGATTATAAGAAAATAAAATTGTTTGATGTACCTAAAATCAGATTGATTAAGGTATCTAAAACACTCAGAGCACTGCATAAATAGCCACATGGTTCTTTGGCAGTATCTGAATAAGCTACGGGCATGTTTTCTATGTTTCTATTCTGTGAAATTCAGGTATCTACATATATGATACAGTTTTTTGTTTGTGTATTTGTTTTTAAATTAGTGAGTTCTGTGCTTTTGAAAAAAATGCTGCTTGATGAGAGATTGCTGTTGAGGGCATCCAGGGAAACCTGCACTGTAATTACCAACTATGTAAACATTTGCCTTGCATCTTCAACAGATATGATTTATTTGAACTTGAAGCTTAACTACACTTCATTCTGGTCTTAGCAATGACTAAGGGTTATCCAAAATTTGGTGGGAAGCAGGAGCTAATAATCAAGGCTCACTATTTTGGTCTAAGGGCTACCTGACAATTAGACCTTCTGGGTCAGCAGTATTTTTACCACATAATATCCTGTTTTCAGTGAATTTTCATTCTAGTTCATCATTATTTTATTGAATTTATTTCGGGGGTGACTTTCATTCATCTTTCTATTATAAAAAGTAAAACTTACAGAGGAAAATATTTTATTCGCTAGTTCTGTGAAGACATAATGTAGGTAACATTATTTTATGTTAATTTTTAAGATTTGCTTGGGACACTGGAAGAAATTCTTCCTAGCCTGCAAAAGAACATTAGTGTTTGGATAATGACCAAAGATTCTACTTTTCCAAGTGTGCATACCCTTTTAGACAAAATAGAGGCTGCATCTGAAGACCCTGTTCCAGTTAATCGACGCTCTGCCAACAACCTCAAGTCATCTGTTTTATATATATTTACTTCAGGAACAACAGGTATGAGTCTGCTAAAGAGTCTATATTTTCCTTCAGCTTTCATCTAGAAACTTAATTTTCCGAAACTCTAATCTTTTGGTTCATCTTTTCTTAGTAGAATATCATATTTCTTATCTAGAAGCATTAGAAAATGCTAGAAAATGGTAGAAAATAAGCATGTTTCTTGTTTCACTGTTTATATCCAGAAGTTTATGAGCTTGTCTTCCTTTTTTTCCTTCCACATTGTGCAAATACAATGAGAAGCTTTACTTTTTGCTATGTTACAGCTAAGGTGTTTATAAAACATTTTGCTTTTTTGGTGGATTTACAATGGTAATAAATATTATTTTGTGATCACATACCACTGCCTAGCTAATATAGCTAACATTGTATCTAGGACTTTAAAAAACAGTCTTCAAACAAACAGACATTTGGTTTTTCTTCATTAAGTCATGTTCTATGCAGGTCACTGTAGAGACAGAAAATAGGATTAAGTTACTAGCCTTTTAGTTTAGAAACAGATGGCTGAATTTATTACTAGTGCTCCAGCAACTAAGAAGCTAAGACTTTAAAAAAACCTGATCACTGACATGAAAAACAGCATGATGTTGTTAAGATAAGCAGATTGACATTCTCATTCAGCTGAACACAACAGTTTTAGTCACAAGATTAAAAATGACGGTGTGTTTTATGGCTTTGTTCCCTCATACAAAAAATTATTTAACTTCTTTGCTTTGGGTTCTGGGCAAAAATTAAGAAATAAAAATGTCAGTCTAGAATAAAAAAATTAGGAAGGTATAAATATTGTCAAGAGGTCAGGTGTGTTTGTAATACTGCTAATATAAATATGGTTGATATTGCTGGTTAAAAGTAAGGAGTTTTAGCTAAAACATACTATAGAATTCTCCAGATAGGAGGATTTTGTTCTTATAACTGTATTCGGAATATCTGTGTGAAGTCTCAAATTCTAGTTACGTAGAATTCAAACTATTTTTGAATGCTTTTATGTATTACATTAATTGACATTGGATTTCTTTTAGGTACCACGTAACTAAAAGTGTAAGGTTTGTTTAGTCTGAATTTGTTTAGTCTGATTCTAATCTTAAAGTAACTGAGCATTCTCACACATTTTGATAAAGCAAGAGCGTAATGTTGCTCCTAAAATCAATGACTGGTAAACTTATTTAAAAGAAAGAAGTAGCTTGTATGGTCTGTAGTCAGGTGTCTGTAAAGGCAGCAGGAAAGAACTCAAGACTCTGTAGAGCTCCTTTTGCTATAGTTGGTTCATTGGCAACATGGGCTTATTGCCTTTTCTCTTTAGTGTGATAGGTTTTGGAATAACTTTGAAGTGTAGCTAGAATCTCCATAGATTACACCGCCACTTAACAACTCTAGTTAAGTCTTCAAATGAACGGTAGCTTTGCTAGAATAGGTGAGAAAACTTTCTGAAACATTAAATTTTTGGAAATTTTTAAGTTCTCACTGTTCATCATCAGGACTCAGCCTGAAATTTCTGTGTGTATGTGAGAACATATAAGAAGCAAGAGCACATCCCCTACTCAAAATAATGGGTACCAGAGTAGTAGCCCAAGAAGCTCTTGCATGTGAGTCTGCTGAACAGAAATTCTGTGCTGAATCTAAGAAACTCATTAAGAAGAACCTAACTAGAGTGGACTTTTGCTGGATTTTTTTCTTTTTTTTTTAATTCTACATAGTCTTCATAGCATTCTAAAACAAATAGGTAGACTTAGATATACACATCTTAGGTAAGCTCCCATTACATGATCTACTTTGTGTAGATCCCATACGTTTCTTAATTCTTATTTACATTGCAGTGACTATGACTATTGCCTGAAAGAGGTCTAGTGTTAAGGAAGTCTAGATGTGCAGTAGATGGTTTTGGCCATTTGTTGGCTCTATATAATTTGACTGTGTGCTAACCATGGAGTTTCTTCATGTTTCCACCTATTTAGATTGACTTGACATCAGATTAAATAACTAACAGATGAGGTTACAAACTGGCTTATGTATCTTCGTGTGTACAGAACAAACACGCAGTACTTCATTAAACAGCTAACTGGCTATTAATGGCCATCTAAAGAGATGGCTGAAAATTTGGTTATGGAAGAAAATAATTGATTCTTTTACGATTTTAGAGACCTTACAGAGGAAAAAAAAAAAAAAAGAGTTCTTTTTAAGAGAAGATTTATGCATGGTTTTGTGTTTTCATTACAGGTCTTCCAAAAGCCGCAGTCATCAGTCACATGCAGGTTCTTAAAGGAGCTGCTGGACTGTGGGCTTTTGGTGCTACTGCAGAAGACATCATTTATATTACTCTGCCTCTTTATCACAGTGCAGCATCTCTTCTTGGCATCGGTGGATGCATTGAATTGGGTAGGGCTTGTTTAATTTAATTGTGTTGTTAATAGAGAATTAATTATGATAAAAATGTATAAAACACACTTAGGTTCACTGCCATTAGGGAAACTAGTGCTTTCCTGAAATCAAATGAATAGTCTTTTCAGAATACCTTTACATTTCTGTATTTTGGGGGCGGGGTGTGCTGTAATAGCGAAAGATCTCTTACAAGCTATCTTTGTCATACTAGAGGAGAATTAGTTACTGTCATTTGTGTCACAAATGTTTTTACTTCCTTTTTTATTTTAAGTAAAAAGGAATTTAAGGACATACATAATAGTTGGGCAGCGTGTATAGTGCATTAGTGTATGTACAGACTAAGCATTGTATCGTGGAATAGAACAAAAATGTATTTTGGTGAACTTAAAAAGACTGATGAATACATTTATACTAAGCATTCAGTTTTGTCATATTAGATGATCTAATATATATCATATCAGATGATATATAAATTTTTTTTCCATTTAATTTGTGTACTGTTTTGGCACAGACAATAAAATACATGTTTTACTGAGACAATGTAGGTGTCCTCAATGACTGTCTTATAAAATATTTATTTGGAACTTCATGGCAAATATTTCCTGTTTCCTGAAGCATCAAGAACCAGTCAGGGCATAGGAAAGATCACTGGGTTATGGATCAGTTCTGTCTGAATCTGCATCGATTAATACTTTCTTTGCTGAAAAATGTGTTTTCAGTGATAACTCAAATGATTTGCTCTTTCAGGCTGACTTTTCTGGATATTTTCAGTTAAATTCTTTTGAATAATGTTACAACAGCAACAAAGACAAGCCAAGGAGGAGACTCTGTTCATCTCCCTTCTTTGTTTATCCGGTTTGAACATACGTCTCCTAATAAAACAGCTTAAAAACCATATAGTTCTCTGAATGAGGCTGCTCTTAGTTCCTCTTATATTCTATTTTGTAGAAACAGTGAACACAGCTAGCTAAGCTGTCATATAGAGAAAATGCTTCATTTCCTTATCTACTGTTTCCATAAAGGTGCAACCTGTGTGTTAAAAAAGAAGTTCTCAGCTAGTCAGTTTTGGAATGACTGCAAAAAGTACAATGTGACTGTCATCCAGTACATTGGAGAACTTTGCCGTTACCTTTGCAGCCAGCCAGTGGTAAGTGGAACCAAAATGACGGCTGTTCGTCTGTAAGTGATATGTACATTTATTGTTCTTAATGCAGTTATGTTTAAAAGGGAAGTAAAACTGTACTGAACCTGTCCCTCTGCCCTTGTTTTTATGTAAAATTGGTGATCTGTACCTTGTAAAAAAAAAAAAAACCAAACAAAAACAAATGGCTTGAATCAAGAAGATGTTAAAGTTTATTCTATAAAAATCTTTTCTTTAAATCTTTTTCTTTAAAAGAAAAGATTGCAAGACTAAAAACTGATTCAGTATCATTTGGTGAAAAATATTGTTTCACAGAATTTCACAATGCAAGTTCAGAAAACCAGGATTAATGTTCAATGTCTTTTCAGAATTTTCAAAACTTTGTTTCTTGGCACATAAGTCTATCAGAAGTCTCAAGTTTTGTAGATCGTATTTTAGCACTGTTTTGGCTTGTGGAGTGTGCTTGTTTTGAGACCATCTAAACCATGTTTTAAAATTTGGAAGTGGTTTGTTTTAGGTTACCAGCTCAAGGGAAGAATGCCTTTTGTTCCAGTTAGAAAGCTATTCCAGACAACAAAGCTGTTTTTGTTGAAGTGACATTCCTGTCTGAAACTCTGTTAGTGCTAACTTGAAAATACTTCTTTTCCCTTGGCAGTCAGTGGTGTGGTGGTCTATGTACATGGTATCAAGTACAAAGTATGCTGAACCTGTTGGAATTACCAAGTATAGCTGACTCAGGTTAACTGAACTCTTGATCTGGCTATTTTCTGGTATGTTTCTGTATCTACCCGTTGACAACAGAGAGAGCCCAAGATGTTTAGGCTAAGTTAAATGCCTAAAATTCATTGGAATTAATTCAAGATGTATAGAATAATATAGATGGAATGGATATAACCTATTGCATAGCAAACCCAATTCCATCCTCAAATGCTTGTGCTAAATGTGTTAAAATGAATATGAAACAAACATTCATAGTCCAGTATAAACTAAAATTCATCTTGCTAATGCTGGCAAATTCCATCTGTTTATGGGCTGCAGGTTGTCCTATTGTATTTCAGTAATAAATCCTAAATGTTATATTATACATTATGTTACCTGGTTAAGCATTTTACTAAATGACTTTACACAGTTACTTATGATCATAAACAGCTTTTATTTTGAATACTAAATAAAATTAAATAATAGCTTCCAAGTACCTATATAACATTAAGCAAAATGAACTGTATCCTCTTTAAACTTAGCAAAATGTTTAGAACACAAAGATGTTTGTGAAAATGTACAGAAATTGGATGCAGCGCAATTGTTATCTCTTTAAACATTCTCCCTTTGCCGCTATCATAATTTCATTTAGTGGTTTCAAAAAAATAATCAATGGTTTATTTCCTTTTCAGTGGATTTTATTGAAATGACTCATCTCTTTCCATTTTCCATTAGGAAATGGTGCCAATAATTCAAAATAATTAATCTGAAAATTCTTTTCTAATCCAAGTCCTCATTTTATGATTTTCCAGAATAATTTCATCCTTAAGCAGTGTTCTAATAATTTGAAGAGAATGCAAATCAGTCTTGTTTTCCAGCGGAATAGCAATTTGCATTTATTTCTTAAGTTGCTGACCAAAGAATGGAAAAGATCAGTGTCCATAAGACATTGGATTTTTTTCTCCTGAAAATTTTCAGAAGTATGTTTTAAGTAATATAGTGGTGGGTCATAGATCCTACAGCACTATCTATGCATGCCTCAGCAAAGAGAATGTTCTTCAATTAAAGAGGGTACGGCTGATGTCCCAATGACCACCACTGACTGTGATGTGAAACCAGAATAGTGATTCCTTTCTCTTTCAGTTTCTTCTTCTTTTTGTTGTGGGGTTTGTTGTTTTTTTTTTAATTTTTACTTGTTTATTTTTTAACTTTATAATCAAATAAACAAAAGGTTACTGGACAATGAAAAATCAAGTTAAAGACCATAAGGAAAATCAAAACATAGGAAGGGCCTATCTTTCATAAATTGTGAATTTTCTTCATTGTAGGCCGACATGATTTCCCCAAAGTCATCTCCCTTCTTCCCAACTTTTGCTGTGTTTGCAGCCTCAGATATTAGTTGTTCCCTTTTTCTGTCCTTTAACTGTACAGTTAGAGCATGGCATTTTTTTTTACCCATTTTATCCTGTTCAGTATCTTAAAGCAAGAATGATAGATTAATGTACTTCATATTCTAAACCAAACTGTCTCATTTTTAAATCCTTACCAAGCCATCGTGAAGTTAAAAGAGTTTTAAATTTTGCAAATAAAGTTATTTATACCATCATTAACTATTCATGAACTATATAACTATTCTATTTATTAATTTACATGTATACTTTCTAGGAGCTGGCATGTCTAAACTCTTTGCTCTGTGAGGCTACAGGGGGTTTTGGGGTTTTTTGCTGGCTGGCTAAAGAGAAACCTAATGTACCTTATCAACAATAGTTAAAATTATAAAATAAATCAGTTTGACAACTGGATACTTGAAGAAATAGTAAGAATCTGTCATGTTAAAACTGGAAGAGAAACATGTTCACACGAATAAGTGGAAAGATTTTAAATGTGTTATGCAATCCATTATTATTTTTCAAGTAGGTCAAATAATTTGCCAAGATGTTATCTCTCTTTAACTTTCATTAACTTAGAAGTGCTATACACACTGGCAGCTTGAGAAAGATATGGTTAATACAAGTTTTAAAGCTCTGTGAAGATATTATGTGGGCAGTGTTCTCAAGGTTAGAGTACTATAAAGCCCTTCTAATGAACATAGATTAAAACCATAGCGATTATCTTAAATGGTTCCTTTGTTCCTTTAACACTGAACTTGAAATAAATCGTATATTTCTAATAGTTGGAGGCCACAGTGTGGCGTCTTGTTTCGTAGATTTTGAACAGAAACTTTTGGCAAATCCTTGTGGTAGCATATAGATTCTTGGCTTAGCTTTTCTTATTAGTTTAGTCTCGTTTGATCTTTCTGCCTCCCACTCACATCTGCAACAGCTTTTGAAGACTCTTTTGCAGTAGAATTTTTCTGAAACCTGTTCTGCATCCAGTTCAGTTTAGTAATCTGTTGTCTGGAAAGAACATTTATTAGAAAAGGAAGTTGTCTTTTTCCTTAAGTACGAGTCAAAGACCTTGCACTATGTGACATTCATAGATTTTTCTGGGCTCCTAAATAAGTGAGTAACCCTCAAGCCTGCCCTCTTCCAAGCTCTTTTTCTGCATTCTTTTGATCATAGTGAAAGTACAAGAGCCAGCATTGATGGCTAGTAGCCATCAGTAGCTACAAAATGGATCCTGATCTAAGATATTAGCACGAGCACTTCAGTGAAAGAGAATATTCAGCAAATTAATAACTTGATCTTGCTGGCTGACATTGCTCAAAGCCTCTATTAACAGTGATCTACAACATTTCAGAAGTATGAAATAGCATAGCTCCCTATTTCCTTTCTGAACAAAGGCCTTGGAAATAGTTCCCTACTAATCTGTGAATATGTTTTCCTTGGAGGGTTGCAATACATTTAAAATTTAACATTTAAAGTGTATTAAAAAATCTTCTTAATACACTTGCAGATTTATTTCAAATTTGAAGTAATGAGCTATTATTTAAATAATACATTGCATCCTCAAGCTTTTGGAAAGATATGAATGGTAATGCAGCGTCTCTGTCCTGCTTTTCTGTAAAGGGCACCTGAATCCTGAAGTGGTTTACAAACAGAGGCCAGAAATCAGTACTCTTAATCATTATATCCTGTCTTCTACTCTCATAAGCTGTCATATGTTATGCCATTAATTGTATGATTTTTGATACATTGCATGAACTTGGGAAGCTCTCTTTAAAACCAGAGTTCACTTCGACTTGCATTCGAAGTCTATTTCACAATTAATTATATCATTGCTTAGAAATTTTCTTTCAATATCTGTCCTGTTATATGTCCATTTGGTATTGAGCCAATGTTATCCTTTGGCATCAGTAACATTTCCTATTTCCTTGGGGTTACCTCAAGTGTATAAGACCATGTATATCGGCTTTCAGACTTAATTTTGTTAAGCTGAAGCAAGCCAATCTCTCTACTAGATCCAGTTTGGCCAAGGTGTCTTTGGATGGGATTAAGCTCTCTGAAGTGACTTTAGAAAAGATGCTTAAGGATTTATTTTATTAAAACTCTTCTGTGTTAGAAGAGCAGTAATTTAGCAGGAGAAAACAAGGAAGTCAGTGCTGCTGGGATAAGCAAACGGAATAAACGCTCATTTCCCTGCTGTTGACTCATATGTTATGGGAAGAGGTGTAAGAATGGGGTTTATGTATGTTGGATAGCACTGTCTTGCACCTAGAAACAGGTTTCTTTGAAGGAAGAGAATTTGATAGTCAGGTAAATAAGGAAAAATTAGTCAGCAGGCACTTCTCTACAATGCAGGTTTAACTTGACATCACATTTCATTCCCTGTTAAAGTTTAGCTCAGTTTTTGTTCAGCACTGGCAATTGTTCTATCTCTTATCATTAAAATGCGGAGCGGAAATTTGTCAAGCCCATTGCAGGTTTTCAGCATTATTAAATACCCCAAACCAGTAATGTGTCACAGTTAGAGACACCCACATCTGTACCTTCAATTTGAAGTCTCTGAATAATCTCCATATGTCATTACAATTTTACTTCCTAGGGGGAATTTTGTAATTTATTTATTCTTCTAGTAACCTATGTTTTTTTAAAAAAAGTCTGCAACTATTTGCATATGTCATAAGCAGACATCATTCTTAATTGATACTGATTTACTACAGTATTAGCTGCCTAAAAGGAGAATTGAACACTGTTTGTACATGCTATTAGAGAAAATAGAATTTTTAGACGAAGAACATATTCAGCACATCTGAAATGAAGCTTAGAAATAGACCTGGGATTTTGAAGCTTTTATTTTTTCCAGACTGTATCGGTTCATCTAACAAAAAATATACTCTATATCACAACAAACTTAGTCTGTGCTTTGAACTGCCATGACTACAACAATATTATTTTTAAAAAGTGGGTTTAAAAACAGATTCCAATCCTATCCATTTTGGCCACTGCCTTCTGATATGTAAATTTACTGGCATACCTTTGTTGGACTCCATCCACACCATGAGTCTGTGTCTATTTTCTCATTCTTCCCACTAATAATGGTAAAGATCTTCAGGTTTTCTACCTGAAAAAGTGTTCTGTAAAGTTTGTAGAGTTCCTTTGGCCTTAGCATTGGTTTTCCATACCCAAAACAGCACTGAAGGCTACTTGTTCTAGCATGGTGGCTCAAGACTTTTCTGAGTCTTTAAGAAGTCATACAGCTTGACTAATTTCCCTCCTTCCATCTTGTTTTCCTAGATACTCATCTTTTAGGTCAAGCTAGTGGAGTTATGCAGTGAAGCCTAGAAATTACAATCATACTTTTACAAAGGGAAGCTTCATCTTGCTTACAGAATATTGTGTGCAGTATGGACTGCAAGAAATAATCTGTGCTTGCTTTAATTCTCTGAATTGATCTTTGGAAAGTGTTGTGTAATTTGTTTTGACTTGTGGGCTCCTGGGGCAATCACCAAAAATACAATGGTCTACTTCATATTACTCAGTGGAACAGAGACAAAAGTGACTTTTTTTTTTTTGTGGTTGATATTTTCTGAAGAAATAGAAATACAGCTAAAGAAAACCTTTCCTATTAGAAGAGCTAAAGGAAGAAAACTCCTGTTAGAATCTAATCCTGTTAGATTATCTGGAGATTAATAAAAGCGTGGTGAGAGTGAGCTATACTAAATAGCAAACAACCAATTCCTGAACTGGAAGGATGTTTCCTGTTCCTAGAATTCCTGTTTCTTCTTAGGGTACATCTTTTCAGTACCCTTCCTGTTTTCTTTTACTTGTATTTTTAAATTTGGGTATGTATTTTGCTCAAAAAATCTAGTTGCAATTTATAATTAGGCATTGCTGAAAAGTGAATGTAAGCATGCATCTTGAAGGATAATGGCAGTACAGTCTCTCTCATCTTACAGTCTCTTTACCAACTACCTGATGCCCCTTTTTTCAGGGTTGATGTGTCAGTAGAGAACTGGTGAATGTGTTATTAAATGCATTTGTTGTAACTACATGAATGTAAATCCTGTGTGGTCTGTCCATCATATTTTATATTTAACAGATGTTTGCATTTCTCAGGCTCTGAGATCACTTTTAGCTTCATCAAGGCAGGAAACATTTCATACCTCCTTTGCTTGAAGTTGCCTTTGCTTCTCTCCATTTAGCTTTTTCTGCTATAGAAATGGTAAAAGTAGGACAATGAACCTGTTTTCTTGTATTCTTTTAAAGCAACTGCACAGTATGTTTTTACATAGCTGCAGTCATGAATCCTTCCTGCACCAATTAATATACTGTTGATGGCACTTTCAAAGGCATTTCTTTTATCAACAGCTTAATCATGTAGATAGTCCACATAGTTTACAAAGAACACTTAAGGAGGAAGGACTGGCAGATGAAAAATCCCAGGTATGTGGTATTTAGTGTAATAAGACAAATCTTGACTTGTCAATTAATTACTTTACAAATGAAACAAGCACTCAAAGTGGAGAAATAGTGTGTCAGAAGCTGATTTATGATGTATGCAGGTATTTGGTATACAGTTCAAAGATTTTAGCAGAATGAACTGAAGAAAAGTCCCAAGTGTAAGGTAAGAACAGTTCTTGCTTATTAATACTTGAGAAATGCATTGAAAAAAATGTTTCACCTTTACTGTTGGAAATAAGTGGATATAGACTGAATCCCCATTTTATTTCAGAATCACTCTGTAAGAAAAGAAAATCACAGTGCAGGAAAATAAATATTCCTTTTTAAAAATCTTGGAAAGATGTTCTAACATTCTGGTGTTCTAAAATCTGTCTTCCTAATTATCTGTAGATAATTAACTATTAATCACTTTCAGAAACACAAAGCATGAACAAATTATCACAGGATGTACATTATTTGAACTTATTGGTGGTAGTTGACCAGGGCAAGGCACTGAGTCCTCAATAAATGAGATGTTGTGAGGAAATACATCTTTTAGTGAAGGAAGTGTTAACTGTTGCAGCAAGCTAAGAATACGCATGCAGGCAATTGCTGTATACCAACTGTTGCAACTGGCTGACGCGCTACAGCTTGTTCAGGTGTCAAGAATGGCACAGGGATAGCAGAGCTTAACTTCCAGAAGAGATGTGTGCTAGTTGACTCCTTGGAATTCCTCCTAATCCTGTAATTCTATCTACTGTACTGAAGAGAATCTAGTTGATGAAGCGTCATCTGAATATGGCAGAAATTCAGAGTATGACTGTTTGGTGCCATAGTCTGTTTAAAGCATAAGTTCCTGCATATTTAATTTATTCCAGTTTTCAAACTTGAGGACACCCTAAGTGTGCATCACTCAACCATGTTTCTAGAATTTGTTGGAATTATCATCCCTTTTTCTTCCCTTATTTATTGCATTTTATCTACTGCATAAGTTTTCAGCCACAGTGCCCATGGATACCAACATGCCTTCCCTAAAGTTGAACTTTGTCAGTGATGACAATAGTACATAGGATGAATATATAGATTTAGTAATGAAAAAGATGTTAAAATGGCTAACTCTTTTTATTTACTGTGGTTTACTTTCCACTGAAACTTAGTTACACGTAAAGCTAACATGAATTAATGTCATATATTAGTTATACAAGTTTAGGTAAAAATATGTAAAAAACAGCTATATAAATTTACTCACCTGTAGAACTAATGTGACCTATCACTGTTTAAACTTTCCCACATTATAATAATTTTCTTCACACTTATTAAACCTGCTGGGAGATTAAATTATATATAGTTTCCATTCTCAGAGTTGAAAGACTGCTAAATGCGTGACAATTTTAATGCCTTTTCCCCAAAAAGCCCTGCATTACTCTTCAGGGAATCTTTCATCCACAGATGGGTACAGCTGTGACAGAGCTGGCTAAATCACAAATACGGCAGTTGCAGCAATGCAGTCTAATGGAAAATTTACCTTAGTTGTGAAGCACTGAATGTGTCCTGTCTTTTAAGAAAAGTTGTTCTCTGCGATCAGTTCTTGATGACATCATACACCTCCTTTGTATTTTTGCAAAAGGGCTGAATGCCTTAAAAGAATACTTCCTCAAGTGAGATAGTCAAATACTGTATTGTTGATAGGTGTTAACATTGCAAGCACAGTTTACTCCACGTCTTGTATGCTAGAGAAACAGCTTTGTGCTGTACTTATATAAATCAGCCAAAATAACATGAGGAATTCCAGGTATTGAAGTAACTGTGCTTATAAATGATGCTGTATTGGTCCTTTTGGAAAAAAAACATAATCCATGTAGGCTATTGTTTTCTAGTTCATCAAAGTTCGTGTCTTTTCAGCAAACATCCATCAATACTTTTATTTTTCTTGAAGTATAAGTAATAGAAGCAAATTCACCTGCATTTTAACTTGATCTCTATAGAGATTTTGAATGTTCCTAGCCTGATGAATGACCCGCTTAATTAGTGTTTGTATGTATACGCACATATTTGTCAGTTCTGTTCATTGTGGAAGAATCTCTTGTGCTATTTTTCATATCTTAGCAGAGACAGTACATTTGAATAATTCAGTGGCCTTAGCAAGGGGTAACTCCAGTTCAGCTACTAGCACATTAATTTCAGTTTAGCAATGAAACTGTAAGGAAAATAACCCACTGAAAAATTTCAAGTTGAGCTGACTGGAATATTCTAAAGATGGTGGACAATTTTTGGGGGGAAAAATAGTTCAAAGTAACACTTAAACACTTGCTCTTAAAAAAAGGAATACTTCTGTTGTGCATTGACAGTATAATGATTTTAAATGTGTAATATAACAGACCTTATTATTTCAGATCTATGTAAATCTACACTGTTGCATTGTGATATTGCACCTGAAGTTGAAAGAACAAACCACTCCAAAAATTATGTCCATGGGCAATTTTTAGACACTTTGTTCCAGGCTATGTCCATGGTCAGTTTAATTGTACTATATAATGCAGCACTTGTTAAAGATGATTTGGCATGAAGTCAGTGAAGTATGTGCTTGTGTGTTTAGAATCTGAAATCTTTTGCGTCTGAAATAAGGTAGGTGAGGAGACGGGAAAAGGGAAGATTTGGGTGGCTCTAAAAACAGAATGGGGAGGGAGGGAGGCTGGTGAGTGATGTAGTTTTGAGGTAAAATGGCAGGATAATGCCTCAGATTGTAATCAGCCAAGAACTAGAGGCATTTAGTCAAACAAGTGAGTTCCTTACTGAATCATTCCAGGAAGAGGACTTAACTTCCAGAAGAAAGACTCTGAAGCTCAAAAAATAAATTTTTTTATCTTTCAATGAGTTAACTGGTTTTGAAGAGGAAAGAATAAAACTTGGTCAGTCTTTGAGATTTAGAGGAGGAACTTAAAATTTCACTGTGCTTGGAGTTGTTGTTACAGAAGTGAGAATTCATGATCCTCATGAAAGATTGAATTTGGCCAAGACATAAGCCTCTGAGGAACATTCCTGTCTGTGTACTCAGTAGAAGCTTCACTGTTTTTAACATCCAAAAATATTTAAAGATTCCCGTTTCAGTCAGCTGACCAAATCTCTTCACAGAAACAATTTGCTGTGCTTTTATGCCAGATTAAAGGTGATAAAATGTGTTTTCACTATAAAGACATACCTAATTCATACTGGATAAGAGTTGGGAGGGAAAAGGAAACCAGCATAGAAGAACAGAAAATAGGGACTATCTGCTCTCTTTAGTATATATCTGTGGATGTGTATATATATACTCACACAAACATATATATAAAGTGTGAATATGTGCATATATGTGTTTGTATACATCTGTAGAAGTGTACACATATATAGGTATATACAGACAGTGTTGCAATACCAGAGTGCTGTGCAGTTCTAAAGGTATGTGGTAGCAAACTGTACCTATATTTATTTTGTACTGTCTAACTTCTAGGGTGTTCTGTATGGTCACTTGCAATGATTAAAAAGGGAGTCTTATTTTAAAGTAGGTGAAATTAAAAAAAAAAAAAGAAACAACATTTTAGATCTTTTGCCTTCTGATACTTCAGCTTAAATCTGATTGTATTTTAAAGGTGCTTCATGCAATTGCAAGGTTTGGGAATGTATTTATAAAACTATAGAGTCTCACTGAATCTGTATGAACACATACTTTTGTGTTTCTTGTAATAAAACATGGGAGTTGACAACAGTAAAGACTCAAGATCACCAAGAAATAATGTATTCCAAATAACATTGAACAAAACTTTGCAAGTCATAATATTGAGAGAAATACAGACAATGACTCATATGCAATGTGTGGGAAGGAACAGATATTACAAGTGTGTGAAATGTGATTGTTTCTTATAATCAGTCGACACAAGAAAGTAACTGTTACTTTCTGCTGACTTTAATCTCTTGACAGAAATAATTCCTGCCTTTTTCTGTTCTTCCCAGTTTTATAATTTCTCTGAGTGGAAATAGACTGAAGTGATACAGCTTTTAAAATATGGAAGCATTTATATAAACTAATGTAGCCATTCTTTAGGAAATAATTTGCTTGTTCAACAAGATAATAGGCTTTTGGTTGCAGTTTGCTACATTGTAGTTGTAGGCGAGCTATGCCAGCTTTCTTTAACTTCCTAATTGTTGTTTTTCTTTTTTTGTTGTGGTTAATACTTGAAATATTCAAAGAAGGTACGTTTTCCCCACAATATATGCAACAATCAAATCCAGTTATCAGTATACTTTATTTCAAATTGTTTTTTCTTTCTTTAACAGAAGGAAGGAGAAAAAAATCACAAAGTTCGACTAGCAGTTGGAAATGGAGTAAGAAATGATGTATGGAGAGAATTTTTAGACAGATTTGGTGCTGTTAAGATCTGTGAATTTTATGGTGCTACTGAAGGAAACATTTGTTTCATGAACCACACAGGAAAAATTGGATCTGTTGGACGCACCAATTTCTTTTATAAGGTGACTATTTATTTACATTGTATTTTGTAAAAGGGAATGCTGAAGGTAATTATCTTTGTCAATTTGACCACAGAACATGGAGCTGCAATCATAAGTCCAAGGTAAATTTTCTAATTTAGTTATTGCACATTTATTTGACCCTCTGTAAAATCTTGGCTGCCAAAGTATTGCAGATACTGCTTAGCACCCAACCCAGTCATACTCGCAGCACTAACACTTCAATTTTTCTTAAAGTTCACAAGAGTCTAAAAGGCCTTGCCTCTCTTCTGACAGTTTTCAATAGGTTCCGAGTATCATTTCAAGGCTCTACTATATTAAAGGACAAAAGAGGAACTTGGATTTGTTTTAATACCTAAGAACTCATAATCTGTGAAATAAACATACAAGTGTCCTGTTCTGACTTAGTGTTCTACAGATTACAATTAGAGCTGTTTTCAAAGAGTATATTTATATTGCATATTACTATGTAAATATTTGTCATAAATGAGAATAGTAGTTAAAATAAAGTAACATATAGACAGATACAACTTTAAGAGATATTTTATACCTAGGTGCAATTGAACACAAGTAATTCAACTAAACTAATCTACTCAGTATCATTATTCAGAAATTTCAAAGATAACACAAGACAAATATAATCACTGTTGAGTAATTGACACAGACAATACTTGCCAAGGGTATTAATTTAAAAATTCTATGCCTCTTTATCTACCAAGTCTGCTATATTTATTTGGTTTGTTCTAGGTTACTAAAACTAGAAGAAACGTACATTTTTTCACTGCTTATTCAATAGTCTCTGTTTTATATTTCATCAGCTTTGAAGTTGTATGTCCTAGGGAAGAGGAATGCATATTACTTATATCACACATAGTGGTTTCTCCTTCACCCATCTGAGTAAATAAAGAAGAATTTATTTCAGCTTGAAATTCACAGATAGATTTTTCCCCTTAGGTTCTATTAATACCATCTCTTAAATGGTTTGAGAAGTCCGTAAGTAGCATGTGTACTGAGCTTTAGCTAATAATATGAAAGATTAGCAAGGCTTTCTAGCAAGAAGACTAGAAAGCCACTTTTTACTCTTCTTGAAATAAATAGGACTACACACATTGCCCAAAATTTGCAACTTAACTGAGATACTTACCTATACTGAGATACCTATCTATATATACAAAACCTGCTGGCTTAAGTGGTATTTGTGCTCCTGAGGAGAACTGGTAGTAAAATATTCTGAAAAAAACTTTTTTCAGAGAATGATGTTAAAATATTATTTGGAAATATATCAGAGGTATCTTCTGATTACATGCAAATAGGTTTCTAGGCAGCATATGTTCCAGGGTCCACAACTTCAGTGCAGCATCACCACATTACAATCACCGCAGACTTCTTTACAACTTGGGGCCAGAGGAATTCTTCACTTCTGGGATAGGAACCGGGACTGCAGGGAGGAATCTGGAAACGCTCAGAAAAACACCACAAGAGCTAGCGTGTTTTTCAGAACTGTTTCTGAGCTCAGGAATTTAGGCAGATTGACTCTGCTGATTCTCTGTTCTACATGACTGATGTTCTGTAGTATGCATGGTGGACATCTGGTGCTGATGGATGTCTCTAGAATCCAGAAACAGATCCAGTACAGGAAATCAAGAACCTGGAATATAGGGAGTAGTAGGTGAACCAGGAACCTTAGAGCTGATGTTAATTTTTGTTTCAGACTTTTCTAAGCCACGTGCTTTAATTATTTGAAACCTTTTTTTTTTTTTAATTGTCTGAAATTCTACATTTGTTCCAAACCTGAGTAAACTTCTTTTCAGTTTTTCAGAACTTTTGACAGAGTTTTGTCATAAGTCATTAACCTTTTGGAAATACCATGTAAAGGTTACAGCAGATAAAGGAATGGACTTGAAATTACTTAGTTGTTTATTTATTTAATTATCTGTATTTTTAATCATGTAGTGTGGAGGTTTTGCATGTATTAATAGTGGCACTTCATATGTCAATAACATATGCGGTTTGTGTTTCCAAGAGGAAGGTTAATATTTTGGGGCTGTTTGCACATGAAACATGCTATTTTTTCCTCCAATTATTGGACTTCTGATTTGAGTTAGTCCCTGCAGATTAGGAGGAAAAATAACTCATGCCAACTGCAATTAAAAAATAAATGCAGTTGTAACTGAATACTTGATCTCACTAGACATCTTTTCTATAATTTATATACTATTCCAAGCTGGAACTGTAATATTCTATGGACACATCAGTATAGTCTGCTAAGATAATTATGGATTGTCCCCTTGCTTACTCACTATGAATATGGAAAGACCATAAGATATTTTATGAACTGGAAAAAGCCCTTCATTCCATTTGGCTTGGCTTGAAATCAATTTTATTCTGTCTTTTTCAATACTCTCTTTTCCCTAGAAATAAATCTACAGTAAGTCTTCTGTCATAAGTTTCTGTCTAGTTTCTGTCATAAGAAAAGTAGCTAAAGCACATTATTTGTGACCAGGCTCAGTATTTAGCTACTACCATTCTCCAAGGAGCCTGAGGTGTATTGGCTCTCAACCCTTCCCCCAGCGTATGTACGTTTGGGATTCTGTGACAGTAGCGTTTGAGGGAAGAATGAAGGTTGTCGCTGAAAACCAGATTCAATGCAGAGACAAACTACCTTGCCTTGGTTATATGGGCATGGTATGCCTAGCTAGGTCAGTGGGTGGATTATATGACCCGTTTTATGTGGAAATAGAACTGCCCCAAATCTCTTCCAAATCAAGGAGGTTTCAGAACCTACTCCAAAGCTCCATCCGGAGCTTTTTCGTTAAGTAATATGTTTTGCTCCAGAGCATTCATGATGGTGCTATGTACACAGACTTTCTGTCTGGAAGAATTCGTGTCAGTTGAACAACGTGGCATATTAATAATATTACAAGAGTTACGTGTCTCAAATTAACAGTTCTGCAATCTGCTAACTAGTGGGGCTCTTCAGTTCCTCTGGATGGCGGTTCCTTCAGTCTGCTTCATGACACTTGTTTGCAGGAACAGCTAGCTCCCTCGTATGCTGAAAGAGAGTAGTGTTGACATGAGCAAGGGCTTAGGATATAGTGCAGTTTCAGAAAAGAGGTTAAGAGAGAGAAGGAATGTTGAAAAACACGAGACGTACTTTTTAGTGGGTTTCTTTTTTTCTTTAAAAAGTACATATTTAAACAAATACCTGAGTTTGGGGACCTTTTGATTACTCCGCAATCTGTGAATACTGTGACCCAAGCTATGTTTTTTCATGCCATAGATAAGTTTGTTTTTACCTATTTCAGACATTTGTTGTGGTTTTTTTTTTTTAATTTTACAGATTATTAATGTGTTCTGAACTGTAATTGTGTTTGTTTTACTTCAATCTGAATGATATCAGACAATATGTAAACGCTGGACATCTAGCAATATGTAAAGGAGAGCAGCTTTATTTTTGATTTGCTGACCCATGAACAATCTGAAGTTGGAAAAGGAGACTGTCTCCTGCTGCAAAGCAGTGAATGGCACAGACAAGGCCCAGCCATCCAATTCCTAATTTTTGTTTTTTTCAAAGTAATGCTACAACTTTTGAAACATTATTCTCTTGACACATGTGACAATATAAGGAGATATCCTTAGACATACTCTAGGGATTTCCTAAACCCCTATTTCCTAAACTGAGAATAGAAAGACAGAGAACTGAGAAAGGGGGAGAGAGGCTTGTGTGTTCATATATGTGATAAAGGAGAAGGAAGAAACTTAATCTATTTCTACTGGCATAATTGCACAGTCGGAATGAAGTAAATGCAGTATAAACACCCATACATATGGATATTGAGAATATAGTGGGAATAATAGCAGGTAGGTTCAAAGAATAATATTTTTAGCAGGGAAAAAGGAAAATATGAAGCATTTCTGTTGTATTTAATGGCAATGGTACAGTTTATAAAGGTGAAATGCAGGCAAAAGTTACAGCTTTAAAAGACTAATAGAGCTTTCAGAATGAGCAAAGTAATTCTTCAGTCAATAAATGCCAAGAGTTGCGGACAAGTACTTGTGATAAATATTAAGGTTCTACATAACACATCTATATTCATAAATAATTTGGAGGACACAAGTTAATAGGAAGAAACATATGAATGTTATAGCAGTTGCCAGACATCCAAGAAGTCACTGTATGTGAGATGTTAACTCAAAACAGTGCTTATGTTTGCACTTGCTTATTTTCACACTGTCCACTTTATATAGGAGAGATTGGTTCATGTGCTTGAAAGCATCACTGTGGTATATGAATAAATTCTTCAGTAAGGATGTTCATATAAAGTCAATGAGTAGAATAGCTTTTTAGCTGGTAAAACTTCAAATATTTTACAAAAAAGATAGTGTATAGATTAACGTAGTAATATCATAAATTACTGTTTAATATTTATATCTGGCATACATATGTATATAGTTAATGACTAATTTTGTTATGTATGATATACATAACTTATATCAATGTGATATGGGAAAAATCTGTAAGACTTTCAGTCGTGCTATCAAATATATATATAAATCCCTTTCTTACACTGAAATAAATTCTGAGTGATGGCAGAGAACATGCAATGGGAGAGTGAGACTAATGAGATCCAACGAAGCTTGTAAGAAGGGCTAAAAATAACCCATGGCAAGTACACCTGAAAAAACAGCATGTTAAAAAAAATATTCCAAACTTTATTTACAAATGTATTTGTTTCATTATTTAAAGTGTAAGTATTTCAACTATTACAGGAATCTAAATCTCTCTTATTCAAAACTGTGTGGAGCAAAATCAGCTTTGCGCTGAGAAACATTTAAATCTTATAACAAATCATTAATCATTTCAACATATAAAATATCTTGTCTTTCACACAGCAATGCAGAATTAGTATTATGCATGTTTTTCATACAGTCAAAGATCGTAAGTGGCAGAAGAGATACTTTTTAGTTTAAAAGTAAACAAAGTTAGGTTTAAGCAAATCTTAAGACCCTGGAAAACTGGATTAATAGGAAGAGCATTGTCATGTGTTAATCCAAGCACATTGATTTGAGTTCATTGGCCAATGAAAATTAGTATTGTTTCTGCTCTTTTGACTAGTTTTGAGCTAAAATAATCTAAGGAACTTCAAGTGTATTCCAAGGTGTTTTATTATAATAGATGATGATTGAGTTAATATGAAGCAATAGCTTTAAAAGATTTATTTCTTGGTTTTGTGTTCTTTGGCTAACAGGACTATGTAGAGGACCTATACAGTTACTCTTTACAGCATAAATAAGGCACAAGTATATTTTTAAAACATTTATAAGATACAATGATACTATGCTTCAGGATTTTTTTTTTCTTACATTTCACTCTTTTAAGATGCTTGGAACTAAATTTAGTAAATGTAATGCTTTGCCTTATAAACAGATATTCTCCTAGAAAATTCAACAATATTTCATCTCTAAAACAAATAACTAAATAAAAAGCGGTAGTTTGTGATCTTTGTTCTCTGGTGAAGGTTCTGTAGGCATTCATTATCAGTTGAAATTTTAGGAATTTCAAAATTATTTTCAAAACAATATTTAAACTCACATATTTCCAGTCAATTAAAAAAAAATGGGGGGGTGAGGATGTTATTAGGTAACATCTAGGCATCTTAGCAACAGACAATAATGTTGCAGTTTAATTCATTTTAAGTTTCAGATGGAAAAATTATGGGTTTTGTTTGGTACGTTTATGTGGTGCTTTAGGGAGTAAAATGTAGATTAAAATGATGAATGCTGCATGCAGTACTCTGTGGTAATGCTTTAACAGGTCAGGCTCTCTTTTCCAATAAATTTTAAATAATGAAATAAAACAATTATAGGCCTGTACCCAGACTAAAAGCTTTGCTTTGAAGCTTTCATTTTCTAGTATTTAATATGAAAATAAAGTTGTTTGCTCAGAATGTATATTGGCATAATTTCATTATGCGCATCTGATGCAGTATATGGTGTTTTCTCCTTTTATTTGTGTATTTGCATGACTATTATTTCAAAAAGCTAACTGGAGTAGGTATAGTTAATACTCAAGTTGTGGGCACTAAAAGATGTATGCAGCAACATAAATAGTAAAAGTCTCAACAGTTTTTAGATTATCTCAGATACTAAATTAAAGTTTCTGAGTATTTATAACAAAATAATGCATCATACAGACTAATATGTTGACGAGATACAGCTATTGAGGTCTGAAGGAATAGACGGGTAAAAATGGAACTGAACAGCGCACACTGCTGTTCTAATCAAACGCAAAAATAGCAGAATAATGTTTCATTTTATACCATTTCATTCTTATTATTTATATTATTCATTGCATTTGGTTTGTCATATGAAACCTATTAAAGTAGTAAATATCAATGTAAAAAAGAAAGTGAAATAGAATAAAAGAAAAGACTCTAAGGAAAGATGATTTGTGTTTATTATGAATACCTCCCATTCAGTTCATCAAGAATAATACAGATATTTCCTAATTAAGGTGAACTTTTTTGCTTTCAAATTCTTGACTTTGGTAAATGCCATAGTTTGTAGTTAATAAAAAAAAAATCCTTCACTTTATTAAAGAAGTGTCCAGTTCTTGGATTGGGACTTGATTATGCAAGCTATGACCTTGTTGATCGGATCAACTGTTAAAAATATATTTTTGTTTCAGACTTAGGGTAGAAGGAAAACAAAGTGTGGAACATTGAAAAGACTAAGTGAAACAAGTTTGTCCATATGAGGCTGAAGTTGTGTGCTTGATGTTTGATTCAAGTTGCTATTTATTCAGACTTCCTTGAAAACAAAATGATATGTTATAGCTACAGCAACATTTCAAATTAGGATAAAATAATTATGCAACCCTTCATCCAAATTAGTTACTGAAAAGCAAAGGGGTTTATGTTTTAGCATCCTACTCTTTACTTCAGTCACTTTCATAACACCAACCTTAAATTATATTGCATTTCTTTATTGTGAAGAATGCAGGTGTATATTCACATTTTTAAAATTTTTTTCTCTGCTTGTCAAGATGTCTTCAGAAGAACATAACTGTATATCCTTGGTTTGACTAATTGTTACATAGTTTGCTGATTTACTTCTTTATGAAAAGGGAAATCGGAATCTCAAACTGAGCTAACTGAAGACTTAGGATAATAACTGCAAACACAGTGGTCCGTGTAGTATCAGGCATATGATATTTGTCAATGTCTCTCAAAGGTCTAACATGGATTTATATCACAGTGGAAAAATTAAGCAAAATAGGAGTCAGACCCTGTATATTGCAGAAGAAAAGTATTGCAATTTCTAGTGTTGGTAAGAATATTTTGCCCTCTCCTTCAGCTTACTCAGAGCTACATTCTCTGTGATCCATATACAAGAAGAATGTTAGTTGTGGAACGTAACTAGGAGATCAGTTAGGTCAGCAGAGTCAGGACAGTATTTCAGAAGAATGCAGAACTAATCCTGACATAACTGTGGAACATGCAGAGCTACATAACCATGTCACATGACATGGGAGTATGTATTTTGCTGGTGCTTCTGCTAAGACTTTCCACCATGCACTGGCCTGAGAAAGCTTGAGGGAAGGACTGAGGATAGTAAAGAAAGAGTGAACCCCAACAGGAAGCAGGTTTCCCTTTGTAAGGAGATTTAGGCCTTTGCTTTGCCAGTTGTTTTAGGTGCCAGAAGACCCCACGAACATTTTTCATATCAGCCACCACCATTAAATTAAATTCCAGATATCTGACTCATGGAGGCTCTTCCACTGATACGTGGATCCCATAACTTATTTGTAAGAAAATTAACAAAATTACGGTTCTATGTCTTCACCAAGTATTTCTGAAAGTTTCAAGATTATAAAAGTAATTTGATGTTCCTTACCTCCAGGAAATACTGTAAGTTTACATACAGAGTATTTTCAGTTCTACTTTTAGATGAGCAACACTGGCGTAAAAGTTTCCTTGCTTGTATTTGCTGCCACCAGATGTCACTGTGTAAATTGATAACTGATGACCCTTTTTCCCTTTTTTAGCTTTTTTTCCCATTTGATTTGATCAAGTATGATTTCCAAAAAGATGAACCAATTAGAAATAAGCATGGCTGGTGTGAAAAAGTTAAAAAAGGTATGTATTTTAATACAATATAATGGGCTTTTGATCGTAATACAAATACTCCAGAGAGGTTTTTTAAGGAGCCTTGCTATTGTGTTACTATACTATGCCAACATTAGCTATTACTCTTTGGTCTGACAAAAGCAATATGATTTTTGATCTAAAACAGAACATTATTAAACCTACCGGGGCTGACACCAGAAGAACTTAGGAGATCCTTGGGTATATTCACAGAAAAGCAATGTTCAAAAGTTGATGATGTGATAATACCTCTGAATATCTAGATGATGACATCTGTGTTTTTTAACGGAGGTTAACATAGTGAGATGGTTGCCTAAGAGATCTACAGGAAAGACTGGTAGATTAGAGCAAATGATTTTTGGTGAGAAATTAAGTGTTCCTAACTAAGTGAGCTGGTTAATTATATTTTTTTTTTAAAGAGGTTGCTTGCTTATAGTTGTCTTCAAAATACTTATCCAATATCTGGTATCTTTTGATTTTACCTATTTTCAAAGTGTTTATAAGGTACTAAAGCATCTCTGTTGTACTGTAGGGAGATAACAGCTGTAATTAATGCCTTAAAGGTGAAGTGAGAAAAACTCATATTAAAGGTCAGGTAGACACCTTGAACAGGGAACTGAAGCAGATTTTTCAAAGGAGTTAAGAGTTTCTCTAACAGGTCTTAATCAAAGATGGGCACTTCCAGGGAAATACAGTCCCCCAAACACGACATTTTATAGGAAATTATCTGTAGGGATGTGAGACTGACCTGTGAAAGGACCACGTGCTCTAATTAGACACCTGGTCTAATTTTTTTCCAATTATACCAGTCAGTCTAATAAGAAATATTATGTCTATCTATAGACTTCGTCTTACCCATGCTCTATAGCTTCAGACCATCATTGCTGCAGTGACACTACCAGTGAACTAAGTGCTTTCACCTTAAACGCTGCCAGTTGATGAAAAAAAGGCACAGTCTTAAATTAAAAATTGTGCATACCTTTGGACACTTTTTTTTTTACATATTTTGTATTTATAATTCTTGTCTCTGATACAAAGTAATATAAGTCTTAAGCTTTATTGTTCAGAATATGCTTCCAGAAAGGTTAGGAGTTCATACAACTATTCCACCTTCAGCAAACTAACACCCTGATACTCTACATGCATAACAGTATAATTCTATCCCCATCTCTCTCTATTTTTTGAGGAAAAAAAGGGTATTAAAATTTTCATATTTTACTCCAAAAAGAAAGTAATGAGGCTATATCACATTAATGAAAATTCTTAAGAAGTGTTCTCAGAACTTCTGAAAGGAGACTAAATAGGGATTTTATGCCTGGGTTGAACACCTGCTTTTTATTAACATTTGTTTTTCAGTAGGAAGCTGGTGAAGTTGAGACTCATCACTGGAAATTCAGTAAGGTGTGGGAAATGGGACATAATATTCACTTGAAGCGTACACTTTTAGAGGATAGTAAACCTAGTAGTGAACTCAGGATAGATGACAGTTCTGTGAGAAAACTGATGAGTCATCAGGAAGAAATACAAAAGACTGGGAATTTGAGGGGACAATATTGTACTGTGTCTTTATGGTCCCTTTGCATGTAGAGGTCACCACAGGATTTGTAAAGTAGTAAAGTGTTCTGTAAAGTCTTCTGTACTAAACCCTGCCAAACTTGGTTCCTGGTCTTGTAAAATTGTATGTACCAAATTAATATTAATGTAAAGTACAGGAAATGGTCAATGATACCTTAGAGTTACATTCTTTCAACTTCTCTGTATAGGTGAGGCTGGTCTTCTCATTTCCAAAGTCAATGCGAAGAACCCTTTCTTCGGTTATGCTGGCAATAAGAGACACACACAAAAGAAATTGCTCTGCGAGGTATTTAAGAAGGGCGATCTTTATTTTAATACTGGAGACCTAATGGTTCAAGACCATGAGAATTTTCTTTATTTTTGGGACAGAATTGGAGATACCTTCAGGTATAATAATTGTTTCTTTTCACATTTCTTCATTAAAAAACGTGGACATGCAGAATAATACGTGTTTTCAACTGGAAGTGTTCAGTTTATTACTATTGTGATGTGGTTTATAATGATCTTGAAGTGGATGATAGGGCCTTAATTTTGTAAAAAGTGTTCCCATGGAGCTGGTTAGCTCATTTCAGAATGTTTTGTAGGAATTACAGCTCTTTGAACAGTCCTTCCGATAAGCATAGTAACTAGTGATGGTTGTGCTGCAAGCAAGGAAGTTGGATACGGAAGTGGAGAAAAATGTATCAAATAGTAAAGACTGTCACATTTGATACATTTAGATACATGTCAAAATTTTGAAAACCATTATATCAGACTATGATTAGCTTTCATTGTGATTTGTCATGATAGCTAATATCCAGTACCATTTAAACTGCAAGCGTTGTCGACTGGTGATTAGATCAATATACCAACGTGACAAGTGGGAACAAATTTTGAGGTGGTGTTAGTCTGAAACGAATGGAGTTCCCACTGAAGTTAATGTTTTTTAAAGAGGACGTGTCCATAAGTTTTCATGGGATTAAATTATTTTTTCACATGTTTTAGATGGAAAGGGGAGAATGTTGCAACTACAGAAGTTTCCGATGTCATTGTAATGTTGGATTTTATACAAGAAGCAAATGTGTACGGTGTGTCTGTGCCAGGTAAAAGAAGCTTTAGCTGTATGTTTTTCTTCCCTAGGTTATTTGTTAACCCTCATAACTCTATTATTTCCTGTTTTAAACCTATGAATCACTTCTAATTGAGTCATCTGTTTAATGCCTAGCTAAAATGTAGGTGCAGATAATGAAAATACCACCAGATTGTGAATGAGCCAGTGAATCATGCATTTTTATGTGTATGCAGTGATGTGTATTTTTTAAAAGTTATCTTTCATGAATTTGCGATAGCTACATAGTCTAAATTAAAGTTTAAAGACGTATTAAATTCACATCTGTGGAAAATCCACACATCTATGTGTCTAAATAAAATGTCAACAAGGTAGGAATTGAATTAACTCTAAAGGAAAGTGTATAAAGTCATGCTTTTGCTTTATTTCACTTTTCACTTAGCCTCATAAACCATCTGTAAACAGATACATGAGAAAACCAAGGACTACGTGAGAAAGAAAACAGAGAGAAAAATAAATAATTAAGAAAGATAATACAGTAATTTATTTTTAATAATATTTTTTGTTGCTGCTTTTCATGAGAACATCTGGGCTTGATTCCTATTCATGCTAAATCTTTTTTAAAAATATGAACTAGGTCTGGCTGGGAATAGAGAGAAGTTTCTTTACAGGAGTCTGTATGGCGCTGTGCTTTGCAGCGGTGGCTAAAACTGTGTTTATAACTTACCAGCACTTGTCTCTCACTGAAAGCTTGCACGGTATCAAGGCTTTCTCCCTGCAGCAAGTATGCTGAGCGTGGGCAAGAAGTTTGGGGGCGGACATAAATGGGACAGCGGGTGCAAAGTGACCAAAGGGATGTTCCATAACATATGATGCCATGCTCAGTAATAAAAGCTTGGGGAAAGGAGGAGCGGGAGACATTTGTGGTTATGGCATTTGTTTTCCTAAGCAACCATTGCATGTGCTGAGTGAGGCCCTGCCCTGCAGGAAGTGGCTGGACATCTACCTGACGATGGGAAGTAGTGAGTGAAGTCCTGGTTTTGCTTTGCTTGTGCATGCAAGTTCTGTTTTCTCTGTTAAACTGCCATTATTTTGATACATGAGTCGTCTTGCTTTCCTTCTGTTCCCATCCCATGGGAGAAGGGACTGAGCGAGAAGCTGCCTGATGTTTGGTTGTTGGCCACGGTGAACCCACCATAAAATTATAAAAGAGTTTAAAATGTGAAAAAGGTGTCACTTACCTCTACTTTAAAGCCACACAACAAGAAAGATCATAATAAAGAAGACTGAAAATCAAACCAAAAAATGTAAGAGCTTCTCATTTCCTATACATTTGCCTGCAGATTCCTACCCAGTTTATGTGACTGTCTTGATAATTGCACTCAAGCATAAACAAATAAGTTTCTCACAGATTTTGCAGCATTAGCAAAAAAAATAAAGAAGACAAAAGATAAGGTTGGCAGTATGTCTCTGCTGTTATTACTAGCTGATGGTTAAAGTGTGCAGTTATTTTTGATTGTTGAAATTCATTGCTTTTATATTTTACCCATTTTGGTCTTTCCCAGAGAAAGCTCTTTCTTTCCAGACAAACCAGTAAGAACTTTTAATATCTCTCTTTTTTAACAACATTCAGATCCACAGTTCTGAGAGAGGTTACTGGCAAGAGAGAAAGTCTAAAACTAAAGAGAGGGTGTAATTGGGTAATCTGGGAAAGAGGCTCAGCACTCTTGTCTTTGAGAAAGGAATGGTGTTGATGTTTATCCACATTTATTGATTAATATTCATCATGGGACTCCATTTACTTTTTACCTGCCAGACTCATTTACAGCATTATTGCTTAATTGATCACTTGAGTGATCTCCAAATATGTGCAATACCATAGAAAATATGAATGTAATCTTCCAGCTTTATTGAAACTCAGAAGATGATATACGACTGTCAGTTTCTTAATGCACTACAGTTCTTTTATGTAGACTTCATCATGAAAACGTCAACTTTATTAATTTTTCAAAATTCTCATCCCACTTCCTTTCCCCCAGATCATGAAGGAAAAGCAGGAATGGCCTCTCTTATTTTAAAGCAGAATACGTCATTAGACTTGGAGCAAATGTATAAGCAAGTAGTGACCTATCTACCAAGTTATGCTTGTCCTCTTTTTTTAAGAGTCCAGGTAAGCTGCATTATTGCATGGTGCATACAAACGTCTACATTATTTGAACATAGTGATGACTAAATGAATAACAGGAATTAGTTGTTCCTGTATCACTTGATTAGTTTTAGAACTGGTCTTATTTGCTGTCTTCGTTAATGGAGTTCTGGAAAAGGAATTACATAAAAAGTCTATGAAATTTGCAGATTATGTTAAAACAGGAGGAAGTGTACAAATGAGTAAGGATAGAGATCATACAAAAGAATTTAGGGAGATTAGAAGGATGACCATGGGAAAACCAAAATACTCAGATTAGTAAAATGTGAGCAATTGCATCTGGAGAAAATAACCTAAAATACATTTTATTCAGTGGAAATGAGAGAAGAGAGAAATAGCGCTAAAGCAGGAGACACTGACTGTGCACAAAAAATGAAATGTTATTTGCTGTGTAATATAATGACAAATGTTAAAGCGTTTGAAAAGGTACTAGATAAATTAAAAAGGTGAGTTAAAAATATACATGATTATTGGCAGCACCACAGTCATCAAAGTCATCCTTATTTGTGTACTAAAACTTTGCTGTAGTCACTGTCCAGTCTGGAGAAAAAAATAATCCCTCCCCCAAAGACTTAAAAATGTAAATATAATACAATGGACTACATATAGAAAAAAATGGGAAAGTATAGAAAACATGCAATACTGATCATAATGATAAGTGAAGTCTGATGAATATCTTCATTTCTGCTAAGTATTTTGAAAACACCATGACAAACGCAAACATAAAAATGTTTTTGAAGGTGTTTATGAAGGAAGTCTCCTAAGTCTGAGGAGAACATGAAAAAATAATCACTGTTTGAAAAGAGAGGATAAGTTATGGAAATTGGTTCCCTGGGAGAATCAGAGACTGAATAGTCATTCAGAATAAAGGGAAGAAAATGAAAAGGCTATGAAGGACCTTGAATGTATATGTGTGTATATATCTATCTATCTAGCTGGCTAGCTATCTCATAAGTCCAGGAAGATACCTTTTGTAGCAGCATTCCAATATTGAGCAAGCAAGGTTACACTTGAGAATATTGCAGTAGTCAGTTTACAAAATGATGAGAACCTAGTGTAGATTTATTGCTATACAGATGTACAAAAATTTTATGCTGGGCAGAAGGAATATGTATCTTGGACATAGCCTGGATATCAAGTACCTGGAACTTTGATTAGAATTTAAATGCCTGTATTACAGATTAATTGCTGTTGCTTCTGCTGTTGTTAACCAATAAAGAAGGTAGAGGATGGAACTTCAGGGGAAAAAATTAACAACCTATTGAGCTTGATCTGAGATGTAATCATACTTTAGAAGATGTCAGAATGTTTCTTAGACCAACCAAAGCAGGTAGATACAATCTGGAGATAGACCTGGAGTAGATACAATAGCTCTCTGAGTTGTTGGAGATAATACTTATTTTTTTGTTTTCGGAGATTGTTTGCATATATTTAAAAATGTAAAGACAGGAGAGAAGGTAATGGAGAAAGGTCATAAAGCGTGACTGAGAAGCAGTAGGGAGGATAGAGAAAAGATTCTCACTAGGATGCTTCCCACTAGTTTTTCCCAGGGACACAGTGACACTGAAAAGAAGCTTGAAAACATTATAAAATATATGGTAAAGATCCACCTTTATTTGGACCTGGCTGAGTAGGAGTATGGCTGATTCAGTATGTGATTCTTTCAACTCTTTATTTAAAGTGACAATAATCAGAGATATAAAGAATTTCCTGAGTTTTATCAGTAAGAAGTTCTTGATAATGACAGTTTTTACTCTGAGATTCTTTACAATGTGTAGTTTTATAATGCACATAAATGAAGAAGCTAGATTGTCTTGAGCAGGCTGAGGCTACACCAAATGAGACACTGTGATGACACTGCACAGTGATGCAGAAAGCAATGGGCTGTAAATTTTTTCCACCATGTCTCTGGATGTTGGTCCACAGCAGCACAGAAGTTCTAGTTTTCCAGCATAATGAGAATGAACAGTATTAATCTTATATCAAGTAAGATTTTCAAAAACAAACATGAATTTGAGTAAAAGAAAAGAAGCTCTTCTATTGAATAATAAATCTTTTTCTCTTCTGTAGGAAAAAATGGAAATGACTGGAACATTCAAACAACAAAAATTTCGACTGGTGGATGAAGGTTTTAATCCATCTACAATTACTGATCCTCTTTATTTTTTAGATAATTCTAAGAAAGCATATGTCTTGTTAACAAGAGAAGTACATGAGATGATCTTATCTGGGAAAATGAAACTTTAATTAGCCTAATAATAGGCTATTAAGGTACAGTCTATACAAGCTACTGTGTGAGAAAACAGTAACATTAATTCCCAGTATTATCCAGAATATTTTATATACTTGATATTTACATTCAGATATGTCTTGTATCCTTCCTCACTTGATCATTATTGTTCATTAATAATTTTTTACCTCTTGAGACCAATTTGTAAGTAAATGACCTGTAAAACATGACAGAAATCTATTTTATCTTAATTTTGGAATATAAATACTGAGTCTGATAGTTTTTCTTAGTACTAAATGAACATGAATGATATGTGGTATGAAACATAGTAAAAAAAGATTCAACATAAGAAGAATTGTAACACAAGTGATTGTTTCTAGAGAGAGAAAATATGCCAGTAACATCTTTTTTTTTATGTAGTTTACATTTCATATATACTTTGAATATCTATTTTAAGAAATAAAGATTTGACCGTGTGGTTGGAAGAAAAAACAGCTCTTCTGCAGAGGACTCTTCTGATGGAACATAAGATGAAAGAGAGTGAGGTAGAAGAAAGCCCTCCAAACAAACGCAAAACTAAGAGGTTCATACTAACATCACTGCTGAGATTTTTTTGTCATAATCCATGTGCTTCCATGCGCTTTCATTTGTAAAACTGGCTGTTTGGAGTGTCAAATTCTGAAGACTGAGCAAACTTTTGTGAAATGTTTAGCAGCAGATCAACAATACGGGAGAAACTGTGCACACTTAATGGGGATAATCTCTTATATAGCATAAAAAGAATTATTACAGCAGTTTGTCACGCGTATTGACTAACAAATAGCTTCCTTACTTTTATTAACGACTGCCAGAGATTATTATTTTATGAGTGTAAAATATAGCAGAAATTTTAAAGTTCTAAATCCTATGTTCTAACGCATTGATTTTTAAAAGTTTTAAAATAAAGTATAAGATTATTTAAACTAAATTCTGTAAGTCTGCGTAAAGTCTGTTTTGTAGCCTGTTTTGATACACTGCTTGCACAGTGTCTTCTCCTAATGGGTCGTGATGCCAGCTTTGATCAGCCAGAAGGAGTATCATAGAGTCCTGAAAGAGTGTCTCTCTCCAACACTGGGCATCATAAGTCTCTCTTCTGTCATCATTATGGTATGAAACCAGGCTCTCATAAAAGAAAGCATACTGTAAAAATGAACTATCTTTTCTTGTTTCTTTCTACTTTGTCCTTCTAATAAGATGTGAGAACTTGCGTCAACTTTTGGTTCTTTGATCATCACTTTCGCTGATTTTCCTTAAAAGCCCAACCAAGGCTGCAGTAAAAAATATACAAAGATTCATAGCTTGCTTATATTTCTGAATACCGTATTTTTTATGGGACTGCTAGTATAAATTACCAAGTTTGCAATTCTGCAGTTCACAAAGCAGCAAGACCAAACAGTACTTACACCACATCATGCTTTATGGTAGATGTTAACGTGATTGTTAAGTACATAGTGGGGAAAGGAGAGGACTGCTGGTTAAGGACAGAAGGGATCACTATGGTCTAGCACTTCCTGAGCAGTTACACTTTCTATATCTGTTTCTTTTTGTAGTTCCCAAAATGGCTGTCTATGACAGAAAGCAGCGGGGGGTGGTGGTTATTCAGACAGATGGAAGTACCATTGCTCTGTTCTGCAGATAGTTGCACTTTCCTAGTCAAGAACTGCAAATTTAAGAATCAAGTATTTACCATAAAGTTAAACCCAATTTGCAAGTAAGGCTATAACTTTGAGCAAAGGATTGGTTGTTGAAATCAAAACTATTTTATCTCTTTTGCCCCTCTTACCATAACTGTGTGTGCTGAATATACTTCAGGATCTCTTCTCTTTTATTACAACAGTAAAAATTACGTAGTTCCTATGGAAAATAATACATTTTTTATTAATTTAAAAAAAAATATACCCTGAGATCCACAATAGCATGTTTAATCTTGTAATAGAATATGAATGAATATAATCATTTATATGTGACTGCTGTCACCACCACAATTCCAGGTTTTTTGATAATGGGATGGCCTACATAGCACCTGACTTGCTGGTGTCAGATGAGATTCACCTTTCTCAAAGGGGGAAGAGGGTCCTGGGTCACAGGCTAGCGGGGCTTATTGACAGGGCTTTAAGCTAGACTTGAAGGGGGAAGGGGATAATATCAGGCTTGCCCGTGACAATCTGTGGGATGACCCACCATGGTAAGAGGGGTGGGTGGTAGTGAGGGCCCTCAGCCTGTGGCTCTGAGACGTGCTGGCAACACTGCAGCACACTTCACGTCTTACAGAGATGAGCCAAGGACTCCTGAGGTAATGGGAGCTCACAGGGAAACACCAGCAAAAGACCTCAAAGGAATTAAAGGGTGTTCTCTAGGAAGGTGACACAGCCGACAGCCCAGCTGTGTGCATTGGTAACAAACAGGAAGAGCTGGAAGCCACCGTGCTGCTTGAAAGCGATGACATGGTTGCCATTACTGAAACTTGGTGGGACGAATCCCATGACTGGAGTGCAACTATCAATGGCTACAGGCTGTTCAGAAGGGACAGGCAAGGCAGGAAGGGCGTAGGCGTTGTCCTCTACATCAAGAAATGGATAGAGTGTGAAGAGCTGTCTCTGAGGAATAGCCATGAGCAGGTCAAAAGCTTATGGGTAAGAATCAGGGACTGAGGCAACAAAGGGAACCTTGTTGTTGGTGTCTACTACAGGCCATGCAATAAAGGGCAGCCTTTTGACGAAGCCTTCTCACTCCAGCTACAGGAGGCGTTGCACTTGCAAGCTCTCATCCTGCTGGGGGACTTCAACCACCCCAACATCTGATGGAAAAGCAGCACAGCAAGCTGTAGGCAACCCAGAAGACTCCTGGAATGCATGGAGGATAACTTCCTATGCCAGGTAATAGACAGCCCTACCAGAGGGGATGCCATACTGGACCTGTTGGTCACCAACACAAGTGATATAATTGGTGATGACAAGATTGGAGGCAGCCTGGGCTGCAGTGATCATGCACTGGTGGAGCTCGCAGTCCTGAGGTATATGGAGCAGGCAAAAAGTAAAATCAGGAGCCGAAATTTTAAGAAAGCAAACTTCCAGCTCTTCAGGGAGTCAGTCAATAGGACCCCCTGGAAAACCACCCTCAGGGACAAGGGAGGACAACAGAGCTGGCAGAACTTTAAGGGTGCTTTCCATAGAGCGCAAGAGCTCTGGATCCCCAGGTGTAAGAAATCAGGAAAGGAAGGCAAGAGATCAGCATGGCTGAGTCAAAACCTGCTGGTCAAACTAAAGGACAAGAAGGAAATGCACAGGCAGTGGAAGCAGGGACAGGTATCATGGGATGAGTACAGGGATGCTGCCCAGTTGTGTAGGGAGCTGGAGCTGAACTTGGCAAGGGATGCAAAAAATAATAAGGGCTTCCGCAGGTAACTCAGACAGAAAAGGAAGGTCAAAGAAAGTGTACCTCCCTTAATGAGCAAGACTGTCAGACTGGTAACAACAGATGAGGAGAAGGCTGAGGTACTCAACAACTTTTTTTCCTCAGTCTTCACTGGCAGTCTATCTTCCCACACCTCTCGAGGGGATGGACTGCAAGATGGGGACTGGAGGAGCAAAGTGCCTCCCACTGTAAGAGAAGATCAAGTTCAAGACCACCTGAGGAACCTGAACATACATACGGGACATGATGAGATGCATCCCAGAGTCCCGAGGGAACTGGCTGATGTAGTTGCCAAGCCACTTCCCATGATATCTGAAAAGTCCTGACAGTCAGGTGAAGTCCCTGGAGACTGGAAAAGGGGAAACATTGCACCCATTGTTAAAAAAAGTGTACCTAAGAGGACCTTGAGAACAACCGATCCACCAGCCTCACCTCTGTGCCTGGGAAGATCATGGAGCAGATCCTCCTAGAAGCTATGCTAAGGCACATGGAGGACAGAGATGATTTGAGACAGCCAGCATGTCTTCACCAAGGGCAAGTCCTGCCTGACCAACCTAGTGGCCTTCTAGGATGGAGTGACCACATCAGTGGACAAGGGAAGCGCTATGGATGTCATCCTTCTGGACTTCTGTAAGGCCTTTGACATGGTCTCCCACAACATCCTTCTCTCTCAGTTGGAGAGAGTTGGATTTGATGGGTGGACTGTTGGGTGGATAAGGAATTGGTTGGATGGTCACACCCAGAGGGTAGTGGTCAACAGCTCAATACCCAGATGGAGACTGGCAATGAGCGGTGTCCCTCAGGGGTCCATGTTGGGACCAGTACTGTTTAATACCTTCATCAATGGCACAAAGAGTGGGATTAAGTGCACCCTTAGGAATACTGTAGACGACACCAACCTGAGTGGTGTGGTTGACACACCCGAGGGACAGGATGCCATCCAGAGGGACCTGCACAAGCTCAAGGAGTGGGCCCATGTGAACCTCATGAGGCTCAACAAGGCCAGGTGCAGGGTCCTGCACCTAGGTCGCAGCAACCCCTGGTATCAGTACAGGCTGGGGGATGAAGGGATCGAGAGCAGCCCTGCCAAGAAGGACTTGGGGGTACTGGTGGATGAAAAGCTGGACAGGAGCTGGCAGTGTGTGCTTGCAGCACAGAAGGCCAAGCGTATCCTGGGCTGCATCAAAAGAAGCATGGCCAGCAGGTTGAGGGAGGTGGTTCTGCCCCTCTACTCTGCTCTGGTGAGACCCCACCTGGAGTACTGCGTCCAGCTCTGGAGCCCTCAGCACAGAAAACACACAGACCTGTTGGAGTGGGTCCAGAGGAGGCACACAGAAAAGATCAGAGGGCTGGAACAGCTCTGCTGTGAGGACAGGCTGAGAGACTTGGGGTTGTTTGACATTGGGAGCCTGGAGAAGAGAAGGGTCTGGGGAAACCTTATTGCAGCCTTCCAGTACTTAAAGGGGGCTTAGAAGAAAGATGGGGACAGACTTTTTAGCAGGGCCTGTTGCGATAGGACAAGGGGTAATGGTTTTAAACTAGAAGAGGGCATGAGAAAGAAATTTTTCATAATGAGGGTAGTGAAACACTGGAACAGGTTGCCCAGGGAGGTGGTAGATGCCCCATCACTGTAAGCATTCAAGGTCAGGTTGGAGGGGGCTCCAAGCAACCTGATCTAGTTGAAGATGTCCCTGCTCCTTGCAGGGGGGTTGGATTAGATGACCTTTAAAGGTCCCTTCCAACCCAAACTATTCTATGATTCTATGATAATGAAATGAAATGCTTAGCTTTGGTATCAGATTTACCTCTTTTTAAAATTTATTTTGTTTTACATTATTTGACACTATTTATGAGTACTGAAAAGGTTGTACCACTTAGATGCAACAGAAATGAGAGGGGAAAAAAAAGATAAAAATGATAAGGAAGTAAATACTGTTCCCCCCCCCAAAAAAAACTGTTCATGAGTGTCACCATTTGGTGGCTTAGGTTGTAAAGTATCTAAGATGAAGGAGATGATTGTTTCTGTGTGCAGTGGTTAGTGTGGAGAGAGCATTAGAGGGAAAAAAATACATGTGTGCTAATTTTCATGCTCTTTCCACTAGTAGGGCAGCCAGTTGGTGTTTCTGAGCTCTGCAGCATATTTCAGCAGCAGCAGGACACTTCTAACTTAGTTGGCTTAAGCAGCAGGTGTATGTTCCCCAGCCGTGACCGCTGGAGAAATACAGAATTCCAGCTACTCCCCTGCAGTCCTTAGTGTAACCAAGACAGCCTGGGCAACCTGCCCTTTTCAAAGGCTAGTAAAAGAGTCCTGTCCCCTATCTCAAGAGATAGGATGATGCTTATGACATCAAGAAAATAATCAAGGGGAAATCTACAGAACCATAGGCTCTGTATTTCCTAAGGGGAAAACAGTACATTATTTTCAATCCAGTAGTTTTCTTTCTTTCAGCCAGTAGGTTAGGTGCCAGCAGATGCACTGAAGCATGTTGCAGCAAAATGTCACATTTCCCATGGATATGTAAATTGTTGAACTGGCACGGAAGCTAGGCTGAATGATAACGATGTTCATGTCAAACACCAGGAAGGGCCTTCCTTTGAGAATGAGAAAATATTTGGACCAACCTGTTCATTTCCTACCCTCATATTGAGATCAACCTGTGGAACAGCAGAGCTGCACGCTTGAGTGTCGCTGCAAGACTATGCCCCAGTATTTGGGTGGGAAGTTTCATTATGTGTGGTAGGAGTAGAGCAGCAGCTGAGGGTGGCTGGGGTGTGGATGGAGACCTGCACCGCTAAACTCACAAATTAAAAAAAGGAAAGAGATTAAAATAAATAAGGGTGGTTATTGTTGAGATTTAGCATATATACCTTGAAGTTTCGCTCTGGCACTGGGGATGATCAATGGTGAAAGAAATGTTTATTTTAAAAAAATGAGATTGGAATTATCATTTAGAGAAGGTAAAATTCTGTGAGGGTAAACACATATCCACTTTCTTGCGCTATTGAATTTGGTACAGTTAATACAATTACAGTCTGGATTAGTTTTCATAAATCTTTCTTAGGATCCCGAGGAAATGGTAAAATATACAAAGTTCCTAAGCAGATCATGGCCTGAATTTTATCTTCTTCACCCAAATCAGGTAGATAACAGCTTTTCAAGAGGTGAAGCATCTAAACTGTCCCTCACACTCCCACCAGCATTCCCATAGCTGGAACAGCCACCTTAAAGAATGTATTTCAATTGACCTATAGATTCCCTATAGATGACATATAGAAAACATTTTCTACTGTTGGTTTTGCTTTTTTTTTCTTTTCTCTCATGGAGGAAAAAAGAGGTAAAGAGAGGAGCAATCTGGTTTGCATTTTTCTTAATTAAAGAATACTGGACGGCTATGGGAGGAAAGACAAAAAAGATCTTCTACTTTAAAAAAAAAAAAGTAATGATTCATTTTCAGTAGCCTGTCCCTGGCTAACAATGCAACTAGCAATTTAATATGCATTGTCACACACAGCAGAAATTATAAGACACATACCAGTATTTATGAAACTTACTTATTAAGTCAAAACTAATTTCAAGCGAATAGTGTCCTTCTGTTTAAAATGTGCTATCTCAAAAAACACTGTTCACGGTAAAATCAGATGCAAAGATTCAGCAGTCAAAGAAAGTTGCACATGAAAAGTAGTCATTTTAGGAATAAGGTTAGTGTGATGTATATTATTAGCAGTACTGTCAATAACTGACAGCATAGTCTGACAATTCATTTCACTGTAAGTGTAACATCAGAAAAACATCAGTGTCCTGGTATTCAGAATGTAATACCTTACACATTATACTCTTACGTAAACAAATAGACTGTATGATGTAGATGGCAATGCTAGTTTTATATAAAATAGGTCATGGTCAGAGGGAAATGAAATGCCTGTACCACTAACAAATCCACAGGTTCTCCACAGTCTGAGAATCTTTTCCCAAAACAGTCTTCATTCAGCTTCTCCAAAGACTGCATCAGGCACGGTTCAAATCAAACAGTCAGGAATTGTTTTTGCAGTACAACAAAGCAGTCCTCACTGCTGCCTTGCAGCCGGAGGTACACTGACCCATTTCCATCTGGAGCTGCTCCTGGCACTGTCATCGTTCCCGTTATTGTGTAGTCCTGCATTCAAGGTGGGTGGCTTTGCATTACGTCAGCTGTACCATACAGAGGAATAATTCTTACATATAAAAAAGGGCACTTAGGCAAAAAAACCCACTTGTTGTTGTTGTCATCTCCCTTCCTTCAAGTAAATGATACCGCTATGCTGACAAAACTAATAGTTCTTGCAAGTACATATGGGCAGCTTTATCCGTACAGGACTGGCCAAGGCTGGTACGTTGCTCTTTGTGGTGGTTCTGGGTTCCAACTCAATGGCTCAGTAAACTTAAACTAATGTTAATTTAAAAAAAAAGAGGAATGGTATAACAAATTGAGTACTGAGTGCTTCAATTATCTGAAGCATATTTTACAGGAAAGGAGTGAGTGCCTTGATGGGAATTCTAAGATGAAAAGAGTCCTGCTCATGCAGTGCAACCTGCTGAGTACAGATAAACAGAGTAGTCAGTCTTTTACAGTGCTTACTGTATGGAAGGACATACCTCTTGTTTTAAAATACTGTCTAAAGCAGCAGATTTGATCCAAAACCAGACAACTTATTTTGGCATGCAGTTATTTGTCTGGTAAAATTCATTACTCATCTGGTTTTGCCAGGTATTTGTATATAAAAAATACAGGTATTTTTTCATCTTTGTTAACTGTATGTGGCCAAAACATACTCACTGGTTTCCAAATCAGACAGGCTCATTTAATCTAGTTTACATGAAAGGTATCTGTAATTGGTAAACTCTGACATCGACACTATTTATGTTAACAATAATTAATTAGATGGTTGTATACAGGTGCCGATTTTTACAGTTTTAAAAATGAAATTGTTCATGGGCATTAAGATAATATTTTCTGGCTGAAGTTACCCCACCTAAACCAATACAAATGTAAAGAACAAAAGGTGCCTGTACAGGATGATGGATGGCAGAGAAACGAACTAACTGATGACTTTGTGAGTAATGCCAACAAGAGTGTTATTTGCGATTCAAGAAAAACATGTTGTATTGATTAGCACAATTTCCATTCAGTTTTCTTTTTATTCTTCCTTTCTCATTCATTCACTTCTCCTTGCTAGTAACAAAATATGCTTGCATTCTTAATTTAAAAAAAAAATCATAATAGTAAGTTAGGAACAGAACATACTAATGCTGAAACTGATCACGTTACATGGGAATACTGTTGGACCCAATAATGAGCACCGACTTAGTAATCTGGACACATTTGTATACTAGATATGTGAAAATGTACTCAGGATTTTTTAAAAAAAAGTTGGACTAATTAGGTTCATGGCCTTACTGAAAGCAGAGAAATTAAACACGCAGACTTTACCAGGTAGCTGCCTTTGAAAATCTGCTCAGTAACTTAAATTTTTCTCCAAGGGTAGGACATAATCATGCTAATTTTAAAAAATTACATTGAATACCAACATAATTAAATAAAATACAGGTAGCTATGAGATCATCAAAGACTTGCCAAGCTATCCAGGTATTTCCAAAATGCTTTTTTCCCCAAAGTCATTGCTACTAGGCACCTTACATCACTTTTCTAACAATGTTCTAACACACCTGTCTTCTATTATATACTAATCGTTTTCTCTACTGAGTGGACAGCAGTTTAATAGTAAAAGAATTGATCTATACTGCTTTTGTTTTGTTTTGTTTTTTGCATTGAACATGCTTTTCTACACAGCTTTTCCAGCTCAGGCAGAAACACCTGTGCTATACCAGTCCTACCTCATGAGTAAACTGTGATGAGGGATTAATTTCTGCAAAAGTGTACTTTCCGTGTATGAAGATTCATTTTTACTGGTGTGGTAAAAGCATGAACTTGACCATAGACCTCTGGAGACAAATACTGCCATCCTACCAGCTTCTTTTCCTAAAGGTATGTAGGAACTATATGCTACGCATACACATTTGCATTAGTAAATAAGACCCCTCTCAGATCTATATTTCAGTTACATTTGAATGATAAGACTTCTCAGTAGGAATATCCATAGACAGCAAAACTGCCATGAACATCAAAATTGTCTTCTGACATTTAACTTTTTTATCAAGGAAAGCTATCAGCTATCATTTTTAGTGGATGCATAAAAAACTAATGACATTCATTCAAATGTCAAAGTAGAGCTTTAAAATTAAAAAGTATTTATGTATGCCAGCTTCTAAAAAACAGCATGCAGGAACTGTAGATTGCTTTCCACTTCAGTAACACTACAACAAAATTCAATACTTCTAGAGTGTAATCCTATTGTGGTTCTAATTAAATGAACACAGTGTGTAGCTGAAGAAGACGCCTCTTTAATTTATCTCCATTAGCTGCATTTCATGGTGCAAACTTCTGATACCTTTCCTGCATTTTTTTTAAATAAAGTTGCTAAAGAAACTGCAAATTGGCAGTAAACACAGTATATCCCAAATTAGCCACGGCAATTTAGGGAACTGGAGGTGATTAAGCCAATCAGATAGCGTGAGATACAGGGAGGAAAGAGAAGGTTTCAAACCACTTACCATTTTCTAGTAGAGACTAGCACTTACTCCTGGGTACGTAAGGTTTCATAAGAAAGTCCAATGCATTCCTTAGCCTGTGAAAACTCTTTTTAAAAAAAACAAGAAACAAAACATTAGCTATGAAAATTTGGACTGTACTCCAGATTTGTAAGTGAACCCTTATTTCTGTAATAATCCAGATCAATATCTTGGCTACAAAGAGACTAAGAGATTATAATTTTTGAAAAGTCTGGATAAAATTCCAAGGGTGCAGCACATTTTGAAGTCCTACTTCTTGGAGCCCTTGCACTTATAACCTTCCACCTTTACCACCTTTTTTATTGTTTTAAGCATATCTATATCTTTACATATACCTATCTATTTATTTATATATATATTACCATTATATATGTTCTAAATATATATGTGTATATATGTATATATATGCATTTTATATATAGATATAATATTTACATATAAAATGAGAGATCTAAGTTCCTGCTTCATTTGAAGCCACCATGCTTAGGAGCAAATGTCGCTCATCTTTGAAGCTGAATAGCTGAAGGAAACACAATTGCTACAGGCATTGTTTCCATGCCTAGCTCCAGAGCTCAAATGCTTTGTGAAATTCACAGATATTCACATTGGATGACAGCACCTTAAAAAAAGTAAGAAGGGGAGAGTTGTATGCCTGAGAGTAGGATCCACAAAAGTCAGCTCAAAGAGCAAGAACCGCCTAAATTGACTGGTGGGGAACAGTGCGAAGAGGATTATGTCTTAAATCCATCTCCTGCCAGCACATAGGAATCTAATTCTCATTTGCTGGGAGCACAGAAATATTTGAGCTCTCTCCTGGAATTACACAAATCCAAATTTTTTGCAAATGTTTGTAATTCTGCAGATTGACAGCAAAAACATACCCATATGCATTCAGCTCAGTTTCTATACAAGCACTTAATTAGAATTATAAATTAAAGATAGGAGAGGAAATTATTTACTGATGGCATGTGAAAGCACTGTATATCACTGCAGCAACAAAGCTATGCTCTGTCATAAAATCAGGAAAACCTCTTTTGGAGCATAAGAAATATGACTCCATTTACATTTTGCTGGCCACAAAAATACAGTTTTTGTGGAAAGAAGCTTACATCTACCCAAATGCCTGTAATCTGCCATTAACAAACTGGTTTTGTTGGGAAATTAGTAGTTCAAAGCAACAATAAGTATGACTCACCATCACCTTTCTCCGTTTCTATATTGGCGTATCTTTGCTGCAGTGAGGAGTCCCTGTGCCACTTGTCAGGTATATTCTGAACTAGCTTGAGGAAGTAAGTTTTCTCCAGATGTACAGGTTATTTTTAAGGACCTTTTGGCTTCCCTCTGTACCATACTAAAACTAAATTTCTTTAGAGAAATGTGGCATACAAGAAAGCAAAATTTTGTCAAACATATTCAGATCACTCGCTTTGTTCAGCTAGCTCACAATGTTAAATGAAAAAAAGCCCTCACTAACTAAAATGTTGATCCTATAGTCTGTACTTTCCTTAAACCTCTCTATTTGATGTTCAGTACAAGTATTGTTCTTCTTACTCAACATGTAATCACAGGAAAGACATGGACCGCGGGTGGGTTGGAGTGGTTCCAGAGGCGGGCCACAAAAATTCTGAGAGGGCTGGAACAGCTCTGCTGTGAGGGCAGGCTGAGAGACTTGGGGTTGTTCAGCCTGGAGAGGAGGAGGCTCTGGGGAGACCTTATTGCAGCCTTCCAGTACTTAAAGGGGGCCTATAGGAAAGATGGGGACAGACTTTTTAGCAGGGCCTGTTGCGATAGGATGAGGGGTAATGGTTTTAAACTAACAGAAGGCAGATTTAGACTAGATATGAAGAAGAAATTTTTCACAATGAGGTTGGTGAAACACTGGCACAGGTTGCCCAGAGAGGTGGTAGATGCCCCATCCCTGGAAACATTCAAGGTTGGGTTGGACAAGGTTCTGAGCAACCTGATCTAGTTGAAGATGTTCCTGCTCACTGCAGGGAGGTTGGACTAGATGACCTTTAAAGGTCCCTTCCAACCCAAACTATTCTACGTGACCCTAGTTGAAATAATCTCTGTCTTACTTTGGTAGACAAAGACCAGTGTTAGAAAAGGAGTTTCTAATAACTGTTCCTAGAGAAAAACAGTTTCCAGGACTGAATGAGGACCATCAGTGAATTACCAGTAGCTTTTTCAGGTGCGTCTTTATTTACACAGCCAGGCAGTGGATGACAATTACCCTCGTGTTAGCTGCACTGCACCTGTTGTGTTGGCGAATCCCACAATTACATTCAGAACCTGTATATTCAAGGATATGCAGAATTTAAATGGAAATCATTCTTTCCACATCCCATAAATCACAGTGTCTTGCCTTCTGTCACCACCACCCTGTCTCTGTTTAATAAATAAAGCTGTTACACATTATCAGTCCAGGAGCCAGCAGAACCTTGAAACCGTACAGTGAAATCAACTGAAGCAATACTCTAGATAGCATAGGGCCTGCTGCATTTAATAAAATATTAAAACACAAATGTACGACTCCATTTTGATGTCATTCTGTTAAAAAAATAGTTCTACAAGATGTTTCTTGAGCTGCAAGAGAATTACGTATTAATATAATATATATTAAGACTGGGAGTCAGCCAGAGGCAGTTACTTGAAAAATCTATGTCCAGTTTCCAAAACTTCAGATTTCTTTAATCTTACTACAAGTTTTTCTGAAAATTAGAATTTTCATTACAACTGATAAGTCACACATCTGGCAGGTCATCGCGGAGGTTCTCTCACTGAAAATCCTTACAGAGGATAGGGCGTCGCACGTAGCAACACGTACGGCTCAAAGCCATAATCCTGCAGTTGGCACTGGAGTTCTGCTTTCCTTTTCCTTTTCTAAACCCCAAATAATGCATGTGGTCATTCCACTTTGAAGTAACCCCCTAGGATTATTAGGAAAAAGAGAAAGGATTTCACCTATTGAAAATCTTAGTAACACCGCCAATGCCATTTGGTTGAACCCACTGCAAAAACACAGGGAATAATTTTGTCCCTGCATATTCCATTGCATCATTCTTTACTAATAAAACCTTATTCAAATTACTGATTTTTTTTAGCCCTAGCTTTCAACAACTATTCATTTTACAACACGTTGTAAAATAGTCACACAAACCCTCCTCCTAGTAGTAGAAAACCCCCAAAAGACAAAGAACTTTACAGAAAAGAAAAAGCACCTTTTTTTTTTTGTTTGCTTCAGCTTTTTTTCATCTTCTGCTTTTCTTTGGATGTTACAGCACTAAAGCCTGACTAAAGAAACCATTTTGTAACTACTAAATGTCTCAGACACACTTATGTATTTGTTTGCAAAGTGGGTCAATTGCCGCTCAGCTTTGCTGTTGTTATAATCTATTAATTGCGTAGGTGTCGCCAGACCTGGAGCGATGATGAGGCTATTCATTCTGGACTCTCAAAGATACTGACAATAGATTCTAGCTAAAAATATCTGTGCTCTGGACCTGTTCTTTCTCCCATGTTCTGTTATTCCATTAAAAAAAAAAAAAAAGTTGTTAATTTTAAGGAAACGGGAGGCAAGGGATAATTCTTTAGTTAATGCAAAATCACTCATGGATTAAGGATTCCTGGAATTAAAGCTACGAATCTCCTGGAGAACGAAAACCACATTTCATTCAGTAGCTGCTAATGCAGAAGTTTGTCAGGCAGATGTTCCAAATGACAGTAATCAAGTAGAAAGCTTTTGAAAGAGCTCTTGAGTTAGTAAATTACATCCTCAAAATAAAATATTTAGAACTGGGAAACAGAGGACTGGGGTGATTGATTTAACAATAGATACAATGGAGATGAGTGCTGACAGGGAAAGAGCAGACAGAAGATACTTCTTTTCTCTTTAAAAATCTCCAAGTTTCCTCTGCGTTACTGTTTGCGGATACACCTGGTAAGAGTGGAACTACGCTTTCCAACCTAGGCCAGAGCGCCTGACAAAAAGAGGAAAGCATGTCGCAAGAAAACGCAAAGGGAAAATGCAATAAAAGCACCTTGCTGATTCGGGTAGCTCTTCACACGCGGAAAGGAGCAGAGGAGGCAAGAATCCGGCTGTAGTTAAATTAGCAGGACAGAGTTTAGCGCTGAACAGTCTATATTTGTATTCCCAAAGGTTGAAGGCTAACTTGTTCACCCGACAATACCTCTGCCGAAGCCAGGCTTCATACTTCGTGCAAGGCAACAGCAGACCCCGTGCTGAAAACCCTGCGTGCGCCAACCGGCTCTGCAAGCTGTCCCCGCCGGGGTCTGGCCGCCGGCGCTGGTGGCCGGGCCTGGCACGCTGCAGCCACCGCGGCTTGCGCCAGGCTGCGGGGGAAGAGCCGCTTCTAACCTCAGGCCTTTGAGCTACGTTTCGGCTACCACCGAGCCCAGACAGGCACCGCGCTGACCCTAACCCCGCCTTGCTGTCCTAACGTTCCCCGGGCTTGGCCGCGGTGTCTGCCTCGTCCCTGGAGATTTGGCTGCTCCTGAACTGCTCGGCTCTTCTCGTCCGACTGCTGCAGGACCGTGTGTCCTTGACGGCGAAAGCGTTGCCTCCGGCTGGCTTGGTGCCACCCCCAGCTCCCGGGCAGTATTTCCCTGGTGGCATAGGACACTTGTACAGAGCAAAGCCTTCGCACGCATCCAGTTATTTCTGGGATCCTGAAACAGACAGCTCAGGGGGTTTTGCAGCCCATAAGGACAGATGCATTAAGAAAAACATCATTAGTTACTCTTCCTTCAGGCTTCTTTTAATTTAAATATTGTCATTGGTTGAATTTAAGAACTATGTAAACCAGAGAGAAAAAGGACATTATTGTGTCCGATAACAAAAGGTTATTGCAAGCTCTGTTCCATTCTCAGAATGTGACAACATGGATGATTTCAACTCTGATAGCTGAAGAAATGTTTCATTGTCCTGACTATTAAAATGCATCAAATGCTTCCCTTTTTTGTCAGTAAATGTAAACTACTGCTTTAGCTATTACAAAAAGGTCATACAGCTTACAATTAGAAGCAAAGTAGGTCTTAACATAATAAAATAGTAATTGTCTGAGAAAATTAATAGCATTTGTGATTCCATGCACATCAGTTACAAAGAACCAACCAGAAAGCACAGTTCAAAAAACTGAACTACTCCCATTTGTGGAACAAGTGTCACATCATACTAAAAGTCCTTGAGCACAATCTACATCTTCCCATGTGCAAAAGGCTACCCCGGGGTACTCATGGGGAAAGGCCAGTCCTTCTGCAAGGAACCAGGCATCTCACCATAACTCTTCTCACCCACCCCTAAGTGTGACCTGCTTTCTCTGCAATCCTTCCTCCTGCCAGGGGAAGCCCTTCCTCCAGGGTGATGCTTTAGCACCCCTGCAAGTTATGGGTGAACTTCCATACACTCGTGGCTCACACATTGTACACAAACGACTGCCCAAAAAATCTTGCCCATCCTACTACAGCTATAATCAGCGGCTATATATATAAAATACTATATTAAGTATGTACTATTATATATTAGTAACATGAACACACGTATATATTTATTACAACTGTTGTGCAAAAATGCAAAAGCCACGATAGCTGGGAGAGAGACTGGATGCCAAAACATGAAGTCAACGAAGCAGAGTATATCGGTAGAGATGGCAACAAAACTGGGAAGCAAGCTGAACTGGAAGCCACTCATTTGTGAATAAACAGCTCATCTGATGAAGGAAAAATGTTCAAACTTTGAAAAACCTGGTTACATGATGAACCTAAACTTATCTGATAGCTCCCTAGATCTTTGTCCAACCAGTTAGACAAACTGGAAAGGTTGATAACTTCTAACAGCATGAATGAAAACAAAAGGGTGCCACTTTAGACATGTGACTACATTATAAGATATTGCCTGCTTGGTAGTGTACAAACTCATCCAAGTAAGAGTGCAAAAGTTTTTTTGAAATTATGGAAATGCTACAGATCCCCCAAAAGCAACTGTGTATAAAACATTTCTGCCTTACAAACAAAAATTAAAAAAAAAAAACAAATGAAGTGACTTCTGAATATACAACAGGATTACAGGAACTAGAAGCGTTCTGCCACACCGGAGAGAAACTACACAATCCAAAGAAAGACTCACATAGAGAATTCTTTCAAGAGTAGCTTATTTGATCTGAAAACGTGCAAGTCATCAAAGATGTAAAAATAAACTGTGGGTCAAGCAAAAGGCACAGTACAAAAAACACTCAAAACTATCTTCACTATAGCAACTGGTATCCCATGTGATCAAACGTTATTGATTCAAAGGAAAAATTAAGTAGAAACTTTCAATAACCTGCAAAACCTAATGCACATAAAGATGATGGAAGAATGAGATACAGGTCAATTATATCATAAAGGAAATGCTGTAAGTTTTCAGGTTCATCAACCTTTAGTCAACAAAATGGATTCTATCAGGTATGACTTAACATCTCTACGACTGTCATTAGCCAGCTTGAAGCCAAGGGATGAAAAAAGTCCTCTCCTATTTGGTGAGATTGTGTCTGACTGGCAAAGCATATGTTTGTACATTTACATTAATATAAAAAAAAAAAAAAGCCAATAAACCTGTCTCAAAAGGAAACTTAACTGAAATTTTGGACCAACAGCTGGTATAATTCCACGTAATTGTGTATCCTGAAAAGATGTGGCAGGAATACTTGATCTTGAAGAAATAATTGCTAAGTGTTGACAACTTTGTCTGCTGTGCTTTTTGATTCAGCCAAAGGTAAAAATCAGATCATTAAGAATGTGCTTTAACAGAATTACCATAACACATTTAATGCCACTAATGAAGAAGGGTGTGATTATTCATATTGGTCGAAATGTGAGGGCTACCACATCTGAAAAAAGATCTAAGATATTTTATTTTCACATATCACAGTGAAAACAATAATATGATTATTCAGTGAGTAAGCTCTTTATTTTTTTTTGTTTTATCTTTTATCTTTATATACTTTATCAATATGATTACTATTGTCACATTTTACTATCCTGTTCCAACTGCTGCTATAAATGAAAGGAATTTATGATGTCAAAATACAGCTTGAGTGACATGGTATTGAATTGATTTAAAGTGGAGGTTTAAAACACCTATCAAGCTGCAAAATCAGATGGTGGACAGAGATTTGTCCAATAACGTGCTTTTTACTTTGACGTGTCATTATGTAGTGGGCTATCTTAAAAATAAAGAAATAAAGTAGTCTGATAATTCTTGATAAAAGGGGCGACATGGGCAGATGACATTAGAAGTAAAGCTAAAAACATTATCAGCATTAACTCATTTCCAAACCTTGCAAGGAAGGAAAACGGACCAGGTGAAGAGTGCTTTATTCTTCCAGGAAATTCCAGGAGGTCTTTGCCAGTCACGCCTATTTCCATCCATACTGCTGCAAAAACCTGTCCATCATTCGAACATACAGCATCAACACAGCTGTAAGCTAATTAGCTGACATATGGGCAACGCATGGGTGCTTTGACCTCGGGGTCAGTTCGATATCCAGAATGCCCAAAGACTCCACAGCTCCATACATAGGTGACCACAGGTAGCTGCAGCAGAAATACCGACACCTCCTAGAAAGGATTTTGTCCGATGTTAGTAAAATGCTCCTGCAGATGAGATAAATGGAAGTGGTTGTGCCAAGCGTGGGGTCCAAGTCCACCTTGGCAGTTGGCACGACTCTGACGCGCCAAGTACGCGCCTGCAAAGTCCTCCCCCCAGCACTATCAGCAGAATCACTACAGAGCCAGCGCCAGGGACACTACCCCAGGTACGCAGCACAGAGAGCAGGCAGAGCTGGCTGTAAGCCCGGTGCCAAGGGTAGTTTTAAAATACAGTGCGGATCTAGCCAGATCTGCTGAAGTCAACAGATAAATCCCTCTCATAAATCCTGGGACTGCAAAGCCAGGACTGCAAAACTAAGCGCTCCCTGCCCAGCTGTGTGGTAATGTGGTTTCATCGCTACAACACAGTAGCTTAATACAGGTTTGCAGGACAAGATACGAGATCCAACAAAGGTTTTTGTGGCAACACCACTGCTTTAACAACGTAATCTGTGACATGCCTTCATAGGGAATAAAAGCAGTAATTTGGACATGAGATTAAAATAATTCTGAAACATCACAGGGGAACTGAGTAACACTGAAATAACAGAAGATCAATGAAACCGCGCAGAAAGGCAGTGTATTTATGCATGCCAGTTTATGAAGTATAGTAGTATGGCTGTTCCCTTTTCCTTGACCTCCGTCCTATTGCAGATGTTGTGTAAATTTCAGGCAGTTGCTATGCCAAATTGGATTTTGAATGATAAGAAATCTGTCAGCTCTCTCCGGTTTTAAAGCTACCTGCTCACTTTGGACTCTGAAAGCATAAAACTGTTAACTGCAGGACATGCCTCACCATTCACATTTTTCTCACTGATAGACAGGGCATCACCAGAGCAGTAAATATTTTTCTCTATGGCTTACTCTGTACATGATTTTACTGTAATTTTCACTGGAGTACTTTGGGGAGTGTATAATTTCAGTAGATTCAGTTCCACATTGTGTTTCATTCTACAGAAGATGACCATGTAACAGGCTTTCAGGCAGACTGAAATAACCAAGTAAAGTGAATCAGACAGAAAATACACTTCTGAAACTTTGAACTGAGAAACTGATAAACCCTCATCCTCAAGTTACAACTGAACTGGTTTTGTCTTACAAAAATGTAAATTCTTTTGTCTTTACATACTCAGAAGTTTACATTTTAATGCCCTGAATTCTGACCTTCGATCTGAAACCTAACGCATGCCTTTATTTTTAAAGTGGACATAGCATGAGCTTCCATCTCTCTCACTTTATCCATCCTAGCTCTTAATGGAAGTGCTCCTTAACTGCTGAAAACAACAAAAAAAAAAAACCCCAATGCTTTCCAGAGGCTACAGCTCAGATGACCTTGTTCAGTTCTGCTGCAGGAAGTCCCATGTGGCAGGCAGAGCCTCACGTCTGAGCAGAATGCCAAAGGACTTGTTAGTAGGAAGACTTTGATATAGACATAAATGTTTCAGAACTGGGCTAAGGAAATTTGGCTTCCACTTATACTTCAAGAGTTTTCAATAAATTTCTTCATAGTCTGTTGTTGTATGTACCAGCCAAGAGGCGTAGTGATTATACAGCCTTTTTTATTACTTCAGCATATGCTGAGCTTGTAAATGTGAGATTGTCAGCATCTTAAAAATACATGGTTGGAGATCAGTAACACTGACTTTCTAGTAGAAGATATATTTTGCTTTATTGTGTTCAAGGACTGATCACACATCACTTGCAATGCAAAGTGTCAAAGAGCTGTGTTAGAAGTGGTCTTACACACTTCTGTTCTTCAAACTGGGTAAAAAGTACATCTTTGTTTAGGCCAGTAGGATCACCAGACACTTTCCCTGTGTAAAGCATCATGCCCTCTTTCCTTTCTGTGAAGTGAAAAATGCTACGCTGGATTTTCTAAGTGGGCTAGAGCCTCATATTCGTGATAGTGTCACACCTCTGCAACTTAACTAAAATCAGCTTCATCTGCCACTGCCACAGGAGCTGTATGATTACAAGATACATGAAAGGTCAGTGAATCTAATTTACATCCAGCTGGTGACACTTGGAAAGTGTCCCTTCCTGAGTTTGTGTCTCAGGGTGATACTTTAAAAACTGAAGATGACCAGAGTCAGGAGAGGAAGAATTCATAGTCTGAGATTTGCTTCCATCAAAAGTGTCTTCCTCTATGGGACAGTACCATCCAAGCCCAGGCAGCTACTCAAAAAGACTTATGTGCTTTCAGAAGAAAAATTAAACTAAAAAGTTAAAACGTGAAAAGACTGACTGTGGAGTTGCTGGGGAAAGAGAGAGAATTCAAAACGCAAAAAGATCCAAGGTGGTATAGTACGATAAGAGCAGAGTTAAGATGCAGATAAAGGCCAAGGTTAAGTGTCCCTTGGTAAGGACAGATGGGTTGCATGATAACGAAAGCAGCTGTCAGCCTTCACCTTCACAGGGACGCAGGGACCTGGCGGTTGTGCTCCTTTGCCCGAGAGCTTGGACAGGGAGGGAGGGAGGAGCAGCCCCCCGGCTCTGCATGTCTGGGCCCATCTCCCTGCTTGTTCCTTGACCTGAGACAGAGGTGGGCAATGGTCAGCTGCAGTAGGGGAGCCCCTCCTTGTCCAGATTTTGGATGAATCTGAGTACTGCTTCCTTGCCACTACATAAATCCAACCATTGTTGGATTTTTGCTAATTGTTGTTAGCAACAATTTTTCTGTTATTTAAATAAGCTTGAATCTGGCCAACATCCCAAAATATCACTTATGTATTCTGCATAATAGCCACATAATTTGTATTCAAATGTATTCACTGTAGCCAGCAATTGTAGAAAGGTAAGAACTTCCTATAGCATATCTTGTTAATACAGACAGCCCTATCTTGACATAATGAAAGAAAGAAGCCCATTAAAGACACCATTAATCAGCAAAACCACTACCTATGCTATGTTTCAAAAAAATGTTGAATTTTGGAACCATACTCAATTCAGATAAAGTACAAATTAAGAACTGGAAACCAGTTTAAGTCACAGAGAATAAATAGAATTCACTAAGTATTCATTTTGTCACCTTTTTTCTATTGAAAACAGGAACTGATTCAAGTCAGCTAATAACTGGGCCATAAAATTTTTCACCCTGTATGCCTCTACTGTAACAGCATTAATGATCAGCTATGTTAATAAATTAAATCAGCAGAACAGTAAGCATGGACAATTAAAATAAGCCCTGAACCCTGGCTGCTGTATATTTTTATAGCTGGCAGGTGGAATAGAGTTGTATATACTTCACTGAACACTCTCATATATGTATTTCTAGAGGTGAAAATAGCCTTTTTTTTCCAGGTAAATATTGTCACACATGGGACGGGATCAAATGTTTAAACAGAACCCAGATGGTCAGGATCTCTTGCATTTTCACCCTATAAAAGTATGTTAATCACAGAGATGTGTTCAGTCAGGCTGCATACAATCAGATTGACACTACCTCCTTTGGAAAGAACATGCAAACTCTGTATGAATCCACTGAATTCACTGGCAGTAAAAGAAGACGGAATCAATGTATATTTTAGACTTGCAATTGAATCCTTTCAAAACCTCACTTTGTGTAATTTCTTCCTAGGCACAGTAAAATTTGCATGTTTTCCCTGGAATGTGCAGAAGCCATTGCCCATTTGCTTCTTGGTTACTGTATAAAATAATCACTTCAGGCTGCTTCAGTGCCTAGTGAGTATATGAGTGTGTAAATATATAATTGTGAAAGGCTCCTTATGCTTGCAGTTTTTAAATCAATTCATATCAGCAATGTATTTTCTGGGGAAAAAAAAATCTAGTGAAAGTATAATAGTGTCATTTAACATGACAGCTCCTTATTTCTGACATCAGTAAAGCACAAGAAAAACTTTTGAGCTTCAGCTTGCTGGTGTTTAGCCAGGCAGCCAGCCATTAACCTTGATGGTGGTGCCACTGCATTGGCTAGCGCATGAAAACATCTACTTGGTTTTAGCGAAGAGTATTTTCTTTCTACGGGTGTAACACACTACTCAGATCCTTTCCCCCAAGCACACTGAAGTGCAACAGAAAATCTGGTAATTATGGCAAATATATGAGCGACATTTCCAGCTGCCAGTCACTCCTGGCCAAAAAAAAAAAAAAAAAAAGGTTAATGAATCTGGAAATTTTGTAGAGAACACGAAGCTGGGAAGGATGGAGCATGGGGGTGCTTTACATCCTGCACAGTTCTCACCTGTGGATGCACTCGCAGGTTCAGAGCCTCGGCGTGCGGCAGCTCAGGTACCTCCCACCATTCAGAAACGGACGTTTCTGAAGAAAGCCTCGTGTTAAACTCAATGATCGGTTTCGGTACCGGGAGAAACGAACAACTGTTCCCCAGCTATAGCTAAGATCGGGCTGCACCACGCTTGAAAGAAACCGAGCATTTTTCAGGCTCTACCAACAGGTTCCTCCCCCGCTTCCGCGGGGTGCGGCCCGCCCGCTCTCCCCGCCGCGCCGCGCCCCGCCCGCCCGACGGGGCGTCGCGGCTCCCGGCCCCGCGCTCCCGCCCCTTCCCGCAGCGGGCTCTGCCGCCCGCTCGCCGGCGGTGGGGTGCGCCCCGGCGAGGGACGAGCTGCCTGCCGGCCACGACCGGGCCGCCCCAGCGGGATGTGCTGGCCCCTCGCCGGGGGACATGGGCTCTTCCCACCGGCCCGGCCGAGGGCAGACGTTTGAGTGAGGGGCTGCTCCTCCCGCCGCCCGCCTGAAGGGGAAGCACCCGCCCTCCGAGGAGAAGCGGCGGCGGCGGCAGGCGAGCCGGCGGACGCCCGGCGGCGCGCCCACCCCCGAGGGCTCGCGGGGCAGGGCCGAGCCCCATGGCGCGGAGGAGGAGCAGGAGCAGCCGCCGCTGGGATTGGGAGCCGCCGGCACCGCCCGCCCGGCTGGGGGGAGGAGGCGGCAGGAGGAGGAGGAGGAGCGGCGGCGCGGGCCGCAGCGAGCTTGGCTGGGCTCGGCGCGGCTGCCCCTGAAGATGGCGGCGGCGGAGGCGGCCGCTGCTCCGGGCGGCGGGGGCTGCTCACCGGCGGGCGGCGGCTCGGTGCCCGTCCTCTTCTGCTTCTCTGTCTTCGCGCGGCCCTCCAGCGTGCCCCACGGCGCCGGCTACGAGCTGCTGATCCAGAAGTTCCTCAGCCTCTACGGGGACCAGATAGACATGCACCGCAAGTTCGTGGTGCAGCTCTTCGCCGAGGAGTGGAGCCAGTACATCGACCTGCCCAAGGGCTTCCTGGTCAGCGAGCGCTGCAAGGTGCGCCTGGTGCCGCTGCAGATACAGGTGAGCCCCGACGGCGGAGCAGCGCCGGCCGCCACAGGTGTGTGGGTGTGGACGTGGGCGGGCGGGCAGCCCCGTCCCGCCGCGGCTGCCCGGCCTCCCCCGGGACCTTCTGGGGAGAAGCGGCGGCGGCCGAGCGGGGTGGAGCCGTGAGCAGAGCCCCGCAAGCCCGCCTGGACTTATTTCTCCGTGGGAACTTCTGTTTTACGGAGACGGGGAGGCAGGTGCGCGCGCGGCGCCGCGCCACATGCGTTGGGTAACCGGGGTTGCCTTCAGCGAGTCAGAGCTTGGCCCCATGGCTGGGGAAAGAGCCTGGTGGCTGCAATAATCGATACTTCTCCTTTAAAGCAGGCGGCTGGTGCTACCGGCTTTACCCGGAGGCAGTGCCGCTTGGTGGAAACTCAAAGGGTGCCGGTGAAAGAGGACTCTACCAGAGCTCGGTCCCATGGCTCGTAGATCCCTAAGATTTCTCTATCCCGTATTGCCCCAAAAAGCTCTTTCCGATCTACGGGTTCGTAACCTACTAGTTTTGTGTCCAGAAATCGGGAAACCAGACTGCCAGGCGGATACAGTACGTGTATTTCATACTAAGGTATCTCTATGCACGCCGGAGATCCGTGCCAGTCGTGCTGTAATAGTTGCACTCAAAGCAAAATTGCTTTTTCCTTCCTCCAGCGTCAAAGTCAACTTCAAAACAAAACCAAAAACCCAGAACGTGTAGTTTTAATTCAGAATGTTCTTCTTCATTTACAATTAAGAGATTTTAGTGTGTCAAGCCAACGTTACTAATAAGTTGAAAAAGTGATATCATAAAAAATGAAATATTGTTCATCTTCTCTTTATGTTTCCATAAACAACCCAATTCACACTGTTTGTAAACCCTGCTTAATCGCAGTGTCTTGAACCCATAAACTCTCAAGGTGGCCAGTTCACTTAGACTGTACATCAAGGATGCCTTTGAATTCTTTTGTCCTTTCCTTAACCCTGTGTGTGGAAAGAGTGGTTAAGACGACTGAACTAGTTTAATAACTTATTTTGTCATTTATTATTAATTTTGTAATTTGTCATTCATTGTATTCGGTTTTAAACCTATCTCCTTTGTGTGTCGGAAACAGAATAGATGGGGACCCAGCCAGAGAAACTGGAGTAACTCTCCAACTTGCAAAAAGAGCACGCACTTGGTATGGGTGTTAATTCAAGCAAGGATTTTAAAAACGGAATTTGTGTAATCTGGGCATGTAACAGTGGTGCAGGTCAGAATTTTGTTTCTTATTTGTGTGTGCAGATCACTGCTCTGCAAAGACTCTCTTGCAGATGACTTCTGCACTGAAACTATAAATGCAGCCCAAGCATTCGTAGCAGGACATACATCTTGGTGTAAAAGGTCAGTGTTGAGGCACGGAAGGATACGTCATTGCCAGGGTGCAGATGCACTACGCAGCTTTAACTGCAGGGATTCAGGATGAACCAATATGTAATGCATTAATTGCCTAATTGATTAGCTGCTTTCACTGATACTGTTGCAATTTGGTGACAGTAACAACTGTTGATAATGAAAAGGATGGTACTTGTGTATTATTTTAGTTGCCTCCCTGATGTGCTTCAGCAGCTGAGAATGAGCTGGAGACATCACAATGATGTCAGTCAGCTCGCCTTAAGCCATGGGCAGGTGCTTAGACATCACTCGTTTGGGGAACATTTGGTCTGATACAGTCACAGCTGCGCTTTTTAAGACCTTTAGGATTTACTGATGGGAAGATTATACTTTCTTTCCACGTGTTGATTCACACACTGCTACTATTGTCTGCCCTTCTCCCCCCCACCCCGCCCCGATGTTTTGTCTGCAGTTACACATGACATGGGTTTGTCAACTCTGCATATGGCGTAGTCAGCTGAAATACCATTTTGAACGTGTCTTTCACAAGGAACAATCTTTGCTCGCTGGTGTGATTAGACCTGTGTATTGGGGAAGATGCATGTAGTTGAAAATTAAGATTCACAGATACTAGCACCCACATCCCTAGACAATTGTTTTGTTATTTTTATGTGCGTGCTTTATAAAATATGTGTAGGCATTTAGTTAGGGATAGCATTTTAACCCCTAGGGTGGTAGCACCCGTGAGCGCTGGAACGATATCCTCCCGTTTTGGTTCCTGTGCAGACCTGTCATGGAAGAATGCGTCTGGTTGCAGTAGCTCAAGGAACGTCAGCACCCAGTGGTGTTTGACTGGGATGCTTCAATTTCCTGTCCCTGCGGTTGAGGGGGTCAGCAATCTGGCAGAGAAATCGCCACATGCCACCCTTGGAGAGCCCCTCTGCGCAGCTCAGTCCAAGTCTCGGTCTGCACGGGGACGTTCGTCGTATTCGTGCCTTAGTGCTCTGCTGGTACATGTACGCTGGTTTGGTTTATCTGTCCTGGCACAAAACGGCCACTTCGGCTTTTAGCGGCCGCCCAGCGTTAGGCGGGCTGGTGGGGTGCAGCAAACCGTGATCTTCGGCCTGGCTGCCGCTCCTCAAACTCCTCGGCCGCAGACGTGCGGTGAGGAGGGACTTTTCCTTTGGCCTCTCCCCGCTGGTGGGGAGAGCGTTTGCTTGCAGCTGGAGGGGCTGAGCACTAGCAGAAAGGAGCCAGCTGCTTTTCATGGATTTTACGTGTGTTAAAAAGTTTTCGCAGAATAATATTCGTGGTCGAGGCAGAGGAATACAGGGCCACTTTAACCTCTTCTGGCTCTAAATGCAGTTAAATAGAGCTCCTAAAACGATTGTGGTTTTGCTATGGCTCTTGTGGCTGCCTTTGGAGGAGAGCAGCAGTAAGGAAAAACGCTGTGGAGGTATCAGAAGACAAGATGGCTATGCTCGTTACAGCCGTGTAGCGGAGTTCTTCGGGCAGCATTCGAATATATGCCCAAGAGAGGTGGTTCCACAGTTGCTGACATAGCTCCAAGGTGACTTCTCTTCAGCAGTACTTGTGCCCTGCATTTACCGACTTGTAATCTTAAGATGCCAGAGCTAAAAGGGTAAAATTATCATTGAAATAATTGCATAAAGCCCCTCTGCTTCAGAGTGGTTTTTTTAGCGACATGTTGACATGTCGGACCTGTCTTTCTTGCAGAGAGCTGCTTGCAGAATGATACTTCATTGTTGCTGAAAGATAAAGTAAATAAAATAGAACTGTTTGTACACAGACTTTTACTCTTTTTACACATGTCTAATGTTGCTACATTCCGATGCTTTGGAAATAGAAGTAACATTGACTCAGGAGCCTAAGTCCATTTTCTGAGACCAGAAAAAGCCGAAGTATAAATTGCAGGGTATGAGTCATGTGAGGAGAGTTCTTTGCTGTTTTTTTTTTTTTTAAAAAAAGGCAATTATAAATTCTGATACATTAGTGCTAACAATGAAATACAATGTTTCTAAATTTTTTTTTTTTTTAAAAAAGAGCACTTGCAACCTTGGAAAAGGGAATAAAAAGAATTAAAATATTGAAAGAGAGGTTTCTTAAAATCCAGGCTCCTCGTTTGCGTATCTTTGCTCTGCAGCAAACATTTTGATCATTTTGGATTTTGATGAAGGATTTTATACTGTCTTAATGGTATGAACATCATGTGTTTATCTAACTAAATCTGTCCTTTTTAAATGCTGAATTGCATATAAAAGGGTGCACTTTGGCTTAGCATAAAATAAATAATTATATTCCTAAGTTGAAACACTTGTACCCTATTTTTCCGTTGAAATACATTAAACTTAATTTCTTCAATTTTTTTTTTTCTTCTGAAATATAAGCAGCGAAGTAAAACTGAATCTTGCACATTTCCTCTTGGAAATAAAGAAGAAAATATGATAGTCAGCTGCTTCTCGTTATTGTCCTTTTATGCCATCGATGAAATATCAAGGCTGCAAAGTCCTCCACTCTGCCCTTTTAGTGGTAATCTTGGCAAAAGATTTGAGGTGACTAGTGATGTCACATGGGACTATTTCTCTCCTTGCATTTTCTTGTTCATTACAAATACTGGGAGAAAATTGCATTATGCATGTGTTATGGTTTCCTGAAGTTTGAGTAGGGAAAGTGCAGATAAAGAGCCAGTATATGTGAATGTTTTTGTAAAGCCGATTCTGTAATTACAGTACTTCATCACAGTCACATTTTGTATAATTAATAATAATCAGCAGAGATGAAATAGATGTGAAAAAACACCTGTCCTTCCCCACCTAGGCCTTTTCTAGAGTAGGATTTAAAGCTGTATGTAACTCGTGACAAGCATACCTTTAAATTCTGGTCTGGGCAAGGACGACTTCTCTAGCTGGGTAAAAGAGCTGCCTCAGGTTACGTGTCCCTCTGAGCTACCTATTCTGGTTGTGCTGCAGGTAACTTCCAGCTGGAGGGAAGAAAGTCCTGGTGACTAACTGGGAGGGGTGAAGCAAAACAAATGGAAAAGCTTATATACTGTGTGTGGGAACTTCAGGTCATTCATTTGTTGTTTTTTGGGTCTTGTTTGTTTGTTTCTTTTAAATTTAGGTTGTTTAATGATACTGTGGCTGAGTAGCTGTTGTATTCAGGGTGGACTGGGGTAGGAACGGTGTGGCTGCAGTGGCTCACCATCCTTGCCCTGCCTGCCTGCCCTTGGACCGAAAGCAGAACAGGCGCTGGCGTGCCAGCCCGGGCTTTGTTGTTTGGGTGTGGGTTTGCCCCCACACCAGCTCACCGGTCGGGTGTGGGCGGTGATGGTTTTCCCTGCCAGCAGATGTGTGAGGTGGAGGCATCCCGTGTCGCCGACGTGGTGTGGCCGTGGAAGATGGCCTTGTGAGCGAGTGAGCAGTAGGATTTACGTGGCACACTGAAGAACCAGTAAACAAAAACTTTCCTACACGGGTAGCAGGCACTTGTGAATTTTTTTATGGACCGTGTTAGCTACTGTTTATGAAACTTAATTTCAAACTGCTTTCTGCTGCGCTCTGTCCTTCACACATCTGCTGTTCCAACACCAGCAACTATTGATTTTTTTTTTTTATCTTGTCTCTTTTTTCAAGTTCCTTCTTGTTCTGCCACACGTTGCATGGTTCGATTCAGACTGCAAGTTAATCAGAAATAAATATGAAAATCAATATAGAATTTGTTTGTGTTAGATTTTGTAAAGGCTTTTGTTTAGCAAATATATAGTTGACCCAACTTAATTTTAGAATGCTGCTGCTATTAAACTGAAGGCATAAATTAAATCATATTAAACCAACTTGATAATAGAGTAAAGCAGATAGAAGGCTTTTGCTCCAGCTCCCTGTGATGTTTGTCATAAACACATAGGATTATGGATTCAGTGGAAGTCTGTAGTGAGGATGCGCTCTCGCTGAGAAAGGAGGTTTTCGTCTGTGCTTCACTGTCAAATCACAGTAATATTGAATTGGGCACTATAAGATCTGTTCTGAATCCATGTTTGTAAATATTCCATCATCCCTGTCATTGCTGAAACTTAGAGCAAATACTATTTTTGCAGAAGGTGCCAAGCTGGGAAGAGCTGCAAGCATCTGAGAGAGCAGAATTCAGGCCTTTCATGGCAAGTTGGAGAAGCAAGGTGAAATAAGATGCAGTTCAGAATGGAAGCAACAAAGGTAGAAATAATTCCTCCACTAAGGTAGAAATAATCAACTACGCAAATAAAAGATAAGGGAGAGTTCAAGGGATTATTTTTAGGTTAAAATGCACCTCAAGAGTCCAAGTATCATCAATTATAAAAAGAGCAAATAGCATACTGGAAAGTACAAATTGAACAGGGCCTGCAAGGGCTGTGAATTGACCAATCTTCTCTGAGGTGCTACTAGTGCTCAGAAGTATTATGGGCAGAGAAATACTACTGTTGTAGTAGTACTGGGTCCCTCGCATTAGACTGCAATTTGAAAAGCTCCCCAGGGAGGGCAGTGAAAATTATTTGAGCTGTAAGAGGAAAGACAGAAAGTATTAGATATGTTTTAGAATAAGGGAGGGGAAGGACCAGAGGGAGACCAGATATAAGTCTTGAGGTATGGTAATAAGTGTTTGTGCATGGTTATACATGTGAAGGAGGATGGTAATGCTCTTGTGTTTCAAATCCACCATGGACAGAACTGGATATAACGCTCTTAAATGTCAACAAAGGAGCTGTGGGTGAGAAAACTCTGCAAGGAAGAGGTAACAGAGCTGTGGGATGGATTGTAAAGGAGCTCTGTAAATTTCTGTAATGTTGATGGGTCAGACCAGGTAGGCATCGGTGAAGAATATTTGCATTTGGTTGATCCTTCTGTAGAGGCAGACTATGCAGCTTCTTGAAGGCCTTCCTAGTCTATTCATACTTGTTCCTCTGCTAAGGATGATAGTGTCATCCACTGCCTTGGCCTAGGAAGGTGTATACTAAGGCAGTAGACTAACTGCACGTAGATCACTCTACAATCCACGATGGTTTGCAGTAGTTCAAAATGGTCTTTGGTAGAATGATTTATAGAAGAAAACAATGGTCTTTGCTTGTCATATAAATGCCAAGACAAAATGACACATTTTCTGAGTAGGAGGCCCACTTAGAAATATTGTCTATTACAATTACTCTATTGTTGCTGCTGAGCGGTAGAAAAGTTAAATGTCATGATCGACTGCTTTGATGGTAGCAAGTGCCAGAATTAGAACAGGTCATGGTAGGTGCTCACTGTGTTGTTGAATTGTATGTTAGTACTTCCTACCAACTGGCTTCTGCATTGTTCAAGCATGTAGATGGATGGTGTTCAAGAACAATGCAGTTACTCAATATTTAATTTTATTTTCAAGCATTTTTGGTCCCAGGCCTCATTTATTACATGGCATAGAATTGCAAAAGTGTTGTTTCGGAGAGATATCTAGAGGATGCCTTCCCTAATTCCTTTGCAAAGCCAATTCTTAATCAAATCAGCCATCGCTTTGCTGAACGCTGAAAAACTCCAAGGGTGGAGATCCCACTACCCATGGTAACCTGTTTCAGTGCTGCAGCTGTACCTTCTTGGTGAAAAAGATTCTGCTGATGCCTATCATGATGCTTTTCTGCCTTCCTGTGGCATCAGTGGGGCCAGTGTTAGAGCACCTGCTTTATGGTCATTACTGCATTTGCCTTCATAACCGCTTGCATTAATAGTACTGCCATATCGCCCACGAGAACTGGAGGAACTGCGGTTATGAACGTGTGCTGTTTTGGCAGTAGTATTGTACTGAATCTGAGAGGTGTGGGAATTTAGCATTTACAATTGTAATGCACAAGTAATTTTTACAACAGTTTGAACAGGCCAGTCACATTCATTGGAAATTGTGTTTAAAATTGAATTGAACAGGCCAGTCACAGCCTTGGAAATTGTGATTAAAAGGGTTGTACTCCAGAGACATGCAGTGGATCAGTGGAAGATTTGGGACTAATGTTTAAGGGTTCCGAATTCCCTTGTGGCAAGTTGACCTTGGCTGACTGCCAGGTGCCCACCAACCTGCTCCATCACTCCCCACCCCCTCAACAGGACAGGGGGAGAAAATATGACAAAGCTCGTGGGTCAAGGTAAGGACTGGGAATTCACTTACCAATTACCATCACAGGCAATACAGACTTGACTTTGGGAAATTAATTTAATTTCTTGCCAATCAATAACAGACGAGAATAATGAGAAATAAGAACTAATATAAAAACACCTTCCTGTCACCTCTCCCTTTTCCCCAGCTTCAGTTCCGACTTCTCTGCCTCCTCCCCGCAAGCAGCACAGGGGGATGGGGAATGGGGGTTGCGGTCAATTTAAAACATGTTGTCTCTGCTGCTTCTGCTTCGTCCTCACACTCTTCCCGTGCTCCAGCGTGGGGTGTCTCCACGTGGAAGTAGTCTTTTCTGAACTTGTCCAATGTGGGTCTTTCCCAGTCCTTCACAAACTGCGCCAGCATGGGTCCTTTCCATGGAGTGCGCTCCTTCAGGAACTGACTGCTCAAGCATGGGTCCTCTGTGGGGTCACAAGTCTTGCCGGAAGACCTGCTCCAGTGTGGGTTTTCCAAGGGGTCATAGCCTCCTTTGGGCATCCACCTACTCTGGCATGGGGTCCTCCACCCCATGCAGGTGGATATCTGCTCCACTGTGGACCTCCATGGGCTGCAGGGGGACAGCCTCCTTCACTATGGTCTTCACCACGGGCTGCAGGGGAACCTCTGCTCTGGCACCTGGAGCACGTCTTCCCCCTCCTTCTCCACTGACCTTGGTGTCTGCAGAGCTGTTGCTCTCACATGTTCTCACTCCTCCAGCTGCTGTTGTACAGTGGGTTTTTTAACCTTTCTTAAATACGTTATCTCAGAGGTGCCACCAGCATTGCTGATGGGCTCAGCTTTGGTAAGCAGCAGAGCCGTCGTCTGGCACTGGCTCTGTCCGACATGGGGTAGCATCTGGCATTTTCTCACAGAAGCCACCCCTGCAGTCTCCCCCACTACCAAAACCTTGCCAGGTAAACCCAGTACACTCCTGCTCTTCCAAAATATGCCATTTTACACATTTTGTAATTTTGGTTTAGTTTAAAACATCACGACCTCAGTTTGCAGCAAATTAAGCGTATACAATTAATGGCTACTTCCCAGAAGCAGTTTATTCAATTTGATTTATCTGTCTGCTGAAGAGCTCCTGAACAGGTTGCATGAAACAATGAATAGATGTAGTTTCTCTTGAGTTGCCTTACAACTAAATGACAGCAAGTTGTTCAGCATTTATTTATTTAGCAGCTTTCTTCCCCTGTAGCCTCCAGCTGAAGCCTTATTCTTTGCTTCTCCAAGTAGTGAAAAGCAGTCTTTCAAAGTGTGTGAAACTGCAATCTTTGATTTCTCTTTTCTTACCCCCCTCCTTCCACCTCACTCAGTAGCCTGTATAAGGAAAACTCTGGGAGATTATTTTTATCATTAAAACGTGTTCAGTTCAGTTTCTGGTCATAATACTGACAAGCTCTCTGCTTTCATTCTAGCCTTTGGACTTTCATCAGACCTGTGCTAAAAGATGTCATAGATGAAACCAACTGACTACACAATTGAAACTATTGAAAATATGTGTACATACAGTATTAAAAGGAAGTGGGAGTCTGACCTTCTTTTAACTTTAATTTATCCTGATTTTATGTCAGTTCCAAGAGTTGTGGATTCAAAAATGAATTTGAGGAATGTAATTTTGCTGTTGATACCTTTTTTTTTTTTTAACAGTACTTTAGGCAGTATACTCCTCCACCCCCCTTTAGGGTTCAGAAGTTTTCATGTACATTTACATTGACTTGTGTCTCACACCTAGTAAGATCTTGATTACCCATTGGTGACTGTACTGTACTGCTCAGTACCAGCCATTCATTTGAATTTAGAAACCTATCAAAATCAGGCTTGAAAAACCTATTTTGACTTAAAGTAACATAAATCTGTTATCTGGCAGAGGCGTTGCAGACGCTTCTCGTTCTGCTGCTTTTCTGAAAGGGTCTTCACTGCCATGGAAAACATTATTTTGTTTTTCAGATGACTACTTTGGGCAACCTGACACCCTCAAGCACTGTGTTCTTCTGTTGTGATATGCAAGAGCGATTCCGGCCTGCCATCAAGTACTTTGGTGATATCATCAGTGTGGGCCAACGACTGGTATAGTTTTTGCTTTTCTTCTTGTAATGAGTTTTGATCACACATGTAAATTATGATTTTTATACACAACCAGTTTACTGGTTATTCAGTTTCAGGTAGTAACAGTGTGTTTGCTATTATTGTTCATCAATAATTTTTTTTTTTTTTTCTATTCTTTTCTCCATGCTTCTTTGCAGCTCCAAGGTGCACGGCTCTTAGGAATTCCAGTTATTGTAACTGAGCAGTATCCCAAAGGTCTTGGCAGCACTGTGCAAGAAATTGATTTAACAGGAGCCAAACTGGTGCTTCCCAAAACAAAATTTTCAATGGTGTTGCCAGAAGTTGAAGCAGCATTAGCAGAGATTCCTGGAGTCCGCAGCGTTGTCTTATTTGGAGTAGAGGTATGTGCCTTGCCATTCTTATACTGTTTTATGGTCATGTCTGTTGTCCCACATGAGTATTAAGCATTGCTTTCTGCAATTAAAAAAAAGTCTTTTTATATTGCTTAGAGCTCAGATATCCTCTACAGATTAAATTCTTCTTGTGTTATTTGTCTGTGTTATTATCTTATAATAAAATTTGAAATCAGATATTTGTAAACTACGGGCAGTTGTCTTAAGCTTGGTTGGCATTAAAACCCACATTGAGTTCCCTAGTAATGTCAGGGGTAGAAAAATGCGTGTTTGAACCCTAATTAATTATGTACTCTAATGTGGTGTTGTGCTGCTCATGTTTTATCATAATGGTTTTTTTTGCCTTTGATTTCTCCTCTAGACTCATGTCTGCATCCAGCAAACAGCATTGGAACTAATCGGCAGAGGTCTGGAAGTTCATATCGTAGCTGATGCCACCTCATCAAGAAGCATGATGGATAGAATGTTTGCTCTTGAGGTAAGTTTCTTAGTCGAGGCTTTCTCCACCTTGGGTCTGTGTGTTAATTTCCCTGCTTATTGTAAGCTAATGAGGAATTTCTAAGGGCAGTAAGCAGTGGACAAACGTAGACTTGAGAAAAGGTGAATGCTCTGGTTCTCAGAATAGCTTCCAGGGTGGAGAAGGATTACTGCCTTATTTTTCCTCCCTAAATTATGCTTTAATATGTGGAACCCAGTTTGGGTCACTTGGATTTTAAAAGTGATTGTTTCATGCAATCTAGGTTACTCTGTATAACCATTGGCATTTTATGATCTTTTCTTATGGAGTGTTACCTGTACAACAGAGTAAAAGTGCTACGGAACTTTTGGTTTTGTTGTTCCAAACAGTATTTGTTCTGCTGTTGAAATTCCTTGAAATGCAACAGAATATAGTAAGTGATCCTGTTCAAAGCTCCTTCTTGTGTGTCTGTCCCTCCCTCTGCTCTTCCTCATCAGTGCAAATTAAAGCTTAATCTCAAGACTTTCTGATTATAGTAAAGACTTCCCCCCACTGCTTCTAGGAGCTTAATCTAACTAAATGTTGAGAAAGTGGACATAAATGTAACAAGAAGATTTAAAAGCACGTACAACTATGTGGTAGCAAATTCATGCAAACAATTTTTAGATAGTGTACTCTAACTTGCCTACAGGCATCACTGTTGGAAATCAAAAACTGATATACTTACTAAGTATTGCAATTTTGCCTCAGGTCCTAATAATTATTTGGAAATTGAAACTAATAATAACTATAGCATTTTATACTTTTTTTCATAGATTTGGAGAACACTTAATTTCTTCTGTTTCTCATGAATAAGAGAATTAAAGGCAAAAGGGAAATAACGAGCATATAGCATTTGATGAAACCCATGACTATGATTAAGTGGAAGCTTAATGTCGTCTGCCACATAAAGAATAGTGATGCACACAGAGTGCAGGAATGACTGAAATCATGGACTTTCCGAGTCAATGTGGTGCAGCAGCAGTAGTAGACAGAACAAGTATAGAAAAACACCTTATTGTGTATCCCTTTGTACATTTGATTATCACTTTCACTGTGTCTGCAAGCGTAGAAGTTGGTTCAGTGTAAGAGAGATTAAAACAGTGACTAGTTAGCACTGCTTTTCCTTCTCATCAAAAAGGTATCAATCATCCTAAGTGTGGTTGGTTGCAAAAACTGTAATCCAGGCATATTGGTCAATTTTGGGTAACTTCATAGTATGTCTTTGCAAAGTTTTCTCACTAAGCACAAAATAAATGTTTTACTGTGGTCCCTTAAGTAGTCCTTATTAAAATAGCAGTCAGGGAACGTTTGCTGGCTTGCTTGTGATGAGCCAGCCGATTATATGGCAGTAACTCCTCCTCCTCTGTGGCTGCAGATGCCAACATTGTCTCCTTGCTGTGCTGTAGAGCCTCTCTTAAAAATGCTACTGAGGGCTGTGGGCTAGAGCAGGCAAGAGGTGGGCATGCTTGGGAGCAGGAGACAAGGAGAAAGGGACATATGTACTGGGCATGTCAGTAATCCTGATTGACCATGGTGGTATGTTTCTTAGGGAATTTGGTAAGATACCAAAGCACTGGGTAATCCTGCTTCAGTCTCACTGTACAACTGACAGTTCCTAGTTACGCTCTTCTAATTAGTGAGTCTGACATTTGTCTCTTGTGCAAACTTGCTCCATACCTGATGAGCTGAGGTTCATTGATCCAGGTTCCCTGGATCCTTATCCTTACCTTTCTGGGAAGATGGGTGTAGTATTTACCTTTTCCCAGTAATATAGCCCTTCTCTGTTCACAGTGACCTTTCAAGGATGATAAAGAGTGACCTTGCAATAATAACAGCCAGCTTCCTCAGCAATCTCAAATAAATCCCATCTGGTCCCACCTGCCCCTTCAGTTCTCCACATTTCTCCTCACACAGCATGTGTTTTGATGGTGCTGGTGATGAACGTGCAAATAGTTGAACAGGTATACTAGGAAGTGCACCTTGAATTAATGATAGCCAAAGCTTTCATGTCTGCCTGGATGACCCTAAAGAGTTGTTGTCTCTGCTTCTGTTGTGTGCTTAAAAATGACAGCAGGCAAAAAAATTGCAATTAAAAAAACCCCAGAAACCAAAAAACCTCAACATTTCCATTGATTAAATAATTCATCCCAACTGGCCAAGGTTGTGGCTGTTCTTAATCTCTGCCTTATCTGATGAAGATGCCGTGTGTCACTGCCTGGTCTCATATTGAGCCAGCTTAGTCTGTTCCTGCTGGATTTCTTTTCTGTTCTACATCTGTTCTACTTGTTCCTGTGGTGCGGATGCAACACATACTTGCTGCTTTCCTTTGTCTGGAAGACTGCTCTAAGGAAACTTCTGTTCCTTGAAAATTATCCAGGATGCTTAGCACATGCATCTCTTCATTCCTACTAATCTCAAAACTGTATAAATCATACTTAGTCCTAGAAATAGAGTATAAGCCAATGCCAGCCTCTTTGACATGCTGTGGTATGTTTTTCTTCTAAAGAGAAGACATTCTCTTTCTTCAGTTGACATTTCTCAGAAGGCAAAGTTATTTAACAGTCTGTTTTTTCTCCCACCCCTGCTAGGTGAAAGCAAAACCTTTGTATTCCTGGAGAAGTACATCTTGAAAGCATTGCCATAATATTTCATTTTGATCTTCCTATTTTTCTCTTTTGTATGTGTACGTGGTTTAAACAAATGTGTCCTTGTACAGAATAGGAGATCTGGGGAAGCTGTCTGCTTTGTTTCAACTTAAGAATATCACAAGGCTTGCTGCCATTATTGCAAGCAGGAAGCATTGACTTAAGTAATGTAGCCTAGCTAGTTTATCATTATATAGACTGTAGCTACATATACTTTACTGGTCCCCTAAAATTAAGAACATCCCCCTATTAACTGGTTTGTAGTTGAACAGCTAAACAGCAGTGATCCATGTCTGACGTAGAAAGTTTGGAAAGTTCGGAGTGTCTCTTTAGTAATTACAGTTGAAACCTGTCTGAAGGCTGTATGTATTTTCTGCCTCTTGCCCTACCCTGGTTCATTCAGGACCCCATTAGATTTGGTGGAGCACGCAGCTGAGTAGAGGATGATGGAGGGAAAGCTAGATCCGTGAAGAGCTTTACTGCCAAAGCATCTGTATGATTGCTGGGAAGCTGATGGGGAGCAGTGGGTGGTCAGCCTTTAGAAAAAGGAAACTTTGCTACGTAGGGAACAGCCACAGTCTTAAAAGCCCACAAACTTTGCAATCAGTCCTGTGGCTTGGGCTACATGGAGTTTTGGGTGCTTACAAGATCTAGTCTTTTAGTTTTGCTTTCTATGCAGCGACGCTTGTTATTCTGTAGCCTGTGAGAACCAAGTCGGGACTTACTGCGGCTGTAATGAGATCTTGGTTAAAAGGAGCTACCGTTGTGCCAGTATGATTTATAAGGTCTGTAGAAGAGATTTTTGTTCTGTTTCCCGAGATTATTAGTACTAGTGTGCTGTGTAGTCCAAAGACTGAATTACTAGTACATAACAAGCCCTGAAAGAGAAATTGTTACGGTTAAGTTTCTTGCTTAATGCCTTTAGCTTGGACCTTGCCGTTTTCTTTTTCCCTAGGCCTTTCAAATCTGCATGAGAATGAAGGAAGCTATCCTCGGGACCATGCAAGGCAAAAGGCTTGTTGATATAAGAGGGGGTGGGTCTTGTCAGATTTAATGCGCACATGGGGAAAGAACCCAGCCCAAGTAGGAAGCCTTATTTGTAATCCACGGCAGCCTTTTTCCGCAGTAAAGCCTAAAAACAGTGACTTTCCATCCTAGCTTTATAAACGGTGCTGCTAAGAAATGCTGGAACGGAATAGGCAATGCTTTTGTTAATAGGATATGTTTTTAAAAATACCTTTTACAAAATGTATACTCATTCGCATTTGCAAATATCTCACATAATTCTCTCTGCTCTTTTCTCTTTCAGCGTCTTGCTCGTACTGGAATTATAGTTACTACTAGTGAAGCGATATTGCTGCAGCTGGTAGCTGATAAAGAACATCCAAAATTCAAGGAAATCCAAAATCTCATTAAGGCGAGTGCCCCTGAGTCAGGGCTCCTTTCCAAAGTTTAACGAGGATGTGTAGGAAGTGCATCTAATTGTCATCTTTAAGGAGGAAGGGAAGCTGTAAGCGCATATGTACACCTTCTTTCACTCAAAGTTTGGTAGAAGTGTAAAATTAAAAATTGGCATACTCGTGCTTGCCTTAGCAAAATTGTCTGGTTATGCATCTGGGTGCCAGTATGTTCTGTTTAGTTATAGCTGTCAGAGCCTTTGGGTACTGTAGGACCCTTTTGTTGTCAAATTTCCTTATTTATTTAAAAAACAAAAATTGGCAGAGGTGCCTGCTGGTCTATACTGTACACTGATTGTAACAGCTCCAAGTGCATATTTCTGTGACACCTCTTGATTGTGCACTTTGTAAAAGCGTTCTGTGATATTCTGTTTTACTTTTGTATTAATAGAAGATGATTAAACATTGGATAAATGTGACATGATACTCTTTAATGTTCTATGTAAATGAAGTATTTTCATAGGGCATAAGTTAAAACCGAGCAAGATATATGGACTACATGTGCGCTTTTGTTCTCTAGGATAAAATACAAGCACTTTGCTTTGTAGGCAAGACACATAGATCAAGCAGCAGCTGGTGCTTGATTGCTCTAGGTAGCTGAAGCCTGCTTCATGACTTTCTGTTACTCTGAAATTGACCGTCCAACCCTGTATTTCACTTAAGTCCACACAAACAGAAAACTGTCATTAAATGAGTTTTTTATAAGCAACCGGTATAAAGTCCTTCAGAACTAGCAGAAGATTACCAAAACTTTAAATAAATTGGCAGTGCTAAGGTGGTTAATGAACAAAAGCTTTTCAGCTTCAAGTGCTGAATCTACTACTATATTTAGATTTATTTTGGGTTTTTTTACCTCACTTTAGTTAGACTGAATAATTCCATCAGATTTACACATTTGGACAAATGAGCTCTGAAAGAAACCTCAGCTTTCTTAGGTTTTTGCGCTTTTTTCTGGGCTGCATTTGGGTGGAGTTTGAATGCAATCTGGCCTAAAAGCATTCTTCAGAAAAATAGCATCTTTAACTTAATTATATATATTTTTGCTATCTAGAATTGATCTTTTAAATCATGAGTATTCATAAAGGCACTTCCTTCATGTTCCAGTGGTTTAAACAATGTTGTATAAAGTTTACAGTGTGACTGAGACATTTATTTTTTTAAGAGTACTAGAAGATGTCATACTGAACACTGATCTTTTTGGTGGAAAACCGATTAGAGTACATGTATTGTTTTAAATTGTTTATTTTCCCCACAAGATGGCTCTAAAAGAACTATTTCAGAAAGTTATAACCTTTATATGTTCAAAACAAATAAAATGTTAACATTTGCTGTCTCTCTTAGCTTGTGATATTTATTGAAGAGCAAATCCTGAAAGCTGTGTTTGCCATGGACCTTATTCTGTTTTGTGCAGGTGTGGAATTTCTACAGATGTCATGGGAATTTTGTGTAAAGATCAAGGATGGATAATGTCTAATAATTCTTGTCTTCTGCATCTAGTTAGAGTGTTATTTAGTGCTCCAAGATTTGAGGAATGAATGTTGTGCTTCAAGTTGGAGGCAGGGAGGCAAGTTGAGTTGAAGAACTATTGTCCTATACCACTGACCTGCTTTTAACCTTCTTTTCTGGTATATTAATCATGTTGCCTAGCAGTATGAAGTCCACTTATATAAATCAACAGGTGTGCACAAAAATACTATAAATTTCTTAGGAAGTAATGGTTTTATTGCTTTCTTACCTGTACTGATGGCACCTAGAGATAGTAATTGCAGAAAAAATTATAACAGTTTTTTTACACATTTATATTTGGAGTAATTTCCTCAGTAACAAATACATGGGTTTTTAAGAGTTAATTGTATTTGTTACTAAAACTTTACCATTTTTATACAAAATGAAGTTGGCGGACAGATGTCACAAGTTACTTTGCACGCAGTTCTTTCCTGACTAAGGTTTTTACCACAAGGGGAGTCATTTGGTACCAAGCTGGAAGTAGAGAAGAATCTATAAAATACATTTATATTCTCTGTGATTATTTTACTTTTTTTTTTTCTTGTCTTTGCAAAGAATATCAATTCATTGATATTGTCTGTGGCAAACTAGATTTTTGTCAAGGTCACAGAATCACAGAATCACTAAGGTTGGAAAGGTCCTTCAAGATCGTCAGGTTCAACCATTAACCCAGAGCCACCATGTCCTCTAAACCATGTCCTGAAACACCACATCCCCAAGTTTTTTGAACACTTCCAGAGATGGTGACTCCACCACCTCCCTGGGCAGCCTGTTCCAATGCTTGACCACCCTCTTGGTGAAGAAATTTTTCCTAATACCCAATCTAAACCTCCCCTGGCGCAACTTGAGGCCATTTCCTCTCATCTTTAATTTCTGTGTTTTTCTATAAGCTTAAAAAAATAAGAATGAAGAAAGTGTTATGCATGTGCCGCCCAGCTCCAGGCCTGCATCTCTGCAGCTGCCCTGGGCTCCTCTGGGCGGCTTCCAGCCCAACACCTGGGCATCCCTCTTCCGGGCACACCCATCCCTCCTCCAGCTCCTTCGGCCCTGGGTGCGTCAGGAGCTGGACAGCTTCACGTTGGCTGTCCTGAAGCGCAGGGCAGCAACTCTGCTGTCCTTTTGGCTTATTACACTGAAAAGTTGAAACTCAAGGGTGTCGTGGTCACTGTGGCCAAGACAACCACACATCCCCGACGAGTCCTTCTCTACTCACAAGCAGCAAGTCTAGGAGGGCATCTTTCCTACTTGGCTCACTGAGTACGTGTGACCAAGGAGTTCTCTCCCACAAACTTCAAGAATTTCCAAGACTTGCTCATCACAGCAGTGTGATATTCCCAGCCGATGCCTGGGAAGTTGAAATCTCCTGGAAGGACAAGGGCTGCCGATCCAGATGTTTCTCCTAATTGCCTATAGAGTAACCTGTCGGTGCTTTCATGCTGGCTGGGCAATCGGTAGTACACACCCACTGCAAGATCTCCTTTGTCTGCCATCCCCCTAACCCTCATCCACATGTGGCTCTCATCCCCATCATCACTAACTGTAAGGGCTCCGCAACCAAACCTCTCCCATACATACAGTGTGACACCTCCACCTCGCCTTGCCCTGCCTATCCTTCTTGAACCGCCTGTAGCCCTCCAACCCAGCACTCCGACCGTGGGACTCATTCAACCGAGTCTGCCCCATACCAATGATATTGTAGCTGTGGGAAGTGACCAACGCTTCCATTTGTTCCCGTCTGTTTCCCAAAGACCTTGGAAACTCAGTACAGAGCCTCTCCTGGGGCACTCTGGGCATTGCAGCCCAAAACCTCTTTTGCAAACTGTTTCAATAAATCTCAGTCATGCTGCAAAGTTCAAGGCAAGGAGTGGAGGGAGAATTGTATTTCAAAATAAAAGTGATTTCACTCACTCACATGCGTGCTGTCATATCCACTTATGCGCAAGCAGCTAAACGTGTATTTCCACTGAGTCTGGACAGAACTACCTGAGGTGAGACACGACATTTGGTGGCCCCTTCCCATCTCGTGCATTCTCCCTGCCTGGGTGTCCTAAGCATCTGCACATACATGTGATCTTGATGAAGTGCTAGGGTGAGTGCCATCACCACCTGCCATTCTCACAGCCCTTTTCCTGCCACTCCCGAGGCTTCCAGGCTCAGATGTTCCCTTTCACACTTGGTCATACCAATCACCGAACCACAGAACTGCTCGTACTAGAAGGGGCCTGAGGAGGTCTCTTGTTCAACCACTGTCTCAGGGTAGGGTCAGCAATGAATACAGAACTGAATGCCCTGGTCTGTGGCCAGCCAGGTCTTGAAGGCTGGCCTCCAGGCTCAGGGATCCCAGAACCTCTCTGGGCAACCAACTCCAGTGCTTCATGATCCACACAAGGGTGTTTGTTGTGATGCCTTCTCTCCAGCCCGAACCTCCCTAGTTGCAGGAGATGCCTCGGTCTCTTGCCCTCCCACCAGGCAGTGCTGGGAAGAGCCAGTCCCCATCCCACTGTGACGCACCCAGCGCTGTTTGCTTGCCTCTGTTCATTTAATAAATTGTAAACTTAAATTGGAATCCTGTTTGGGACTAAATCATTTATCACACCACCGATGCCTTTCCCCTAGGTATGGGGGATTCCCTCCGCCACAGTGCTGTGAGGTGCCCCGACACCTTCTGTGCTCGGAAGCAGCCCCTGCCCCACAGAGCCTCCTTGCCTGCACTGAGCCCCTCTGGTTTGTCAGCCTCCCTCCAGTCCAGCATCCCAAAGAGGGGGTAGCTCCCACATGAGGCCTGGTGTGTGCTTAGCAGAGGGGGTCATCCTTGTGCCCTCTGGCGCGGGCAGAAAGACAGGAAAAGAGGCGAGCGAATGAGCCAAGTGCTGCCGGTGACCCGCCATGGGAGGAAGCGGGGGAGTGCAGAGGGCTGGCCAGCAGGGCTGGGGTGTGGGGAGAGGCTGTGGCACTTTGTCCTGCAGCCTCCCAGGGAGGCACGAGGTGTTAGCGAGTGAGCCCTCTCACCATATGTGCCTGGAGACGCCTGCCCTGGCCAGAGCGACCTGACCATGGGGCCGTGGGCAGACATGGGCTGAGGCCTGGGGGACTGCTGTGAAACAGCGATGCTGAGCATAGGACAAGAGATGGGGATGGAGTGGGCAGTGGCGCTACGGTAACCCCAGAGGCGTGTGGGGCGGCCACAGTGCTGCCGCGGCGAGCGTCATGGGTGAGGATGAGGTTGTGATGTCGCCGAGTGATGGATGGAGACATCCCTGAGCGATGGGTCCTGATGTCACGGAGGGATGGACTGTGATGTCACCTAGTGATGGATTATGCCATTCCCGAGCAACGCATTGTGACCTGGCGTCCCTCACTGCTTAAATTCGGGCACCGACCCTCACCCAGCCAGCTTGTGCCCAAACTCCAGCTGAGCAACTTTGCGAGGTGTGGAGTGTTGAGCGAGGCCTTTGGTGCTGGTGTCGTGCTCGGGGAGCTGTTCATTGCAGCTCTGCATGCCCAACCCCAGAGCCATTGGAAGATTTTCCCCGGCCCTGCCAGGTTCAGGCAGCCGGGGCACTGAGGCAGCACGCTCGCAGCAGCAGAGGTGAGCTGTGAGGGGAAACCTCATCCTGGGGAACTGGGAGGCCTTCCTTCTTGAGGAACGCGGGCGTTTCTTCCACAACCGCTGGGGCCAACCGATGACCGTGGCCTCTCTTCCCTTTCTAGCGTGACAGCCGCTGCTGCAGCGCCTGTGAGAGGGAGTGTCTCAACATCCCCAGCTCCCCCCAGCCCACCGCAGCGAGTGGAGGGCATGGCCACGGAGGTGGAGAACCGCTGCCCCATCTGCCTGGACACCTTGGTCAACACGGCCTATGTGATGCCATGCCTCCACCAATTCTGCTACGCCTGCATCCTGCGGTGGGCTGAGAGCAAACCCGAGTGCCCCCTCTGCAAGAGGAGGATCCTGTCCATCGTGCACTCGGTGCGGGCGGACGACGACTTTGAGGAACATGCGGTGAGACCGTCTGCGGCGCCATCGGTCGTCAGCCACCAGGCAGGAGGAGCTCCTGGCCATCCAGCTGCCCACAGCTCTGCGGCAACACAAGCACAGCCCGTGGAGCAGCAGCTGCCCTGGGCTCCTCTGGGCGGCCTCCAGCCCAACACCTGGGCATCCCTCTTCCGGGCACACCCATCTCTCCTCCAGCTCCTTCGGCCCTGGGTGCATCAGGAGCTGGGGCAGATCTTTAGGAACCGGCACTCACGGGCAGCCTTAGTGGAGGACCTTGTCATGTCCTGCCTGGGCCAGTTTGGGCTTGATGAATTGCTCCTGGTCTGGCTGCTGCGGTTCCGCCTCCAGGACCGCACGTCGACATTTGTACAGCGCCTTATCGATGTCGCCGTGCAACAGTGCAGTGGGGATGCCCACCGTCTGCTGGGCCTGGAAGACGGCCATGCTGCCGAGGAGCGGCAGGGCAGCCCTGCAGCTGCTCCCCGTCCTGCTGCCTCTAGAAGGGGGTCTCCTGCCCCTGGTCCAGGCCCCACCGGCAGCCCTCCTGTGGCCAGCGAAGAGGAGCGCCCCAGCACCTCAGCCGCTGCTCTTCACGGGGGTCCCAGCAGCCCCCCAGACACCCCCGTTCCCACCCACGGGGAGCAGGAGGAGCCACAGGACAACCCGGGGGAGGCTGTGGCAGGTCCCTCCACTGCCAGCCGGAGCAGGGACCGCTGCACTGGGGTGCCACGGCGAGCCCCGAAGAGGAGGGCCCGCAGCTCCCAGGACGCTTCCCAGCCTGCCAAGAGGCCACCCCGCCGGCACAACTAGAAGCAGGCCCCAGGAGCTGCAGAAACCAGGGCCGCGCCAGCAGCTGGGGCACGTGCCGGTCCTCAAGTCAAGCCGAAGGCTCTCGGTGCCCTGGATCTACCAAAGACAATAAATGCATAAAAACTACAGAAAGGGTCTCGGCGTTACTAACAATGCCATTGGCGTTGCTGTCGCCACGCGTGCTTTCTCCCCCTTCTCCTCACGTGTCCGCCGGGCCCGACGGGCTCAGTGTGGCGGGAGAGGGGGTGCGGCGATGCCTGCCCTGGCCGGGAGGGGTGGGATGTTAATGGTGAGGGGTCCTTCTACACGTGCCAGGTTGTTGTTCCCCGAAAAGGCATGTGCCGCCCAGCTCCAGGCCTGCATCTCTGCAGCTGGTCCCGGGCCAGATGTTTCCAGCCGGGGGCTCTCCAGGGCCAGCCCATGCTTACAAAAATAAGAATGAAGAAATACCCAGTATTATGCCAGAAAACTGAGTTCTTAGCTGTGAGTTTAGGGTCAGAATGACTGAAGTCTTCCTCCTTCATTAGATGGGTGTGTAAATCGGCATCACATGGGTCATTCAGATGAGATTCTGAGAGTGTTTCTTTCAAAAGAATAGAAAATGTGTTGCCATGTTTCTCTAAGTTTATTCACTGGAGGGAATTTCCCTTGCTTCTTCATGCTCTTACTCACCTTTTGTGTTACCTGACAACTGGATGATCTTATGCAAGTAGCACAGAACTGAGCCGTGTGAGGAGAGGTCAGCAGGCTGTTGCATTATCTAGTGTAAGGACTGTTTTGCGCTGCAAGGATGTGAAATAAATTAATGAAATAACACGGAGGAGAATTGCTTAAGGGTATATTCAGGTGACTGTGAAGAAGCCTGATTCATCACTGTATAAGTGCCAAACTGTCCTTTGTTTGAAGGCTTCACCACAGCTACGGCTAAGCAACATGATTGCCACCTGCTGTAGGTGGCTTCAGTGTAATTACTCTTTCCTTAGGGAAATAGAAGGACAGTCCTTAAAACAGTTTAGGTTTTGAGTTTAAAATATGATCCTGTCTATTCACAGAACCATGGTCCTTTTATTATTTTTTTCACCTGTAGGGTAATTTTGTATGAAGTAAAACAAATAAGGTCTCTAGTACCCTTTGCAAAACCTGAAAACGGAGAATGAATAAAAAAATCAGCTGTTGCTAGCCAATGTTTTCTATTATAGTCATCACAAATGGCTGGAGAAGTTATGCCATTGGACTGGTCCACCATAATTTCTGCACTTGTCTGACAGTAGTTCTCAGGTAAGTGTGCACTTAAATCATGCTGCTAATTGAGTATGTTTCCTATTAGACATCGGGGTGGTGCCCTCTTCCCTGCCCCTCCATTTATTGCATTACCTAAACAATGACATCAATCTTTCAGGAGAGGAGAATTAAGATCAATCTTCTCATTTTGATGTGAGCACGCTCATTTTTTCTTTAGAAGCCTTACAGATTTTTTTTTTTGGTTGATTTTTTTTGTTGAACTGAAACTCTTCTACTGCTGCAGATTTGTTCTCTTGTGTAAGAGATGACTGTTTAATGTTGTATTGCTTTAAAAACTTTGCTTCAATTAAATGTGAAGTAATAGCTGAAGCTGTGAAGGCCTGAAGAAAAGCAAATTATATTAAGGAGGATAAAGGCTTTTACTTCCATAAGTGGTGAAGCCAACTAGTACTGTTATATATTCACTTGTTATTTTTCAGAGTATTTTCTACCATATTGAGTGCTATGGCGGTGACAGAAGATGTCAGTAATTTGTAGAATCTGTGTTTTTTTTCTCTCTGGATAAATTAGAAACTGTACTAGATGGGTATAACAGATGTCCTTCAGATAGGTTTAGAACATCTGCTCTGCACATGTGCTATGGCAGGAAATCCAGGTTCTATTTTGATTGTCCAGTGCTGGTTTCTTCTTAATCTCTGAAATGGAATACTTTTGTGAATCTCTTGTTAGACCTTTCTGTCCCCAAGAAGTGCTTCTGGTACTGCAGAGGTTACAATTGAAAGTACGCTGCTGCTTCTTTTAGGAGAGGGGAAAAAAAAAAAAACAAAGATAAGGTAGAATGTGGGGTCTGGTCTTTTATTACTCATTTGAATTGTATAACTTAGTTTTTCATGCAAGATAAAGGAATATTTGCAGAAGACTGCTGTGAATAGAAGAACTTTATTAAGTATTAGCATGCTTAGGTCAGCTTAATAGACTTACTAAAACCACCAGGGTTGGCAGCTCTCCTGCCACTGACAGCATTAGGCTTTGCTTTAATGAAATGCTTTTATCTGCTCAAGAGAGAAGATTGAGCAAACAAATGAAGAGAGCAGTTAATAGAGAATAGATGGTGAAGTGCAAAGGCAAAATGGGGAAGAAAACTTGTTTTCTAATTATTACTGATTTTATTTTTTTTCCTTCCATGGGGATGTTAAGAAGCTGGAGCACTTACTAACATAGAATTACATGCCTTAAGTTTGCAAAAACTGAGTAGATCACAGCAGTCCTTGCCTTTATCTTGCTGTGCACTTTATTCCCTTCCTGGATTGTTCTTACCTTGGTTTTCATTACGTTATAACTGTCCAAAAAGCAGATCTGCTAAGCTTTTTGGCCCTGAGTATTGCAAAAATTACCAACTGGAAGGGTAAATATTCCGCTATCAGAGTAAAAAAGAAGGGGAAAGTGTGGGAGCAAATACTGAAGATCACCACAGACTCGGCACTGACATCCCTCAGGCAGGTATGAACTGTTACCTGCACTGGAGTTTCAAGAGCAGGGGTACATACAAATGAGATTTAGACAAACAAAAAGCTTTCTGAAAACTAAGGTAGGTCATCATAATTGGAATGATTATTCCTGTCTAGGATATAGATTTCTGCAGCTAAAAGATCTTTGTACACCTGAGATGAAGCGAGTTAGAAATAAGTTGGTGCCACACATCTTGCACCATGGGGGAGAGGGCTGGATTATTAAATTGAGCCAAAATCCATTAAAGGTAACCTCTTGCTGTGCTGCCACAGGAAAGCAAACATTTGCAGTTAATCCCGATGAGAATATTTGAACTATTTTTTCAGAAAGATTTGCCTGTTCAGGTTCACAAAATTTTTGGTAAAACCTTAGTTCCTCTGAACTCTTGAAGCTGAATTTTAAGATACCTTTCAGGCATCTGGAAAAGCAGGTCTTTGGCTACCACTTTGTTTCCATAGTTCATAGGAGCTTATTAAAATTAACTGTAATGCTGCCATTACTTTGGCGTTCCAATATATAACTGTTTGTGTTTATCTGTGTACCAAGAAAATGCATTAGACATTGTGACCTTCAGATTTTCATCCAGAATTTAAACATTTCTCTTGGTATGTTAGTAATGTCAATGGGATTTGAACTGAGGCATTACAAACAGGGAAGACTATCCACATCTCCTCCCAAGTCATAAAGTAGGAAACATTGCTGATAGGAAGAACCATGGAATAAGCTGTCTTAACCGTTCCCCAGAGTGTTTAACCAACTCATGGCATCAGTGTTTCCACTTTATAACTCTGGCTAATTTAAAAAACACAAACTTAGAGTCCTTTCAGACATTATCTTTGTGTGTGTGTGTGTATGCGTATAGTGGCATTGTTTAGTTTTGGTATATTTGTATTGAGGCACTAAAAATCTTGGAGCGTTTGCCATGTTGAGTAACCTTGCAGGGTGGCTCTTCCTAGTCAAAATTCTTTTGTCCAAGGATTCAGAGGATTATCATGTTGTCTGCTAGCAATTTCAACAGGAGAAAGACAATCTTAAAATTATGGGAACAATGCCATCCAGGAAAGGGTTATCACTGCAACATGGTAAATATAGATTTATACTCTTGGTGCCTACTGACTCAATACTCAAGGTGCCATCACTTGTGAATCCCATGCCCTAAATACCATAAAGTACCTGCACAGTTCTGTTAGTGTTCAGTAGACATATTTGGGCTGATAAGTATGATTAAAATGAGCAGTTCCACTAAAATTACTAAAATCAGCAGAAACAACACAGAAGATATATTACTTACAATCTTGTAAGACCACGCTAACCAGGTAGACTAGACTATTATGTTGCTGTATAAAGTTTACTTATGCAAAAGAGGTGTAAAGATTGTAACTTGTATTTCTGCAACTTCTAGTGCAAGGATTAGTATATTAAAAATTCCAAGGTAAGTTTATAGTTAAACGGGGAAAATCTCACTCCCGTGTACTGTATGGGAGTTTTACCGTTTAATTCAAGGGGCCAGGCTGTCGGGGTCTGTGTTTGATTGGAGATGAGTGGTTTACTGAGCTCTGGCGTAGCAGCATGGAGCTGAAGCCCCAGGACAGGGTTCTGCGCTCTGCTGGGACTGATGCAGCCGGCTCTGACGGTGCCGCTAATTCCTCCCTGCTCTGGTTTCTCTGGCAAGTCCCAACACACTCATTCACCGTGAATAATGATGAGGTGGGTTCTAAGTAGCCTGCCGCAAATAGTTATTACATGGAGTAAGTTTTAAATTTTCATACAATTGAAAGGAAATCGATGTCCTGCCATGTCAAGGAGTTGAGAGGTGGTGCCTGCTATTACTAAACGAAGTGGGATATACTTTAGATACAAGCTGAGAATGAGAAGTGTGTCTCTGAAGTTAAGAATTTTCCTTCCCTCTGCCCCACCGCCCCGCCCCTTTGACAAGCCCCCTTCCTCTCCCAAAAGAAGATGTAGAAGAGTTTTCTTAAAGCACATCAGGAGAGGAAGGAGAATCTGATTTAGTCTGCGTTATGGCTGGATTCGGGCCATGAATCCATTACATTGCTGTTACAATTGGATAGTGTATGTCGTAAACCTGCTCCAGTACAGTGAGCTACTTGGTGGCATCCACGGGTGGCTGTGACAGGAGGTGAGGAGAAGTATTGGTGCTGGGACCGTCCAAAGGCTCAGAGCAGGCTTTGTCAGCTCCAGGAGACAGACCTTTGCAACGCATAATATCGGTTACTCTAGGGAAACAGTGCGAGAAGTCTGTGAGAGCAAAGTACCGAATTTCCTCCGAGGAAGCAGAAGTAGTTGAATGCTTAGACGCATATGTCTCTACTGGGGCAACGTTAAAGAGAAGAGGGACTAAAGTCTGCTAAGGAACAACGTCTCTAAGGAGATGTTTATCCTCTGTGATAAACATCTCCTATCACAGTTATTTAGAGGTCGAGCAAAAGGCTGCAACTGGGAAGCTAAAGATGAGCAGTTTTACTGTTTGAGACAGTTATTTTATTTTAATGAGTACCCAGGAGGATACTCAGGCAATCTGCAGAAGAGCTTGAGGCCAGTGGTGCATGACAATTCGAAGTGCCACACTAGAGAAATATTAAAGATTTACCAAGATGCAGTCTGTAAAATGAGATATGGTTAGACAGTTTTCCTGAAAACCCATGATTTGCAAGGGTCACTGTATATTATTAAATGCTTGTCATTAATCATATATGTATGAAACATGATTCACCTATAAATAGCGTCGTCGTTTCTTTCAGAATGGTATATTCTAGGATATTTTTTTAATTTCTGAATATTAAAAATGATGTTCTTATTATCATTAGTTTAAAACAAGGGTGTAACATATAGCAGGTTTACATAGTGGATTTTCTGGTGAGGATAGCTAATGTGGTCTCCTTATAAAAATATATTTTTTATTAGAAAACCTCTGTATTTCATACTTCGGGTATGATAAGAGAAGTGGCAGTAGTTGTATTGCACATTATTCATTAACTAAAATCCCTGTATTCCCAGTGGAAAACTGACTAACAGAAGCTGAATTGCTCTGCTAAAGCAATTTCCTCTGTGAAAAACCTGTTCTAAGCATGGAAAGAGTGATGACCAGAAATATTTCTTTTAATACATTGCAGTAGCAGCAGTTTAGGGTGTGTAACAAAACCAAACGCAACACCCTGCGAGGATATGCATTGTAGCATTGAAGGTATAATTAATTGATGGTGGTTTAAATTATCCTTTGAAAGTGACTGGTTTTTTTTCCAAGCAAGGTTAGCTCAGATAGATCATCTGTGTTTCCATTGCTCATCATCAATAATTTCCATTATTCAGGAAATAATTTCTGCATCATTTATAACTTGTGCTCCAACGAGAAGTTAGATCATGTTTTTTAATATCACCAGCCTCAAACAGAAATTTCAGATTTTCTCAGCATGTGCCTTCACTACGTTTTTATACTGGTGTACCAACAAGAGTCACAAAGGTCAGCTGTGATGTGAGACGGACAGATTGCCCGATGGCTGGGCGCTCGGCTCTGGGCTGTCACGGGCTACCGCAGCTTTACGTTACGTACTTTCTGACGTCATGGCAAGAGGCAGGCGGTCCTGCACCTGCGCTGCACAGCTGAGCCAGGGAGCTCTGAGGCAGCTCCAGTCCAGCCGCTGGCACAGAAGCTTGTCCGTGTCAGATGCCACGTGAAGTGGACCAAGCTGTGGGGTCTGAGCAGCTTCTGAAATGGTGCGGCGTGTACCGTGCTGACTAAGAAGAGACAGCAACCGGGCTTCTCTGAATTACGTGCCTATAGAAAAAGATGGTTAGGGACTGCGTTTCTGCCTCTTGTTACTCTTAAAGTTCTCGTTGCCTGTTCTCCCAAGCTAATACATAGGAGGTGGCTGCTAAACGCATTGCTTACATCTTGACATCACACATTTGAAAACACCTGTTCAGTTCCCAAGTGGGATCTGCTGGCAAAGTGGAATGTGGTGGGGTCGTGTGGGGCACAGCAGCAGGTTTTGGTTTTTTTTTTGTATTGCACTACTTTAAGATGTTCCTTCAAAACTTCTGCAATATACAGAAGAGGAAATCACTGTCATTTCTGGCCAAGCGGAACAGGTATACACAGTGGAAATCGTTGTAGCTAAAACTTAAAAATATATATCAGCATCGAAATGGGAAGAATTTCTGGTATTGTGTACTTACTTATTTCACATTTTAAATTTTAATGGAATTCTGTCATTGAGTGCCAGAAGTCCAGGGTATGCAGGTATGCGTCAAACAGAGTAGGAGAGGGGCGGTGCAGGATTCAAAGCCAAGTACCAGTGGTGTCTTACAGCCGTTAGCAGTACAATGCACCACTTACTTACTTGACTAATTTGTCCACAGAAAGAAATTGATGTGAAGTGAGGAAAAGTGTGAAGTAAAGCTGACTTTACGGTGACATTCACACAAAATAAAGATTCTTAATGAAACCTCATTGCAAAGTTGTTAGTGCCTGATGCAACCCCCGCCCCATAAATAACTTCCAGTGAATGTGTCTTCGCTTTTCTTCGTGTGCGTAGGGAACAATATGAGACTACTCTTTCCTGGAATAAAAAGAAACAACAGCAACAAAATTTCAGAGTGTATGAAAAGGTATTTTGGAAATAAAATGTGAATATGCACAGAGACTAAGTCTTCTGAGCAGGGGTTTTGCAGGCGTTCAGGTAAAGTCTGGGATGGCATCCTATTGTTTTACCACACACCACAACCTATTCTGAATAGAATAAATGCAGAGAAAGATAATTAGGATAGTATTTTCAAATGTAACTTGAGTCCAAACACATACTAGAACTTATTGAAAATCTCCACTTTACAGATGAGAAAAGTCACTTCATTTAGATGCTTAAAAAAATTCAAGCAGTAGTTTAAAGAACATCAGGTATTTCAAACTGTTCAGTTTTGGACTGATCCTGTCTAGATCATCAGTATTATAACTCTATTACCAGCATATGCACACAAGTAAATGTTTTTTATAAGCTTTGCCCTTTCATCAAGTCTATATCTGTATTATTAAAGTAGACTTCTTTTCATGTCATCTTTTGCTCTGCAACGAAGAGGCAATTAAAATGTCTCTCCTGTTGAAACTGCTGGATATAGCTAGGCTGATACTTAGATTCTTTGCAGATTATATTTTGGAATACATATTATGACCCCAGTTTATTCAGGTTAATGATCTGATAAACTCATGAGTAATCCCATTGATTACAAAGAGATTAACAGTTTCATGGGATGCAATAGTTTCACCATATGTTCCATAAAGCAAGCTGAAATACTCTCTATTATTGTTCATCACAAATCCTCAAGATCTTCCACTGTTTCCACAATTTATAGTAAATTACATATGACTTTTTCTTTTTTTCCTGGGGAGAGTAAATAATCCTTATGTGCCTGAATAACATGGGGTAAACAGAAGCTAGCACATTCTCACCACCAGAATAATAATTAATGTCTAGTAATTAATACCAAGAGCATTTTTTCTGAAAGTGGTAATTATGTTCTTTTCATTGTTACATGCAGCCTTGCAAATACTTGATTATGCTTTTAGTTTTTCTCAGTGGAGTAAACTCTACAGAACACTACCTATTGCTGCTGCGTAAGACAGAAAGGTCACATCTGCATTACCACGCTGCATTTGAGCCCATCCTTGAAAAAAAAATCGATAATATTCAAGGATCAGTGAAAACGGAGCCTAGGAAGTTGGTGGACAGGCATTATTTGCTTCTTATACTTGGCAGTAAACTAAAGGGTCCAGTCTGGCTATGTTTAACAGTATTAAAATGGAGAGCTCAGTCAGTCACAGCTGCGAGACAGCTTAGAAAGCTGTTCTGTGCTATGTCCCACTTGTTAGCTGTTATTTTCAAACTGAGAGGCCAATGCCTACTGTGTCTTATTTTGGATGCGGTAAAAATTTAGAAGTCTCAGGCAGACACCCAATACGCAGTGTGAACCTAGTTTTTAAGTGGTTGGCTTATTTAAACTAGCAGAATGAAAGGATATATTTGCTCTCTATATGAGCATGGGGAGATAAATGCTAGGGAATTAAAAAAAACCACCAACAACAGAGCTTAAGAGTTATAATCACAGAAGAAAAACAGATCTGCCAGGAGTGGCTTCAGACTGGAAATCAAAGACAATTGCAAATCATCAGAAGAATGTGTTTCTAAAATATTCCTCCAGTGGAAATAGCGGCACAGACCCTGGCTAGCTTCAGATGAAATCTGCATGTGTAACCTGCATGTGAAAATCTGTTAATAAACAGGAGGGCAAGATACAGTTCCTTCTGGTGGTTAAAATTTAAATGGTGAGACAAACTCCGAATATTTGCCTCTTCATGGAGGTGAGCACTTTGCATCTGGGCAGACCAGCCGAGCCTGACAGGACTTCTCACAGTTGCACCGAGATCATCAGTGGGTCAGGACCAGAGCCCTCAGCCAGTGCTGCTTCAGACAAAGCTGCCAACAAGCTACAAGACTTTTATGAGAAAAAAATCAGTCCGGGAGCTCAATCCAAGTGCCCTAATAGATTTGAGATTTATCCCTGAATAAATACTAAAGTTATAAATAAAATTTTGTTTCTGTATGGATAGAGAAGTCATTAATCTGTTTACACAGAAATAATTCTATTTTTTTCTATAATAATTTTCTATAATAATTCTATAACTTTTTAAAAATATATATTTAGGTTTATATTTTTATTACTGTTCCACCAGTAATACTGATCAGTATAATCAGCACTATATACTATATATACATAATATACATATACAGTATATATAATACTATGTATAGTATATAGTGTGTGTATATATATACTATGTATATGTAATATAGTCAGTAATACTTTATTACTGATCCAACAGGAAAGTATATCCTGCCAGATCCAACAGCCTGTGGAAGGCGAGGCTGCTCAGCTCCATGTCCCTGGGTCCAACCAGCAGTGAGGCTGGAGACGCGTTCCCGGCCGGCAGATGCACACAGAGCACACGTACACACCACGTACGTATCCATACACGTGTCTGGACACACGGATCAGACAGGCACCCATCGCACTCGCACAGACACAGGCAGCACCAAGCGCCTCATCCTGCTCCCCTCTCCAGTGGAACAGGATGGAGGCCCATGAGCGAACGGGGTGGGTCCCTCCGGCAGCCGGCTCAGACCCTCAGCCTGACCAGCAGCTGCCCCTGGATCCCAGTCTCCCCCGTTGCTGGCACTGGGACATACAACCCTGGAGGCTGCAGCCCCACACCAGCTGCTGCGACAGACTGTTGCACACACGCGCGCACACACGCGCACACACGCACACTTGCGCATGCACACACGTGCACACACACGCACACACACGTTCACACATGCATGTGCACACACACGTACACACACGCGCACATGCACACACATGCACAGGCATGCACACACACACATGCACACACACGCACACACACATGCACACACACATGCACGCACACACACAGATGCACACACGCGCGCACACGCACACATGCACACGCACACATGCACGCACACACACAGAGCTGTCTGGGACCCCCCTGTCCCCATAGCCGAACCCCTTGTGCTCTCGCCCTCAGAGACCCCCGCACCCACTGGCTCCCAGCCCCTTCACCAACCCTGTCCGGCACAATCCTTGCTGGCACTTGCACACTCACTCGCACACCCACACCCGCTGTGGTCGCTGCACCACGGACTCAGGGCTCCCACCCACCCCCCGAGCCCAGCTGCTGCGCTGGGACCCCACCTGTGTGCGCACACGCGTGGGTGCGCGCTCACGCTCACAGACTGGAGAGCTGTCGGTGACGGAGGCAGGAAGTACTGCGGCAAGCAGCCGCGTCAGGCTGCGCTGGCCAGGCACAGGGCACGGCCGACAAGCGTACCCACCAGCCAGCTACTCACCTGCCACCAGCCCTTTTTGCCCCCTTGTCCCTCATTTTCCCAATCCTGGTCCTCCCCAGGTCACCTCAACCCCCTTTTCACACCTTTGGTTCCCCTCCAAACATCTCATAATAAATCTCATGGAACCCCACGCAGCTTTTCCCCTGCACCCACAGCGTGTCCCCCAGCCCTGAGCAGCAGCCCCCCTCTCAGTCAGAAGCATGACCCGGGGGTGCTCCTGATGGCTGCTGGTGGTGGGTTTCACACTGAGCGTGGGCTGGGGCTCTCCTGAGACAGCCCTGGGAGGGCTACAGCAAGGTGGCTTGTTCCTCAGGAGCCCTTGGTTTGGGTTCCCGCCTGCCATCCTGCCCCTGGGCTCCTCGGGGCTTGTGTGATGGGCTTTTGATGGGCTGGTGGCCCTGGGGTGAGCCTGGGAGCAGCCAGGGCAGGGTATTATTTGATGTCCTGCCGTTGTTGGTCTGTGCTCCTTGGTGGGTGTTCGGACAAGCTTTATCACGCAAGGTAACCAAATCAGTGCAGGAATCAGACATTTACAACATACCATATGTAAAGAAATCAAGTACCAAACCCAAAGAATTTGATGACAAATTGTCTTTTACCTTCCAACTCGCCTGCCCTTGAACACCCACGCAGTAGTGCAGGCAAAAGACTTCTTGTATTGCGATCTCTCATCTTTGCTTGTGAGAAAGCAAGTAACAATGGCCAAAGAAGAGACCAATGCTTTCATTTTCTCAGCGTCATTAGCTCTAGTAAGTCTACCATTAGTTCCTCCATTCTGTCCCATTACTGGTTATTAGTGATTGAGTCTCTTGGCATCATTTACTATCGTCTGAGAAGAAGAGAATGGAAATAAATAAATAATCAGCCTAGGGGAAAAATATCTGCATGACAGGAAATTATAGACTGGGAAAAACGGGTTAAACTGACAAGGTTGATAAAAGGTTGAAGCATATCATTAAAGTACAATGACATTTGATATATTCAGTCACATTGGTACCTATAGGCCTATGCAGGAAAACAGAAACCAGTTTTGTTCCATTCAATTTTTCTTCTATTTTATAAGCATTTGAGATAAAAGGAGGAGAGAGTTTGCTTGCTTGCTTGTTGCTTGCTTTGCAATGAAGAATTCTAAATAATATTTAAATTATGACCTTTAAACTATGTTAAACAATATTCTCTTTGAATGTAAAGCTGTATTTCAACAAGACTAACTATCATATTGAATATGTTATTTCCTGTGACATTATAATGCTGCTGTCTCAGGAGTATTGTTTTGTAGGGTTATACATTTTTGCATTTTTCATATGTATAGAAATAGAAACATCTTAGATGTAATCATAAAATCAAGGTATCACATTTTGAGGTCTTAGATAAAAGTGCTCATTTTTAGCAGAATGTGGCTTCAGTCATATTAAAACAAACCATAAAATTTCAGGTATTCTGCTTTTCAGCCTTTTTTTTTTTTTTCATATTCCAAAATTACATGTACTCCTGAACATTTCCAGTACGTACTAGTGTTTCTTTGGGACATCTCATGACAAGTGCAGTTTATCACATAGGAAAGCGTGAACTTAATTTATTCTTTCTGTTCATTCCTAACTTGCTTGCATACTTGGCATAGGTAAAGTCTGCTTTAGTGCTATAACTGTTTTCTGTGGCAGTCCTGAATTGAAACTTCTGAGTGTTCAAGATTAAATGTAAAACCCCTATGTCTTCTATTTTTAAATCCCACCAGCTACAGGCAAAATCACACACACGCTCACATGCCTTAACTGTGGGGCTTTGCTGACATTTCATAGCATTTTATTACTTCTAGAACGTCTCAGCAACAGAAGCCAGTGTCCCTCCACAAGTATGCCAACAGCTTATAGATTATTCATTTAACTTCGTAGTTTTTTGCACAAAGACCTTGATGCTGCAAATCCCTTTTGTCGTTTGCTCTTAACTTGCATGATTGATGGACCCATTAGCATTGCTTAGCTTTTGACTACAGTATCTTGAGAGTGTTAACAGTTATTTCTTAGAACTTAACTTGATGATACAGCCTTTAGCACCTTTTAAAAACCTCAATGCCTATATAAATCTTCATGTTTAAGTACACATACATTCTGTTTTCTGTATCCTGTTCAAGTTCATGACATCTTTTTTCAGCTCTAACATGGCATTGCACTACATGTATCACTACGACAGCAGACAGGCTGGGAAAAGTTTGCAGCTCGGTGTTTCACAATGGCTCACCCTTTGTGCACACTTTTGTGGTCTTGCAGAGGATGACAGTATTTTCCACTGACTTAACAGAAGCACAACTGATTGGAAAATGTGACAGCAAGGAAAATGTGAGTCCATATAGTCTGATTTTAACAATAGCTCATTCTGACTCTCTTCATTAGGGAGCAACGCAGGGGAGATACTTGTGAGTCAGATGCATAGCAGCTGGAAGACATAGATTCGCACCAGGCTGCATGAGGTCTTCTTTGGGGTTGACCCTGAAGAAAACATGATCTTTTAAGGGCATTGGAGAGCAGAAGCAAACCAAGGAATGCACAGTTGCCCCTTTTGCCAGCTTCCACAGCATGCTGCACTGGAAACTGAGCAGCTAGCCGGAGGGAGGGTGTGAGGAGTTAATTTGGGAGAGATGGCTGTTGTGTTTAAGTTGCAGTTTAGCAGACCAGTAGCCATGGACTTACCACTTCACAAAACACAGAAAAATATGATAATGGAGAGGGGATTCATGATCACAATTTTGGGTTTGTGCTCATTACTTTGTAAACAGTCACTTGAACTCACTACCAAACAACTTGTGTTAATTCTTCAGTTAGTCATTGCAGCTCACTTGCCATAACTTCCTGAATTTAAGGGTGATATTTCTTTTTATCAATATATTTGACAGTGCTCTCAGGGATTTCAGAACCACTGAGTAACAGATGCTTGACAAGGTGTTATGTAATGTTATGTCTCCAAATTCAGATGGAGTGGCCATAAACAACAATTTAAGGAACACTAATTGTAAAGATTGTACGTGCTGCATCTGTAATGCACAGGGTTTGACGTTAAGATTTAATGAGCACTTGATGCTCTCTTCATCAAGAAAATATAGGCTGTCCACACATCTAAAAGGCAGGCGTTATGTACGTAAAAATAAGATAAGGGAAGTTACTTCAACAAATAGTTGCTGTGATACAGTGAAATCTATATATATACTGAACAATCAGAAAGCTATTGCTCACACATTTACTGAAGTAAAAAAAGTCATGCTCAGAGCTGCATAATTAACTACAGTTGGATTGTGATGCTTAAAGGAAGAGTGCAGTCGGTTAATAAAACTGCAAGTGCCTTGAAAGTGTCTTGTCTCAGGATAATCCTTTAACTTCACTCATACATTAATCAGTAGCCATGTGAATGGTAGGGCAATCACTGTGGAAACAGACACATGCAGTACTTTGGAAGACATTAAATGCTGAAAAAGTGAGGAGATGGAGGAAAGTATGACACAGTTAAATCGAGCAATGCTTCAGAGTTAAATTTTGATTCACAGGACAATGCTTTTACAGGATATATTTAACCTTCAGAGATAGAACTAGCCGAGGCTTACAAAGCATCATACATATGAACCAAAGTGATTTCTGGATGTTCTCATTAGGAGCTCAGTTTGGGCATCTTTATAGCTGTCCCTGCCATAAAGGCCAGATTTGGAGCTCTCTGATGTGAGGTACAGTAATCAAAACAAAAATGTGTTTGATATAATAATGTGAATTTTGATATTCTATGATTAAGGACTAGTGGATCCATAATCAAATAGTGACTACACATAGAGAAGACCAGTCCTTAAATTCTGCCATGTAAGGTTAGGATTCTTAAATTCTTTTTCCCCTGGGAAAAGGTGGAGGAGCTGGTAGCACATCTTAATTTGAAGAAATAGGATTTGATTAATCTTTGGAGAAAATCTTACTTTTAGATTTTTTAAGAGCTTTATGTATAATGTGCTGATTTTGTATTCAGTTTTGGGCCTCTCACTACAGGAAGGACATTGAGGTGCTGGAGTGTGCCCAAAGAAAGGCAACGAAGCTGATGAGGGGTCTGGAGAAATTCTTCTGAGGAGCGGCTGAGGGAGCTGGGGTTGTTCAGTCTGGAGAAGAGGAGGCTGAGGGGAGACCTTATCGCTCTCTACAACTACCTGAAAGGGGGTTGTGGTGAGGTGGATGTTGGTCTCCTAAATAGCTAGCAATAGATCAAGAGGAAATGGCCTCAAGTTGCACTAGGGGAGGTTTAAACTGGTGAAATGTTTTTACTGAGAGAGTGGTCAAACATTGGAACAGGCTGCTCAGGGAGGTGGTGGAGTCACTGTCACTGGAAGTATTCAAAAAATATGTGGATGTCACATTTCAGGATATGGTTTAGTGGGCATGGTGGTGTTGGGTTGATGGTTGGACTTGATGATCTTAAAGGTCTTTTCCAACCTTAATGATTGTGTGACTCTGTGATTCGGTTTTCTGCAACTTCATTAAAAAATAAAAAAGATAGTCTTTTTCCTATTGTGTACTGGAAATTTTAAAAAGTCAGAAAAAAATTACTTTTTGTTACCACCATGTTTGGCCTTCACTAGAAAACTGCTGAGGTTCTCTCTGGGAAATTTGTTACAAGAAAATATAGCTGAGAAGCATTTAACTTTTAACCTAGCAAAGAAATACTCATAGTAAACAACATATTCATTGCTAAGTTGAAGTCAGTCTACAGTGTGATGGTAAACAGAGGCTGGAGAACTGTTAAGCACCTTCATTTCTCTCTGTATTTCAGAGACCGTAAACTCTAGACAAGAAACTAAAACAAGTATTCTACTCATGTAACATGGCTTACCGACCCTATAAAGATATCCCCTAAAGAAAAAGCTAGCATATAAAAACAAGCTACTGATATAAAACTGCCTTGATGAATACGTCCTTTTCAAATGAATATCAAAGGTCTCTAAAGTAAAGTTTTTCCATTTGAATAGTGCCTGAATTGATACACTAGTGCCAACTATGCTTGGGTTCTTGTGAGAATAATAAAAGTATGTGGGAAAAAATCAGATACCACAAATCCCCTAAGGCATGACATTTTTAATGTGTGTTGTGCAATATGTATTTATGTATCTGGTCTCTGTTGAACAAGAGACCTGACTAGCAGTGTACCTTGTACTGCCAGCCACCTGTCTGCCACGGCTTTGACTTTTGGGCATTAGAATCATAGAATCTTTAGGCCAGAAGGGACCTTTAAATGTTATCTAGTCCAACTCCCCTTCAGTGAGCAGGGACATCTTCACCTAGATCAGGTTACTCAGAGCCCTGTCCAACCTGACCTTGAATGTTTCCAGGGATGGTGCATCTACCACCTCTCTGGGCGACCTGTGCCAGTGTTTCACCACCCTCATTGTGAAAAATTTCTTCTTTATATCTAGTCTAAAGTCACAGAGTACCTATTTCCTTTGCAAACACTGCCAAAGGTCAGGCCATCCACACTGTGATAGCAATCACTCTTTTAATGTTGTCTAGGAAAAAAATAAAACCTTATCCATACTTTCATGGTGACACAGATGAGCCAGACAGAAGGATTTTCTTGGCAGAGAAAGAGGGAAATAGTGCAAGAATGAGCCTGGTGGATGTTTTCTTCAAGGGTTGCTCAAAGGGGAGTGTTCTAAACCTTTTTTTACCAGCTTTGGTAAAAAAGTGATTTAGGTAAAATTTTGTCTGCAAACTTTGCTGCAAAAAAAATGTTATTTTTACCTTTAAAGAAAGAGGCTTAAATGATGCCCCAAATTTTGCTAGAAATACCGAGTAGACTTAAATTTTGCATTTGCCAAGATCCTGTTGGGTGAGAAGCTATTTCAGTCAGATATATCTCACTACATTAAGAACTTTGTCTTGCCCCTTCTCTAGCATGACTTCTCGACATAGGTTAAATCAAATACCAGAATGTTTTCTGCAAGAGGGATCTGGGGTTGTTTAAACCAAAGGCATGTGTGACAAAGAGGCAGTGCTATGTGGGACTGATGCAAATCACATGGTCTTCAATGGAGAAAGAATGGAATCTGTAAATTTGAAGTACATTTTTGTTAATATGAGATCACGGAACATAAAAACATTTGAACATTGATTATTGTTGCTTTGTATTATTAATAGTATTCTAATGGTAACTACCAAGGACTAATTGGCAAGAAGTTAACCAGACTTCCCATGGCTTTGATTTTTAATTTCTAGTAAACTTAATGCATACTATTCCAGTAATAGTCTGATACTTCTTTTGTTTCAGGAGAAATATATCCAGTAGGTGGGTTTTTTTCAGTATTCAGTAACTGGATATATGTTACACTGAAATAAGAACTGCATTTTTCCAGAAGGGTTTCAAGGGTCTGCTAAGGAATGCAGTTAAAGGAGTGGGAGGTCTTAGGGTATTTCAGAAATTTATCTTGAGTTCTGGTGCTTTTCAGTTTCTTTCTGTCTCCTTTAGAGAGCTATTTGTTCTTCATTTGTAAGCCAAGATGCAATTTAATACCTGCATAATTATTGTATTCTGTCAAAAAAAGATGTGCTCTAGTAAAATCTGATAATAAATTTAATTTAAATTGAGAAGTGGAAGATGGGCATTGCTTTTCAGAGAAAGTAGGTCACCTGCCAGTGAAGGCTTCTGGCAAGAGAGTGTGCTGATGCTTGCAAGAACATAAGAATAAATCAATTTCGTGTTGTACAAAGCACAAAACTAGTATGAGGAATACTTATCTACTTTCTAAAGAAGGTTTGATATTAAGTTAGATCTTACCATATGCTGAAAAATCTGTCCTAAATGTAACTGTAACCTGTACCAAAGTGCTGAGAGGAAGAAATCCCTTCCTTTACCCCACTAAAAAACAAATGGAAAACCTACAAAATGCCTGATTTCATTATTCTGTTGGACTGTGTATGAGTAGTATACAGACTTATATTCTCGGTCCTTACTAAGATCTTTCACTTTTGCTGATTTATCAGGAAGAGTCAATCACCAGAAAAGACTAGAAAAGCTGCTTACTCCATATGCTTTATACACAGCATTAAAGGTTTGGGGATTTAGTACCCTGAGAATTATATACATGTCTCTTTCCCTCATGAGAAGACTCTTTCTACATCATTTAATTATACTAACAATTGAAAGCTGCAAAAAATGTAAGCAAACCCATCTACTTGATGAGACTATAAAATAAGCTGCTTTCCCATCTTAATACATGCCTCAGTATGATCTACTTCTGCTAAGTTTAAGGAATATTATTTCCATACGCCCTAGCCCCTCAGACTGGGTGATGAAGCTCATATTCCAGATTCTAAAACTCTCTATTAATCTTGAATTCAAATCCTTTCCACAGTCTTTCTGTCACTTTTTAGAAACCCGTAGTTTTTCAGTTTTTCATTTTATATCTTACAAAAGCTTACAAACTTTTCATTTGTAATCTAAAATGCAAAGTGCCAGCTATAATATGTAAGACAGTAGCATACTTGCCAATACACTAGGTAATATCCTTGCTTGAAAGTGAAAAGAGGAAGGTGTGTTCATTTCTTAACAAAAAAACATCAGTTGCCCTTGTGTGCGGTTAAATGGGGTGAGATAGTGTCCTGGTTCTGGCTGGGATAGAGTTAATTTTCTTCCTAATAGGTGCTATAGGGCTGTGCTTTGGATTTAGTATGAGAATAATGTTGATAACACACTGATGTTTTAGTTGTTGCTAAGCAGTGCTTACACTAGTCAAGGACTTTTTGGCTTCTCATGCTCTGCCAGAGAGAAGCTGGGAAGGGGCACAGCCGGGACAGCTAACCCAAACTGATTGAAGGGGTATTCCATGCCATATGACGTCATGCTCAATATATAAACTGGGGGGAGTTGCCTGGAGATGCTGCAGCTCGGGAACAGGCTGGCCATTGGTCAGTGGGTGGTGAGAATCATTTATTTTGTATATTCTTTTATTATTATTATTATTGTTTTCTCTTGCTGTCCTATTAAACTGTCTTTAGCTCAGCCCATGTGTTTTACCTTGTTTTTCCCCTGATTTTCCTCCCTATTCCACTAGGAATGGTGGGGGGAGGAGTGAGTGAGCAGCTGTGTGGTGCTGAGTTGACGACTGGGGTTAAACCACAATGGATAGAAAAGTATCTCCTGGTTTATGAAAGGAGACAAACCTTCAGTCTGAACTCTCTTCTGCATGTATATACCAAAGGCATGGTGGAGCAGTAGGACTTTGGTAGCAAATTCTGTATATTCTATATTCTATATTCTGTACAAAGCCATACCACAGGGCTACCTAGGCAGGTAGCCAGTCTCCAGCAGTGACCATAAACAGATGCTTAGGAGGCCAAGAAAAGAGTAAGAGCAAGGCATGGATTTGTCATACTTTCCCAATCTTCAGCTTTCCTCAACTTAATGGATTTCCAGAGGTGGATGTGATTTTCTGTCTTTATTAAAGCTTCAGTAGATTTTCCTCCAAGCGCTTGTCCAGATTTCCTTCCACCCTGTATAAACCATAGCATCCAAATAGTCCTTTTCTTGTTTCCTTCTGTACTAAGAAGAACCATCCCTTTCGTGCTTTCAAACTCTCCTCTTACTTCAGTTCTTGTACCAGGAAAGACAGTAACAGTGGGTCCCTAGACATGCTCTCTAGGCTACCTTGATTTTTGTAGACATCTGTGACATTCCCTCATCCCCAGATGTCCCTTTTCCCACCTGAAGTGTCCTAAACTGCTCCAGAGTTCCTCACACAGAAGCTGCTCCATGCCTTTTATCACCCTTACTGCCTCTTGTACCTTTTTCAGCATTTAATGTATTCTGCTTGGAATGAGGGGACCAGAACTTGTACAGTGTTCAAAGAGGCAGTGAACCAGGGCTTTATATGGTAGCACTGTAATGTCTTCTTTTTTATTTTCTTGTTTTGAGTGCTGAGCAGAAGATAATGCTTTCATTGAATTTGGAGCCCTGAGATGCTACTCCAGGAGTGGTAGTGGTCACTTCTGAGTCTCCCTTTTTGTAAGTGGAGTTGGGTTTGATTTTGCCAGTATACATCACCTTATGTTTACTGACACTGGCTTTCATTTGCCTTTCATTGTGTTGCCCACTCAATGGATCCAGTAAGGTGTTTCTGCCATTATTCCACTGGCCCTTGTCCTTACAGATTCATTAAGTTTATTCAGCAAGCTGTCACCTTATATAGTTTTTTTAGGTCATTTTACTTACATGGTACAGGTTACTTGCTCTCTTTCATGACTTTACTGTAGTATTATATAAGGCCCTGTTTTCCCTAAAAGCAGCCTTCTTTTACCATAAAAAGAACTTGTGAAAGGACATTTTGGTACCCGTTCTTACTGATTTGCTCTTCTTATGACCGAAAACACAGGGCTGAACAGGTTTTAAAACTTGGAGAAAGACATGGTTCCAGAACTATGAATTTATATTTCAAATGTGTTTAAAAAAACCCTGAACATGACAATTTCCAATAAACAAGTATTATTTGTAGGATGGCTTTTTGAAATAAAGTGCCTTATGCAACAACTTACACAGCATGTCTTCCTTCAGTGACAGGCTCTGTGGTGTTTGATTGAAAAGACATCTCTATGGTACTCCAGCAGATGCAGGATATGCCCAGGATTAAGGAATTATAACAACAAAACCATGGCATGGAAGGTGTTGATGGAGTAATGATAGGAGTAAGACAAACACATATTTAAACCTAGATTTTTGGAGAGTAAGTCCAGGAGTTGGGGCAGAAAGCTTGCAGATCATAGTATCACCACAGAACCTTTAGGCTGGAAGGGACCTTTTAAGGTCATCTAGTCCAAACCCCCTGCAAGGAGCAAGGACACCTTCAGCTAGATCAGGTTGCTCAGAGCCCCGTTCAACCTGACCTTGAATGTTTCTAGGGATGGGACATCTACCCTCACTGTGGGCAACCTGTGCCAGTGTTTCACCACTCTCATTGTGAAAAATTTCTTCCTCATATCTAGTCAAAATCTGCCCTCTTTTAGTTTAAAACCATTACCCCTTGTCCTACCACTGCAGGTCCTGCTAAAAAGTCTGTCCCCATCTTTCTTACAAGCCGCCTTTTAGTACTGGAGGGCTGCAATGTTTCCCTGGAGCCTTCTCTTCTCCAGGCTGAACCACCCCAACTCTCTCAGCCTGTCCTCATTCAGAAATGAAGTGGTATGAGAGAAAAATTATTTTAAAGGTGGCTGGTAAGATTAGAGTTAGGAAGAACAGTGTGGGATCTGTTTTGCTAGTAAAGAGAAGAAGTGATGAATAAATTAACATACTTCATCAAAACAATCCTGTTTTGGCCAGGTAAACATGAGAAATATTTCAAAACTGCTTTGTAAGGGTAGCATGTATCTTTAAGAACTGCATGTTTTTGCATTTTTTTTTATTTACAGACTGCCCTATCTCTAAAAAAAAAAAAATGTGTTCCCCTGAAGATGTGTAATTATGAGTTGGATTAATATAAGCTGCTTTCCCATTCCCTGCACTGACAAGGAACCACTTACTGATTATCACAGGCAGCCAACTTGCCCAAATGTACTTAAGAAGCTCATCTTTTCATTTTATACTGATTTCTTGAGAAAGGTAAGAAATTCTTTCCCATAAAAACTGTGCAGTCAATGGGAGTAGATATCCCACCTTGCCAGAAAGCCTTCAAGAATAAACAGAAGGGGCAGGAATGGGCATCCGTGTTGCCTTTTCTTCTTCCTCACTGTGTGTCGCTCTTTCCTTAGAAGTCTATAATTGGCAAGATTTATTTTCTGGAGGAAAAGCAGAAATATCTTCACAGATGTGTGCCTCTGTGTGTAACATTTTCCAAGAGGAATAGAATTTCAGTCAACTAGAAGCAGGTCGCCTCCTCATCTCAGGTTTTTTGGCAATTTTTTTTTAATTAGTTCCACAAAGTGGAGGAGGTGGCAAAGCCTTTCACATTGAGCCCCACTGTCTTTGGCACAATTCCTTTTCCTGCATTTCTCTGTTGGGACTTGAATCTGTATTTCCGAAGGTTCAAGAGAGATACCGATCCCTAATTCTACATGGCTCAGGGTAGGCTAATCGTAGTCTGCCTACTGAAGTACAAGCAGAGAATACTGGTAGAGAGTATATATTGTAGAGAATATGTTCATTTTCATGTAATCGAAAAGAATTTTTTTTTATTTTTTTAAGTACAAATTTAACCAAACAAAATATAAACATTTCATTCAACCTTTCCAGGTGAATACTACACTTTCATGTTGATCCAACTTACCTTCAGAGGAATTCTCATCTTTCAAGGACACATAACATCCTTCCGCAAAACACAACTGGAAATGCCAATATCACACAGTTGAAATCAAATCACCTACCATTGCCTTTGAGAGGGATGTTCAAGTCCTACGATCAGTAACATAGCTGCCCTGGGACAGGATTTGCATGGGCACACTCTGGTATGCAACAGGGCTGACAGCATTTTGGGAAGGCCCCAGCCACGCTCGGGCGGCTGCCTCACCTTATCCCACCTCCTCCGTAGCCTCTGGACCCTCCACACAACCATCAGCAGAAGGCTTTTATTTCCTTGTCCTTCACCTTCCCTTTTCAAAATCCTCTTTCTTTTAAGAGGTCTTAGAACTCTCCGTAATGCTGCCATCGGCCACAGTATCAAAGTGAATATTCAAGGGTCGCATTAAAAGATAAGAACAAGCAAATTACAATGCACCTATAAGGAGATTATTTCCCGCTATTTTGAATACTACAGAATATTTTAATAACTATCAAATACGAAATGAATTCATATTAAATAACACCTGGATTATTGTCTATCCTTTTTTTTTTTTTTGCCTCTGATTATTGTAAAACAGCTGAACAACATTTTCTGGAGAAACAAACGACAGCGAACTCGGTGTGCCGTCTGGGATGCAATTTAGAGAATAAAAATACTCCTACCTTACAATCGCAGTGCTACTTTTTGTAAATGAGGCGAAGCTGAGCATCGCGGCTGTGCAGCCGCGCGCTGACAGCAGGTGGTGCTGCAACGCTGGTCTGGGAATTGCGTCACTCCCACTTTCTGTTTTGCGCTTTCGTCGGGGTAAGCGAGTGAGGGAGATGAAGTTATTCAGCAGAACTGTTAATGGCTTGTAGAATTTAAAGCGAAGGCGGGGGTGAGTGGGGAGGGTGTGTGTGCTGGGTTTTTTGTGTGTTTGTTGTTGGGTTTTTTTCCTTCTACATACCAAGGTAATAAAAACACACAGGAGATCCCCCTCATTCCATAGAAATGGAATTTGTTTTATACCTTGCAAACTTTTGCTGCACATGACTTCAGCACTGACTATGAGATAGGACTTTAGTCAGACAGGCTGTGATGAATGCCCAAGTAAAGTGTCAAATGCCTGAATCTGCTGAACGCTAGTATTGACTACTTGGAAAAAAAAATACTTTTACAGTTCTATATTCTGGAGGTTACAATTCTGAAAACGTGTTCTAGGAAATGGAAAATTCTAACTGCTAAGTGAGCTTGAGGTAGGGAGAGGCAAAAGACCTCTGAGTGGAGTGAGAAAGGCTTGGATACACACATACGCATTTTTCTGTGTTTTTCATGACTTCAATGCTCCTGAAAGTGAGAAACTAATAGCAATGGTTTGGATCAGACATGGTGTGGGCAACCACTGTGAAATCCTCCCCATGTAACTCTTTTAATGCACCTCAGTGCTGGCTTGTGGTATCCCTCTTGGTTCCAGTCCTGGACCTCTCTTGAGTGGAGACTGCCAACTGTATCGCATTGTGCCAAATTATGTGGTGGTTTTCAGATATGTGCAAATTGTGCCAAAAAAGGATTTATTTAAAGAAATGAATCAGGTGTTGAGATGTTGTTATAAATAAAATAGCACCATTTATATGTTGAGCTGATTTCTAAAGTCTCTTTTGATACGCAAATCTAAACAATCCAACTCTTGTTAAAGTGTTTTTTTTTTTCCAGTTATAAAATAAGAAAGCCACACTGACCAGGCTCAGCTGAGAAATGGTTGGTTGGTTGGTTGGTTAGTTAGTATGTATAGTAGCAACCCGAGGAATTAATCTGTGAGGAGCCAAATGTGGAACAACAGATTCAGTGGAACAAACTCTCCTGAAGTTTTAAGGGTTCCCTTCTCAGAGCATGTTCTGGTTGGCACACGAGGCAGCAGAGTGATTCGTGTTCTCATGTAGCCCACAAGTTGCTGGATCCCTCAGTAGTACAGATGTGTGGATGTAAGACAGGAAACTTCCAGTTTTAGATTCAGCCACTGCCAGATGAGAAAAAGCCACAGAGCATAAAATCATAACAAAAATATTTTTAACATGGTAACTGCATACCATGACTTATTTCTTGATTCCATTGTTTTGGAAGTAGCATTGATGAAAGGGAAAACACACAGCCTGGTTACTATGTTAAAAGTGTATTTGAACCCTTAGGGTAGGATTTTTGAAAGTGCTTAGCACTGGCCTTCCCTTGCCGCTTCTGACATCAACAGGAGCAGAAATAAGTCAATGCTGACAATGCTATCCTTAACGTGTTCTACAGTAGAACTTGCACCTCATGCAACCCCACTTAATTCCTCTTTTCTGTCATTTAATAAATGCCTTGTTTTAATTGATTTACTCTTCAAATTGTTTAGCCAAGAATATTCAATGGCTAAAGTCATTTTTGATACTTTATCCTTAAAAAGTCTTGCTGCTTTTAGGGAATGTAGGACAAACGTATGCAATTTCAGAATCTATCCAAGTGTCACGGCAACATACTGACTAATGCAACAAAAATGTGGAAGTTCTGTTAAGATAAGCATTAAAAAATGGATGATTCGTCAGCCTACGAACTGGTCTAGAAATCTTGCAAATGCACTGAGGCATTTCTATGAGGTTGCTAGCATATCTTGGTTTTAGCTCAACTGGAAGGATCACAGCAACAATTTTTTTTTAATATTCCTTTCTTTTTGGTTGGCCGATAATTTCTTTTCTCACCAAAACTAAAAGGTAAAGACGTAAAATAAAACACGTACTTAAACAGTTTGACCATGTAAAGTTTAAATGCACCCTTGTCTGTAAGCTCAAGTCTGGGCTTTTTTAATGGGGTTATAAATTTAAAAAGAATGTAATGGCTCAATTTTCCCCTTTAAATCTGATCTAAAATTGAAAGCTCACAATTTGTTCTTGGTTACACCACAGCAAGACTGCGCTAGTAGTAATCAGTGAATTTTCACTAGTACCTTACAAAAACACGAAACATATTGGTATCTACCATAGAGAATTTTTTTTTTTTTGTCCCAAAAACTAGCATTATGATACAGAGAGAATACGAAGTAAAAAAATTCTTTCCTGGTAACTCTACTTTAGAACTATCCTAACGACTCTGTAAGCATCTTGTTTCTACCTGATGAAAATGATAAAATCACAAAGTTTTTACAGAATTCTGGAAAAAGTTACAGATGAAACGTTGCCAGTGACTTACTATATGCAGTGATCCAGTTCTTCAGTGATGAACAAGACAAATATGCATCACCATCCTTGGTCATTATTTTTCTACTTTTTGACCAACCACCCTATTTAGAAGTGGTTAGAATGAGTGAAGAGTACCTGAACTTTAGAGACATCCTGATCTGAACCTGAAATCTGCGTTGGATCATAATCCTATATTTGAAAACAGAGGAAATGTGAAGGACTGTAGATCCTCATCCAAACAGCCTGGCTTAGACTCGTCATTGTTTTTTTGCCTGTGGATTTCACTGCCAGACACTACCGGCTGATTTTTTTCCAAGCAGATAGTTTAAGAGGGACTTCTGTTGCTTTTGTGTGGTTATTTAATGGAACTGCTCAATACCACAACTGTGTTAGAAATATTTTTAGGAATCGTATCCTCTCATTTTCCTCAGTTCTCTAGTCAAACAATATACTTTCAGTGATGGTAGTATTTTCCTTTATGCAAGAAATGTTAATCGCTAAGGTAGATGCAATCAGTTTTTAGATATGGTATTAAATGATTAACATTATATTTAATTAGCATTAAGGGGTAAGAACTTTTCTTGCCATAACTCTGCAAGCTTCAGTTGTCATGACAACTACCACCTGTGTAACTTTTTAATACAGGGAAATTATTGCTGCTGCTTAATACAACTTTCCAAGAGACTTTTCTTCCCCCCGCCTCGAAACACAGACACCATTAAAGTGAATTCAACACCAACTCAACTGCTAAAACGGTAGTATGGAGCACTGGCATATTTCCCTCTTTCAGCATGGAAGATTCTACACAGCAGACAAGAAATGACCTAGTTACTAGAGGTACTATAGGAAATAAAAATTAAAATAGAGGAAAGTAATATCACAGGCCACTTTTTCTTACTATCAGTGGTTCCTCCTGCGAATAATTCAGAAATAAAAGGTTTCTTCATTTTTTGGCACCAAGATTGTTCATCTACCACAATCAAAAGAGATTAATTAGAATATATTGAGGGAATACCAAAGCTAAATTATTTTTTAAAAGCATTTTAGAGTATGCTTTTCCTCCTTTTTCCCTTTCTTACTTTGCTGAGCTTGTAGAGTCAAGTGTAAATTAACCAGCAGGTGGTAGCAGTGTCTAAGATTTGTAGAACTGGTCTAAATCTCTCAAGAACAGCTCGACAGAGAAAACATTTCAGAGAGTACAGACCACACAGTCATTGCCTCTGCAAGTTTACCTACATGGCTAGGTTCTTCCATCTTCATTGATGATGGCTGGACATTTACTTGACACCTTTAAGATATTTCAAAGATTATTTCATGTGCAAAGTAATGGTAAAATGAGACTAATAGGGCTTTTTTGGGGGGAGGGCAGGGAGGAGATGAATTATTAGCCTAACGGTTCATCTTCACTGTAGTCCTCATTTCACTACTGTTTCCTCTGCATCTGCAAAACATAGAAATGGATTGAAAGAGTTCATACCTGAGGGGTTTTTTTTCATATCCACTTCAATTCTACTACATTTCAGCTGTATCCTTTTATTCTTTTTGGTTTCCTTTATTGTAGTCATTAAAGTGAATGGAAAAAAAAATGTACTCCATGCTATCATCTCTTTGTAATTACTTTTGTTACCTAAAATAAAATATTGCAAATAATGCGAGAGCTCTGGATGCTGCAGCACAAACAAAATTTTATTTTAACAGGATAGCTTCTGTGTTGATAAAATAGTTCAGGGGCATGGTACATGCAGTCTCTGTTAATGGCTCATTTATTTCTGAAAAATGCCTGAGGCAGATGCCTGTTAATGAAAATGCGCAAGTGTGATATCAACACTGTAGCAAGGTAGCTGTACTTGAATAGGTGACCCTGTCTGCATAAGAAATTTTGGTCCATACTAGACAATCACTAAGAACAGCATAATTAGATTGAAATTGCTGATCCATATAGCCATGGAGTTTCCCAGCTGGTAAGCAGAGGAAAAGGGATATATCTCCGCAGACCTCAATTTTAAGAGGTTATGATTAATATATTCAAATTATCCTTAAGATCCTTTCAACAACTGCCCACATTAGCAAGAAGACTCTGGCAACAAAATATACAGCACAACATTCAACTTTCTGGTCATATCAGGGCTTGTCTTGTGCATTTAAAGCACAGTCATTGGTCTTCTCCATATTAGGCAACCCAAAATCTCACAAAATGGGAAGGAAAAACATAACTGTTAGGATATAATTATGACAGAAATAGAAAACTACTTACAGTATACTGCAAAATAGTGCCAGTAAGGTAAGGTAACTTTAATTTTTGGGGGGAGGAAAAAATAAAAACAGAGGTAAGCAGTGAGATGTAAGGAGACAACAGTAGATCTGAGTCACAAGTTAGAAACAGAGAATGAGTTAGTCATAACGTGATACCATCTAAATACAGCCAAGGTAAAGTAAAGCAAATTATCAGCAGACAAAGAAAAAGGTCTCAAAACAATTAATTTGGCTGACATAATTTTGTCTCCTGGATTGTTCCTAGTAACTTAATTTGTCAGTTAATAAGGTCTATCTTTATGACAAGTTGTATTCACTTACTTATGCAAATAGAGTCTGCTTCATCTAAATTGATACAGCTGCCCTGCACAGACATTGCATCCAGAATATTTCATTACAGAATCACAGAATCATTAAGGTTGGAAAAGACCTTTAAGATCATCAAGTCCAACCATCATCCCAACACCACCATGCCCACTAAACCATTCCCTGAAGTGCCATGTCCACATGTTTTTTGAATACTTCCAGTAATGGTGACTCCACCACCTCCCTGAGCAGCCTGTTCCAATGTTTGACCACTCTCTCAGTAAAGACATTTTCCCGAATATCTAGTCTAAACCTCCCCTGACACAACTTGAGGCCATTTCCTCTCATCCTATTGCTAGTTACTTGGGAGAAGAGACCAACACCCATCTCACCACAACCCCCTTTCAGGTAGTTGTAGAGAGCAATAAGGTCTCCTCTCAGCCTCCTCTTCTCCAGACTGAACAACCCCAGTTCCCTCAGCCACTCCTCATGAGACTTGTTCTCCAGACACCTCACCAGCTTCGTTGCCCTTCTTTGGGCACGCTCCAGCACCTCAGTGTCCTTCTTGTAGTGAGGGACCCAAAACTGAACACAGTATTTGAGGTGCAGCCTCACCTGTGCCAAGTACAGGGGCACAATCACTTCCCTACTCCTGCTGGCCACACTAGTTCTGATACAGGCCAGGACGCTGTTGGCCTTCTTGGCCACCTGAGCACACTGTTGGCTCATATTCAAGTGGCTGTTGGCCAGCTCCCCCAGGTCCTTTTCCGCCTGGCAGCTCTCCAGCCACTCCTCCCCAAGCCTGTAACGTTGCATGGGGTTTTTGTGACCGAAGTGCAGGACCTGGCACTTGACCTTATTAAACCTCATACAGTTGATCTCAGCCCATCAATCCAGCCTGTCCATATCCCTCTGCAGAGCCCTCCTACCCTCCAGCAGATCAACACTCCCACCCAACTTGGTGTCATCTGCGCAATTACTACGGGAGCACTCGGTCCCCTCCTCCAGACCATTGACAAAGATATTGAACAAGACCGGCCCCAGAACCGAGACCTGGGGAACACCGCTTGTGACTGGCCACCAGTTGGATTTAGTTCCGTTCACTACGACTCTCTGGGCTCAGCTGTCAAGCCAGTTTTTTACCCTTACAAACTTTCTGCAGTTATTCTGGCATTAAAAAGAATTCATCATATGATTTTAGGGTGGTTCTTTAAATATTCCAGAACAGCATGCACATATAATGTGCATTCAGCATCATAACTGTCAGAAATCTATGCTGGCAAAGCAGCATATTGCAATTCACAGACTGGGATGTATAGCTTCTCTCAGTGCCTTACCATCTTTTAAGAAACAGACATCTTGTGTCCTTCTTCGTACTTCAGAGGTAGTTGCAATGTATAAACCTGATACGGCAGCCAAGAGCTGTTCATCTTGGCAGAGTCAACCACATTTTTGGGAACCTGACTTCCTCTCTTCAATTTACTGCTAGTAATTTATGGAAATTATTTTATTTCTTCAGGTTGTTTTTTTATATATTTCTCTGTGATGAATGCTTTGTAATCCATTGATCTTTGATTCAGGGAACTCCCTAAATGTTGTCAATAACATTTTCTTTTTCTTGCATGAATTTGATTATGAGTGATGCTAGTAAAAGATCATTTACTATCTTACATCTGTTAACAGCATGAAGATTAAATAGCTGCAGTTGTTTGAAAAAAAGAAGAAAGATTATTATTAATTAGTGTAGAATTTAGTTAAATACTTTGTTGCACATACAACGTTAGAGGGTGCCCTTAAAATTGTAAGTGTAGACAGTTGCTGAACTAAGTCATTCATGAATTACCGTATATTAACCTCGATAACTTGTTAAGAATTCAATAGCAAGTAGATGAGCTTTGCTGATTCTCCTCAGTAACTGGGTGCAATTCAGCAGTTGCATAGAAGTTACAGAAATGTCTCAGCACATCATGTATGAAGTCAAATGGGTTGAACAGCACAGTTGTACATCTTCCAGACCAGATCTGGCTTCTTTGGACCAGCTTGGGCTAGAGGAACTGAGCTCACATCTCCCTGCAGCTGCCTAGATAGATTTGCCTTGAGAAATGAGGTCTCTCATTACAGTCTGCTGTTCACTTTTTTCTTTTCCCAGTGTTTGCTACAAATTTTTCACACTGATATTCTCTATAGCAAAGGTTGCCAAGTTAGCATGAATAGGATACCTCAGGTTGTGACCTCACTGTTCCAGACATTCTGGTACTTGTTCAGAATTTCTGACCTCCTACTACATGTTAGTTTCAGAAAATAAATACTATTTATTGTAACGTGTAAAATCCATCCATGGTCTTCGATTAGCGTTAGGGTTAGGCTTGGGAGAGATACAAAGTCAAGAGATCCAATTGGTGTGGGGCTGCAAAGAGGCTGCCACAGGAAGGGGAGGGCTGCAAAAAAAGTTTCTCTCCTAAGACCATTTTCCCCTGGGTGTGTTAAGGCTAGCCAGGGTGTGCTTAAACTGGCCTTGTCCTACTCATCATGGAGAATTATCTGAGCCATGTAGTGTATTTTATATATATATTACGTAGCTTTCAGCCATGTGAGCAAATCTGTGGCTTGCAGCATGAAGAAAGTTGGACATGTCTCTAGTAGGTAGACAAGACATATAAATGATTTTTAAAGGATAGGTTGAACACAAACTATCAATGTTAATTATCATAAAATTAATCACCTTTTATGGTTTTTCCACTTCTCAACATCTCTATTTGTTCATGATCCACTGAAGGTCTAATCTGAATATGACTCAATAGGTGAAAGGCTCCTTTTGTCTTTAAATAAATTTGACTGTGCGCCTGAAATATTGCTTCTGTACACTGGCTTCATGAATATCAAAAGTTTGCTCTTTTATGTGAAAATCAACTTCATTTCTTCATAAGGAGGGCATAGCCTCATTCTCTGAATTGCTGATGAAAAAAGTAACAGTGATTTTATCCCACTGTGTGATGAATCACACTTACTCCCTGTTAATTTCTGAATGTATTCCACGAGCTTTTCCATACCAGTGCACAAAGAAACAAAGCTTAAAGTAGTTTATGGGCTGTATTCTTAGTAAGGTCTTAATCCAGTCTTTGGTCATTTGGTGCTTTTTCGTTTTCACGTTGTAAATTTCTGGAATGACAAGCAGGCTTTAACACATGGCCTTTCATTTACTTTTATTTCAGCTATACTTCCTTCATAATTTATAGATGCCTTTCATATCAATACTTACTTTATGAAACTCTTTACCTTGCCTATATGACACATTTAAGACATAATGTATTACACATTTAATAAGTAATTTTCATATTCGCTTTGCAAAAAAAAATCATAGTAAATCTTCTAATCATAGAATGATTAGAAGCCTGCAGTACTTGAATATGATGGTTTATTATCTGTTTTGGTTGTGCCTCACACGTACTCATAAATGTTACACAGCTAGCCAGCCAAGCACTCTTTTTTCAGTCAAGCAGAACACTCTTGTGCTTAAGGTAATGTTGAGAAAACATCTTCCAGGAGGACAGACATCTGCAACAGCTGAGCTCTTAAGCATTTGGCTAATCACAATATTTCTATACTTCTCTGAAAATACTTAATCCCTCCCTACATTTTTTACCTATCAGTAGCCTCCACTGTGAGCATTCCTCTCAGTAGCGTGTTCTACTGTGACTAAATAAAAATTAGTAATGCCATACTGACATTCTCTATTGAGCACAATAAGGCCATCTTGTTTGAGGTTTTCTTTTAATTTCCTGCATAGCTTTTTCCTATTCAAAAGCTGGGTGAACTTTTATGCAGCAGGCATGCCATTGCTAAACCATTTAGTCCATATGATAGATATCTTACTAAGGTTAAAGTTAGGACTCGTTTGTTTTTTTTAACATTGGAAAATACTCTCTCATTTTTTTTTAAAATAATTTTCATCTATGTAAGAGTTGATTATCCTCCTGGGTGAAAGGGATATTGAGATGCTAAGAAGCAAGGAAGGTAACGTGACCTGCTTATTATACTTATTCATGGGAGAGGAATCCAAGGGCATACAGTAACGAAGAAATTGCATCCAACTGACCTACCCTCTTACCAGGCTCTGATTATTAGCATAGTCCTAAAAAACATGATGCAAATAATCAAGTAGCTTGCTTCTGTGATGTAGCACCTGGACTTGTTTAAGGAAGGGACGTCATGTTCACAGACAGCCTAAGGAGACTTATCAGATGCTGCAGGTGGTGCAGTCAGTCTGGGCAAGTCGTTTTGCTTTTATAGGATTGACTCGTGGGTGAATCAGCCATGAAAAATTATTTCATCTATTTCATAATATAGAGCACTAGAAATTACTGAGCAAAACTGAAGCAGTTGAAACACATTTAAAATTAATCTCTCTGTTTATTTATTTTTCAGAGTATAAACTGAGAGCTCTGGAAAAGGATCAATCTCCTCTTCAATAACCGCCTACACTGTCCCTCAAGCTCTGTGCTACAACAACCTGTTACTTCACTTCCCTTTGCTAGTGTCACCATCTAAATATCATTTAGATGTGTAAATTGGCAAAACTTTATTCGATAATTTAACTCTGCCATTCTGGATAACCTCTCCCAGTTAGATTACTTACAGTAACTGTCACATGAAGAGCTAATCAGCTGTAATCAGCTAACAAGCTCGTCTTGCAGTTGCACACTGCTGCTGCTGGTTATTGCTGCCTGTCGAAAATGCACACACTCTTTTCTCTAATGATGAATTAAACTGATGGATTTAAACAAAGCAATGGATAACAACAATGAGCAAAGTTCTGCAAACTAGAAAGAAGAACTGAGGAACACAGACTGTGTTTTGGTTTAATCCCAGGTTTTGGTTTTGCTTTTTTTTCTCACAGAGCTTAGTTCTAGGGAATGGCTACACACTTCGTTGCAAGAGGATGGCCTGGGAGGATAACTGGGCTGGAATTTGTGTTTAGAATGAAAATTAGGAAAAATATTTGGAAATATCAATATCAAGGTAGCTGTTAAACTATTTAAATATATTATTTTATGAATACCTTTTATTTATCTATTTTATGGCTAGGAGAATGATGCACGTGTTCACAAGCACTTCTTTCTATTCTTTTTCTTTGGAGAGGAGTGGTGGGGGAGTCAGTTTGTTCTACATTGCTGCTTCCAGTGTATTTTTGTTCCCAACAGTAAATCAATTCCTGCAGCATATGATCTTGGATATTTTTCCCAGTGTGCTTAAGCTTCAAGTTGGACTAGAACAGGAAACCACTCTTAATCTTACTTGATAGTAATGATCTGTTCAGCAGAAAGGTCAAATGCCTACTAGATCTATCATAACCTTTCCCCCTTCAGTGAGACATTGCTAATAACTTAATTAAGGAACCTTGCAAAGTTGACCAAAACTTCCTAAAGTGTTGATTCAACTGCTGTATAGAAGTTCACATGGCACTGAATAATTGCTCTTCCTCTCTGGGGGTCCTTGTTCATGACGTCTTTGTTTTTAAATCAATCACCTGTCTCAGCCGATACATAAGTACACATACACAGATACACACACATATATGCTTATAAATATGTATTTACACACACATATATATGCATATATACACATACTGATATCTGTATATATGTATAAACATGCATAAATACAAATATACATATATGTATCTGAACACACATGAAACTGCTGTAGCTATAAGAAATTATGTGTTACAAGGGTGATAGACTCATATAAACAGGTAGGACCCTTCAGACCATGACTCCAAGTATGTTAATTTGTTTTCAGATATTGTCTTCTAGTATGCTTACTGTTTCTTCCATTTTGATGTAAATCTGGTAATATTATTCAATCATTTTTCAGGTTATGAGGGAAAAAGCTGGGGAAAAAAGCCCAAAGGAAAACCACATGTGAAACTCTGCTCAAGACAGCTATGTGTGCTAACAATGACTACTGGCATTTTGGCATTACTCTGTACCGTTTTCCTCTGGCTCATGCTCCTATAGTTGCATATAATGTCATGTGCAAGGTTGTCAAAACACTTTTCTAGACAAACACAATATATGTGATTAGTGCTTTCCTTTGCTCAGGAGGCTATTAACCTGTCACAGGAAGACAAGACATTGTTTTGAAATTATTTGGTTTATGATGGTGTTTGCAATTTGCCTTGTTCTCATCTTGTTTTATTCAAAGAACTGACATGCGTTTGTTTACTTACTCTTTCCCCTTGGCCTCCTGGACATTAAACTCCTGTGTATGTACTTCACAGACTCACAGAATGGCTGATGTTGGAAGCACCTCTGGTGGTCATCTGGTCCAATCTTGCTCCTCCAGCAAGGCCACCTACAGACAGTTGCTGAGAACTGTGTCTAGACAGTTTTTTAACATCTCTAAGGAGGGAGACAACACAACCTCCCCAGGCAACCTATTCCAGTGCTCAGGCAACCTACTCCAATGGTCCTTTCCCTATTCCTGTTCTTTTACAGATGAATATCACTGTTGCTTTCTTCCTGTTCTTATCTGCCCCTGACACTAAACAAGTGAATGTTGCTGATCTTTTCAACTTGAAATCAGAGAGACTAAAGCTGAATTACCTTGAAGTTGACTGCAGACTAACCTGGTTGCACAGAAATGGACTAACAGTGCTCTACAGTGGCTGTTACTCTAGCATGAGGTAGTAACAAATAATTGTTGGGAAGGCAATGCATTAGTTTCATCTTACCCTGGAAAGATCATGTGGTTATGCTCAGTTGCAAACTTTTCTATTTACCTACTTTGGCTCCTTGACATTTACTTTCTCCTTCGTAATTATTAAGCCTATTGTAGGAAATATTTACTTGGTAATAACAAATTGAATGAGAATGATTTACTCTTCACCTTGCAAACAAGGAGTTTGAGAGATATCACCTCTACCTATTCTCCTTTTCGGTCTTTTTTTTTTTTTTTTTTTTTAGTTTGCAATTGGAATTTCACAGATGTGAAAAGCTGAGTTAATTTCATGAAGTTGAGTTAAATTCAGTACATGATTCTATCTGGAAGAAAACTTGTTGGGACCAGATCTAGAATACCCAAATTGGTGCTACTGCTGCTGCCAACATCCCCAGTATTTTATCTAATGGTTGATCGAGCGCAGAGAGGACAACGTTCATCTTCCCCTCTCTTCTAGGTAGAAAATAGGTCTTATTATATGTCCTCAGGAAAAGTGTTCTGATCATCAGGTTGTACGATGTTTTGAAATAGGTTGTTTTCTGTCTAATTCAATATTCATAGATCAACTTCAGATATCCTGTCATGAAAGAATGCCCTAAACAACCTCCATTTTGAACTCTTTATTCAGCTATTATCTATATTAAACATCTGATAAAATATTCAGTATCATCAAACTAACCAAAAGAGTGTCATAATGCCGTATAGCCCATGAATGAAGCTCCCTGTGAGGAAAGGCATCCCAAGCTTCTCTTTCCCCTCTCTATCTGCTGGAAAGCACAGATTTTTGCTCAGGAGTCCCTCTCTATCTGCTGGAGAGCAGAGATTTTTGCTCAGGGGTCCCTGACTCTGGTGAATAACCTCACCTGAAGATCAGGTGTCTTGTGCCATGAGAAGGAAGCACTGGACTTAGTAAAGGTCACAAGACACTAGTGTAAGATAAAAATAATTTGCCCTCTGAATTTTTGTGGTGTGGCATTTAAGGCTTACTCCTTTAAGCATAACATTATTAAATGTAAGTTTAGAACTAGGAGAGTGCTATGAAAACAGATTTCTTTGAAAAAAGATATGAATTGTCCTAGCATTTTCAGCTCACTGAATTCTCCTTAGGCAGTTTAAGGGTATGAAATATGCAACATACATACTAGCAGTGCATAATTTAGGATTCTGTCATCTCTGTCTAAATGTCTAGACCAGGTATCCTGTTCAGTTCAGCAGTAGGCCAGCTGTTACAGTTTACCAACTACTATATAAACACTTGGAGCTTGGATAGGTTTCAAAAATACGAATATACCATTTGCTTTTCTACTCTGGAAAATGACCCATTAGCTCTTCATCTACTGTATGTAAACTACAAACTAGACTATTTCAGCTATAAACTTGAAAATGTTTAGTTATTTCTGTAAATTGATTTATTTCACTATAAAAACATAACTATTGGACTTGTTATAAATAGTAATGGACTTTTTTTCCATTAGAAAGCAGCATTACCTTGGTAGAATTCCGGATTAACAATCAGGATTGTTAACTTCTATCCCTGGTTCTTTCAATGATTTCTTGTGTTATTCCATGTAAATCGCATTCTCATCTTTCCAAATACATTCCACATCTTTAACTACTTTTCAGGTTATAATACTGATATTTGTAAAACCACTTGATATCTTTGAATAAGCAGTATTGTAAGTAACAGAAACTCTTTCGAGATACGAGAAAGTTCTGATACAAATAGGAATATAACTGTATTGGATCCACCTGTCCTATATTAATAAAATATTCTTCCATTTTTTTAGATCTAGAACAATAATTTAATAAATCATTAATTACTTTACTTTGAATAGACAGTCTCGATGACTTCATCCCTTTGTCTTCAGCTTGTAACTTTTATTGCAGTCAGTGGGAATTACATATGTAGATCCAAGATTAAGGAGTAAGTTGCCTTTTAAAGGCAAAGGTGCATATTATTTGCAGTGCTGGGTACCCTCCCTGCTCCTTTCACTAGTTCTGGACCTGCTGATATTTGCCTTCCGCTTACATGAGTTCAAAATTATGCCAACTGTAAAAATTAAGAAACAGTTAGCATTGTTTAAGTGTCAGTTCTGTCAGGAAGCATCAGGTGAGTGTTGCTCCTTTGCTTATATGCTTTGCAATATAGGCATTTAGCACAAGATCTTGCTTTTTCTATGATATTAGGTCTTACATATAGTGTTACAGAAGGACTCATTCTTCTCAGCTTGTATGAAAGACAGCATGTGTAAATATTAAGAAAAAACATAATAAATAAAATGGAAATAGTATCAATAAGTAGCTTCATAGTGGATAAGAGAGACATAATGTCAATGTCCAATTTTTGATGCCTGTTTATAGATAAATATAGTCCAATTGGCTTGAACTCTGAGAATGATCTCCCCTATAATGTTCCTTTATGTGCTTGCAGAAATAAGATTTTTCAAAGGTCATAAGGTATACAGTCTTTGTCTTGGAATTACTTCGAAGGGAATTTAGTGCTATCGGTCTTCAAAGTGCTGAGACAAAAACATTTAGTCTCCAGTGCACAGCTGGAAGCTGCACGGCTCTGCACTGCCTGAAGAGGTAGTTTTGCTGAAATATGGCAGTTTAAATGAGGGAAAGAAATTTGCAAACACAATTTTTAAGAGTCATTGGAGTGATCACTGTGCTGAAGTAGCAGGCTCATTTGATTACCAGTGTTGCAAAGCTGCAAGAATTAGATATATTGTCTTTTGAGCTATGAGGCTGGGACAGCATTCTAGATGAAGGTGACACAATGTATACAAGCAGTAATTTGGTTTATTTTGCCTGACCCAGAGTAGAAATGGGGTTTTCATCTCACTACAGAGGTGATGGATTTTTAATCTCAAACTCTGTGTACCAGCATCCTTCAGCCTTCTTGTTATCAGATGAGATCAACACGCCAGATGTTCCTGTGGCTTTGTGCCTTCTCCTCAGAGGTATGTGGAAAGCACAGCTGGTCAAATTTGACATGTAGAGGAAAACCAGAAACTAACATTTTGAATTATTTTCATTTTTGGTTTTCATCATAAATTTCACTTTCAGCGAGGAAGAAGGGCTGGCAGAACTGGAAAACAGAAGTAGATGATTAATCTGAGTGGTCCCACCAGGAAATCTTGGCAAAATGCAATTAGGTTACAAGGAATGATCAACTTCTTATATGATTAATTTTAAAATGTAAAAATTGGCCTATGCAGGAGATGCTATCACAGTTTTTGGAGCTGGTAGGAGCTGAAGTTGTTTATGTAAGGAAAGCTAAATAAATGTTAGGAAAACTGGAAGAAATGCTCCAAATAAATAATTTTTAATATTTTCTTTATAAAAGGTAGTAAACATAACAGTAAATCTGTCACAAAGAGTTCTATGTTCTACGGAAAGACACTGTGTGTTTAGCAAAGATTTAGCTTCCACATTAAGCAGCAGGACTCTTTTTCTGCCTTACCTGCAAATTTCATCAGAGGGTTAAAAGATGGAGCTGTTAGTAACAGAATCATTACCATGTAATCATCTCAGAACATTAACTGAAATGCAGGACAAATTAATTTGCTTTACAATAATTAATTACCAGTGTTTGAGAAATGAAAAAATTGTAATGTCATTTTAGTATTAATAAATTATTTAATTTGTTAACTAAAAGGTCAAGATTGTTTAATTTTTTTTGCACCGATTACTTCCATCTGACAACTAAATATATTTTAATGATAAATATAACAACACGATATTTAATTTTTAATCAATCATAAATAATTTAATTTGTTTTGCTGTAATTAAATATGGGTATGTAAGAGCTATTCTGTTCTAATAATGATATCCAAAGCAAAAATCATTCTAGCTATAGTGTCATTTCAGGCTGACCATAATAATTCTTGCTTGTTATATTGTCAAACTAGTTATACATCTGGGTTTAAATTAAATGTCAGGGCAAAAGGGACAAAACTTCAGTGATTTCAAGGGAATTATTCCTGCATATCTTGCATCAGCCTCTACTACCCTTTACTCATTATGCAATATCTGTTAAATCCCTGTAAGACTCCTCTAGCTTCCTTCCTTGGTTTTGCTGAAAGCACTTTGGCCTGGTAAACTGAATTATGAGACTAAAAGTATGTTGGTATTTAAAATGCTTTATTGAATTGGTTTGACAGACACAAAAACTCACTTCACCAGTCCCTTGGATAGACATAAGAACTATTATTGCCCTGTATTCTTCATTGGTATCTAGTCTCTGTGATGTTCCTACCTCTAGTCTTGCAGTGCCTTGATGACAGATACCCAGATAACTGCATATTAAATATAGGAGAATTTACATAAATGGATAGTGATACATATGAGACTGTAGTCTCTCTGACTGTGTAGTTCTTCAATTTCATTTTGTGCTTTTGATTCTTTACTCTTTATCTGTAGATATCATAAAAAAATTAAGACACAAGATAGGCTTCTAGAGTTAAGGTTCCTTGAACTGCCTTCGTTGATTGCTTTGTGACATAAAAACATCAAAACAAACTACACTACTGCATGAAAGCCTTTGTTTTGGAAAATAATCAAAGGAGTTTTTTCCAAATACTTGGCTCAGCCTAAGGAAGGTAAGTACAAGGGAAAAAAAAAGGATTTGGCCCAAGAGTTACACCTGCCAGACAGCTTTCTGAGCATGTGAACCACTGGTGGTATCACATAAAGACTTATGTTAGGAAGAAGGCTGCAGGAGGCTCAGTCCTGTATGTGAATTTGCTCTGTTGGACCCATGCAGGATCCCACTGATACCATCAGGACTCGGGGAGGCATAAAGCCAACCAGCTCCACACAGAGTCTTAGATGATGAACATGCGAATTTTGTTGAATGGTTCCTTAATTTTTAACAGCTTTGGGGGAAACACAATGAATGATGAAACTATTACTTTCACAGTTCATAGAACATAACTCAGAGAGAAGGAGAGAGGAAGGAGGCCGGGATACTGTGATTCCCCACTAAGGGCTCCCATCATCAGGAGCACGAACTTCCTGTTACATGGTGAGGAGGCATCCAGCTGCATTCGGCAGTAGACATAAATTATTTCACAAATTTAGTTTGCTACAGTGCAAGGGTGTAGGTTTTTAAAGAATAATTCATAGGAATGCTAATGGTTTCTTTTGCCAGTGTTTTATTGATGCTGGGATATATCCTTAAACTATTGAAACATATCCATTGATTTAAGTGGATTTGAGCCTTTGACAGGGAATGACCTTGAAAGCAGGTGATCTTTTCCTCTGACTACATAGTTTTTGAATTGGAAAGTTTTAATTGTTTCTCCTAACAGTGCCAAAATAAAGGCAAAGGTAACTAAGACTACGAAAGTAGAATACTCTTCTTCTATGCCGAGGAGAATTGCCATTGCCTACTGACAGGCTCCCTCAATAGCTGGAGGAAAGAACAGTGAATCCCAGTTTTTCCCTGGGAGAGTTTTCCAGCAGTAGCACACCTGGAAAGCTCTGACCTACACTGCAAACCCTGCTAGGCGGGGCAAGACTTCCAAGGATCATGGCGGAGAGGGCAATGGATAAAATCGTTGTTCAGAAAAGAGGTTCAGTACATGAGATTATCTTTAATGGGATGAGTCAGTAGGGGACCAAATTGTGAATAAATACTCTTATGAGAAAGAAAAAAAAAAAGACTCCAAATTAACAACAGGTTGATGTGACAGGGATAAGGGGAGTGGAATTTAACTTTATAATTGGCCTGACATATTTGCCTTTCTGGAGTTAAAAGTTTAATGGAGGCAATTGACCAAAGTTTGCCTTTAACTCTTTAAATATTAAACATAATATGAAGAAGTGGGTTTCTTTAAGATTAAAGAATAATTTTTAGTAAATATTCTTGATATGTAAGACTTGGTAAAATGCATATTCTTACTGGCTTGCCCAAACCTAGAACTGGTGTACAACTTCAAATTTTTGTTTCACCTGGAACTTCTAAAGTACCATAGTTTTGTTCCTATCCTGAGCAAAGTTGAAAAACTGAACTTTCAGCATGCTAATCACAGAAAAAGTGTCAGAAACTTTCGTTTCATTAAAGGATTATACTTTTCTGGTGGACTTACTATTTAAAGAAAAATGTGTAACATCTTCTAATGTTTTTGTTTGGCTTGCCGAACTGCATTTCCTCCTTTATAGAGATTTAATGGAGGAATGTTTCTTGATTCTGCAGGTACCTGGCAGATGATACCTCCTGGATGAGGCCCATGATAAGGTTTGGTAGGAGGGAAGGATGCACTGCACTGTAGGAGAGGAAACCTTCAATGGATCTGGGCCCAGAAAAAAAATGGTACCTTGAATTAAATGTCTTATGGAGCAGGGGGCTGCCAAGAAAATGTTGAACTGATTAAGTTCAACAAACAAACCAATTCTGATAGATGCATTATTTTACAACTGGTCCATTGATAAAGAAGAACTTTTAAACCTAAACAATATATCTTTTCAAGTAAGACTTTCATTAGGTGGAAAATGTTGAACAGTTACATTTTAATTTCTTAATAAATATTCATATTAAACTATCTGTTGCTGGATGCTGATGTCACATTTACTGCCATTTCTTTTGACAAACAGTAGAAACTCTTGAGTGTGAATTAGATTAATTGGCAGAATGTGTTCAGAAATTGCTCTCCCTAAAACACTAATTTTAACACATTCAACATCTGCATCACATTAGATTTCATTCATACAGAATAATTCCAGTCATTTACAGTAAGTATTGAAAGCAATTTAAAACATATGTCTCATAAACTGTCTGCCATAATCTATGCAGATTCATTGCTACAGCCCAGATGCTTATGTCCAGGATGCTAAAGAATGGGTTTAAGCATATTTTTGCATTTACTGAAAATCTTTTAAATCTTCTGTCAGTTCTTGACTTCTGTGTATCATATACAACTATCAGCCAGAGCCTTTCTTTTTACAGTCCCTAAATGGCTTTAACGTGATTCTGAGAGTAGGCATGAACTGATTTTTCTTGGGATAAACTACCACAATGACATGCCACTGGTTGAGCTCGACATAAGCAATCAGATAGATTTATGAGAACTGGAAGCATTTGTTTATGGGTGAATCCATCCTTTCATGGGTGTGTCATGCATTCCAATAGTCATGACGGATACTTTATAGTTCTGTGTATATGTATGTCTATTCCTATGACATTTGTCCATGGCAATTCTACAGAATGTGTCATATGAAGTACAATGATAGTCTCTACATCTTAGAATATGCACCTTGTGTCTTTGCCAGCACACATGACATGCTATCTGCCTTCACCTGGCATAATTTTTCATTTAATAAAACTTATTAAAAACTCTGTTTTAATTGTGAGAAATAGGATGCTTCCCATGTTTGTAGTAAAAGCTACTATCACAAAGTATTCACTGTGAATGTGACTCTTCCTGGTTTTTTTAGAAAAAATGAATCTGGGGAAAGACACTGGATATAAATTAAATTAAAAAATAAAAGTAGAGGGATCATGCATGGGATGTGACGATCTTTATTCACTTTCTGAGTACTAGGTTGTTTTAATCCCCTGTTTCAATGGGCAGCAGAAATCACGATCTCAGTACTCGAGTCTGTAAAAGAGCAAAATAGAATTGTGTTCTCAAAGACTTTGTCCAGAAATGCAAGAAAAAAAGCCAAATTATTGAAAAGAGTAACTTAATTTCTTAGGACTTCAGGGAGTGCGTACACACTCTCACACACACATATACATATATACACAAACACACATACATGTATATGTACATAAATATAAAGATAACTACAGACTTGAACAGCAGACCAGCTCCCACTGAGGTGTTTTGACTTCCAGTTGCATCAGATAGGGATCCTCCAACTATACCTGGGTAACAATGATGGGACTTAATTTTATTTCCACAAAATGGTGATAAGATTCATCTGCAGCAGTTTTAAAGGTTTAATCAGCAGGTCTGTTTCTATTCCTAAGCTACAACAGGACATTCACTCTGAGATCTCCAGACCGTCTCTTTCAATGTTTTTACTTGCTCTCTTTTCATGAAGTGGTTTTAAATGTATGAGGTAAACAAAATAACTGTGTGGAAATAATATTTTCTTATACCTTGTATTCACATTCAACATAGGCTAGTGTTCCAATGCATTAGCAAACCTTAAGTGAAGTAAAAGTAAACTTTATCCAATAGCATTTTCCTGTGAACTGCTATAAGGAGTCTATACCTCCAGCAATCCTTGTCCCTCTGATTGAACTTCTTGGGTAAAATTCTGGCCCCATTTCAATCATAGAATCATAGAATCTTTGGGTTAGAAGGGACCTTTTAAGGTCATCTAGTCCAACCCCTCTGCAATGAGTAGGGACATCTTCAACTAGAGCAGGTTGCTCAGAGCCCTGTCCAACCTGACCTGGAATGTTTCCAGGGATGGGGCATCTACCACCTCTCTGGGCAACCTGTGCCAGTGCTTCACCACCCTCATTGTGAAACATTACTTCCTTATATGTTGGCAAAATCTGCCCTCTTCTAGTTTAAAACCATCACCCCTTCTCCTATCGCAACAGGACCTGCTAAAAAGTCTGTCCCCTCTTTCTTCTAAGCCCCCTTTAAGTACTGGAAGGCTGCAGTAAGATTTCCCCAGAGCCTCCTCTTCTCCATGCTGAACCCCAACTCTCTCAGCCTGTCCTCATAGGAAAGGTGTTCCAGCCCTCTCATAATTTTTGTGGCCCTCCTCTGGACCTGCTCCAACAGGTCCATGTCTTTCCTGTGCTGAGGGCTCCAGAGCTGGTTGCAGTACTCCAGGTGAGGTCTCACCGGAGTGGAGTAGAGGGGCAGAATCACCTCCCTTGACCTGCTGGCCATGCTTCTTTTCATGCAGCCCAGGATATGGTTGGCCTTCTGGGCTGCGAGTGCACATTGCCGGCTCATGTCCAGCTTTTCATCCACCAGTACCCCCAAGTCCTTTTTGGCAGAACTGCTCTTGATCCCCTCATGACCCAGTCTGTAGTGATACTGGGGGTTGCCCTGACCCAGTTGCAGGACCCTGCACTTGGCCTTGTTGAACCTCATGAGGGTACAAGGCTTCACACAGGCCCATTCCTCAACCTTGTCCAGGTTCCTCTGGATGGCATCCCATCCCTCAGGTGAGTCAACTGCACTGCTCAACTTCTTGTCGTTTGCAGTCTTGCTGAGGGTGCACTCAACCCCACTCTCTATGCCATTGATGAAAGTACTAAACAATACTTTTACAATTTACAAACAATACAACATGGACCCCTGAGGGACACCATTCATTGCCGATCTCTATCTCGACATTGAGCCATTGACCACTACCCTCTGGATGTGACCATCCAGCCAAATCCTCATCCACCCAACAGTCCACCCATCAAATCCATATCTCTCCAACTGAGAGAGAAGGATGTTGTGGGGGACCATGTCAAAGGCCTTACAGAAGGTCAGATAGACAACAGCAGTAGCTCTTCCCTTGTCCACTGATGTGGTCACTCCATCCTACAAGGCCACTAGCTTGGTCAGGCAGGACTTGCCCTTGGTGAAGCCATGTTGGCTGTCTTGAATCGCCTCTCTGCCCGTAATGCGCATTAGCATAGCTTATAGGAGGATCTGTTCCCTGATCTTCCCAGGCACAGAGGTGAGGCTGGTGGATTGGTAGTTCCCAGGGTCCTCCTTGGTACCCTTTTTAAAAATGAGTGCAACGTTTCCCTTTCTTCAGTCTCCAGGGACTTCACCTGACTGCCAGGACTTTTCAAATATCATGGAGAGTGGCTTAGCAACTACATCAGCCAGTTGCCTCAGGACTCTGGGATGCATCTCCTCAGATCTCATAGAATTGTGTCCCATAGGCTGAGCAAAAACTTAGCTGAGGTTTTGCTATTTTATGCACTGGGACAACATACCCCCTCGTGTTTCTCACCACCTAGTAAAATTAAAATAGAGGAAACATTAGCTCTATGACTTTAACAGTGACAGTGTCAGAAGCGTGTTTTGTTTTCTCTCGCTTTTAATTGCAGGTAAGATGTTCTCTCTTAGATACCACTGAGAGAATGTTAATAAGTTCATTGAGAACTAATTTGCTAATAAGTTGTATTCCTGAAAAAAAAAAAATCTTTTCATTACAGTGAAAAGAGGATAGGAGTCACAGACATTTCATGGCCACATCTCTGAAAAAGCCACATGCAAATTAACGACCATCCTCCTGACCTTTCAGAAACATCTATCCAAAATCTACAAGAAATCTACCAGGAAGCAGTAATCTTAGTCAGTAGTCCCTAAGGTAGTTAAGCACTGGTTGCTAAAGTAAAGAGCTCTTTGTCACCCAAACACTTCCTTTGATTTAACTTGGAAGGGTTGCTGGAAAATTGCTTGAGTTGGCCTTTTCCCATCCAGTGATTTCTATGAAGTCCACATCTAAGTAAATATGTAATCACAACAGGATAGAATTATGTTAAAATCTGACTCTAGAATAGTAAAGGATTTAATGGCTTTGTCAAAGTGACCAGAAATATTTTTTGTCATAATGCTAATTGGCACTTTAATTCTGAAATGTGTGTTATTATGTAGCTTAGTTTGTTAAAGCTGGATGAAGGTAAAAGTGAAAACAAAATAAAAATTGGCTTTCTTCTTCCTTTCCTGTTTAGAAAAATGTAAAGAATTTAATTTGGTTAATCATTGACTTCATGGCTTGTGTGTAGCCTTCACACATATTTAGAGTTCAATATCATAAACCAGACTATTTTTCTTCTATGAAAGGTCATAAAAACAATTTTTTTATTCAGCATTATTAAATGCTGAAAAAAATAATTTTCAGCATTTTTTGATCTGGAAAAAACTAATTTAATTTTTTCCCCACGTTACTATCAGAATATTCTAAACTAGAACTATTGAACTTAGTATGAGGAAAATTCTGTTGGCAATAACTTCTCTGTGAGCTTGGAGATTAGACTGGACAACCTGAGCTAGAAATATCACTGTCAAGAATTGCCTTCAGTAGGGCTAAACACAAGAATTTCTGAGAATTCCTGCTCAATAGCTTTGCCTTTTCACAGTTGAGAGATACTTGAGGGGGGCAAAGAAGAGAAGACAAGACATTTATGGCCCATTAGAAGAAATGCTGGTTCATTCAGGTTTTCAGAAACCTACAAAATATTGCGTAGACAGTATCTGATTCCCACAAAAAAAAAGACAAATCAGAGAAGAACCCTGCATTAAATGATTTGTGGGACAAATGACTATGAGAAATACAGTAAAATAAAATTTTGAAGGAAATGTAGGTTGGAATTGCTGCAATTTGTGGTGTACTGTTGTACTAGTCAATAGCGAAAGTTTAATTGTCCATGAAATTCTGATATCCAGCATTGAATTTCCTAAGAATCTAATCAGTATATTATGAAGTAACCTACAAAATCACTTTCCACTAAGTAAGTTGAATCAAACGAATTTATTTCAACCTTGATGATGATTTGTTGCATTCCACTTAGAATAATAGTTCCTCCCCAATGTTTTCTTTCACCACCAGCCAGATTATATCTTCAATTCTATAGGAATCTGATTTTATGTTATTAGCTTGGTTTTGGCCACTCTTACAGAGGGATTGATATGCACTATGCTACCCGATTGAATTCCTGTTACAGGTCATCCTCTCCTCTCCTCTCGTCTCCTCTCCTCTCCACTTAATTTTTCTACCTCTCTTTCGTTTCTCTCTCTTGCTTTCTATCAAATCTTGCAAGGAATTTTTGAAGTATTAGAAAGCCGATAATGAGTGCACAGAGATTTGAATCTTCAGTCAGTTCCAAGAAAAATACTGGAACAACTAATCATTGTACTGCAACACAGCGTTATCTAAATTCTCCTTTCCAATTTCTAGGAACAGATTTTATCTTTTAAAATAAACATGTTTAAATACTCTAATGGACTATAGAGACCATGTAAGTCTAGATAAATTTGTCTTTGCACATGTATTTTCACAAGTATGCAGTGTTATATCACAAATACATAGATGCAGTTGTTCAGTTGAGTGGGGAACTTATGAAGTTCAGGATATATTTTATTTATCTTTAATCCTTTTTAATGAAAATTATTTCCAGTCTTCAATTTCCACCTTTATTCCAATGTCAAAGATCTTATGGCTTGGAGGAATCACCAAGGTGACCTATTTATGGAAGAATAATATGCAAATATAAAAAGTCAGAATAACAGGGAATGAATATGAGAAAAATTTGATGCAGAATACTTGAATTCTGAGACTTCACATGAGGACATTTCTATCTTTACTTGGGAACAATAATGATGTTTGTTAACTATATCGATACCTATTTTGCAAAGGCAAAAATATTTCTGAATCCACTCCCATTTACTGCCATGAAAGATTTTTTTTGCCATTGAATCCTGTGAGCTGGAGTTGAGATCAAGATGAATAGTACTTTGAAGTATTTGTTAATTGAAAAATAAAAAAGTCTGTGGTTATTTTATGTTTGTTCATCTCCTTAAAAGTTTAATAGAGGCTTTTCTGTATATAACCCCCCTATATATATATATATAAGGGTTTGATCGTCTCTGATTTTTGCAGTTTTCACCTTGTAATATTCAGGTAAGATTTTCTGCACTCTCCTTGTCAAGAAATGTGTGACCGACACTGATACAGCAGCCCACGCCGATCTACAGCTAACTGAGAATGTGACAGCCTGTTGAGGCAGAAGATTTCTTATAAAGGAACTATGTAAAAGCCTTAATCCTGCTTTCTATAGAGGTCAGTGAGAGCTTTGCATTTGACTTTATGGAAGCCAAATTGGTCCCTGGTTGAACAGAAAACAATCACTCAGTGTATAGCGAGAATTTATATCCTGCAAAAAAGAGTGTCTATTATTAAAAGGGACTGACATAAGGGTCACTGGGCAATTCTAGTAGCCTACAGATCATTACATTTAGTACTCAGCTTTTTTTACTTTTATGCAAGAAAAACTCACAGTGACTTCAGTATGAGTTTTTCTTACTTAAGGAGTACAGGACTGGGTACTTAGTTGAGAACTAAAGCAGCATTAATGACTTCCATATGTCGTTGCATAAACTTCATTCACGTGTTTTTGATTTAATGGATTATAAAACAGAAAACAAAAATATTCTGTGTAACTTTTTGTGAGAAGCAGAAATGCTTTAAGATCACGGATGAGAACAATTGGATTTTAGTTAGATGTGCAGTAATTGTTTGAACCCTGGAAATCACTTCTACAAAACAGTCTCTTGTTCTTTTTGTTCAGTCTATCTGTCTTACATACTGTTTCCATTCTCTTGTCTTCACCTTTTTTATTTCCAAAAGCCCTGTGGGGATATTATGTCAGCACTTCTTGACCTCATGTGGTGAAGTTGTCAATGTTGAATTAAGTATTTTTTTAATACCGTACCAATCCCATGCACAGATCTTCCATGCAATGTCCTTGATTGTACAGTGAGGTGAAAATGCATAAGCTAATGCTGTAACTGAACTGCAGTGAGACTGTGGAAGCTAGCAAAAAAATACGAACTTGTTACATAATGATTGACTCAATGTAGGAATAGTGTTCAGCTCTTAGTTTTATGCAGGTATCCTTAAGCACAGACACAATCCCCTGCCCTAGGATATGGAATTCCAAGGAGAGCAAGACTAAAAAAGAAAATAGAAATAAAGCCCTTTGCCACTGAATCTGTAAATAATATTAACAGCAGACTTAGGTAATGAAAATAATTAACCCTTTTTTTCATTGCTCGAAAGTTCACACCAAAATATCATATAACCCAGTCCTGTAAGGACAGTTGTCCAAAGTGGACTTCTACTTTGAGCTCAGGATCTGGGATTTACAATTGTTTGTATTCTCTAACTCAGGTTTCCTCCCATGGCCATTATTTGGGTTCCTCTGCCAGATAGCTGAAGGCAGACAGCATGAAAACAGCTGCTATTTCTGCATTTACTGTATTCAGAACTTAGCTTGTAATTTACCTGGATGTGAACCATGTGAAACAGTGTAAGCCTTAGATCATGATACAAGGAGTTGATGTTTTTCTTCATATTTATATAATGAACTGTGCTGTGTTATTCTCTTCCTGATGAAGTGAAGCAGAAAACATGAATATGGCAGTCTTTTAATGAACTGTGGTCATACCAGACTAGCAGTTTTCAAGCAAACTTTCTGTGGCTTGAGATTTAGGTCAGTAGGTCAGGAATTACTCATTTAGAGAAAAAAGGTTGACACTCACCAACAAAGCTGTAAAATTTAGCAGCACGTGTTGAAACAGGCATATGTACAAACAGCAAATAATACAAGCTGAAATGAAATAAAAGGATCAAGGCACTGGAAACATCTCCAGGCCTCTTCCTGTGGATTACTACATTTTTAAGGGCTTTACTGAGGGCATTGTCAACTCTTGAGGAAGGAAGATGAGTCAGTAGAAAGAAATGAATAAGAAGCCATCATTTCATACATGCTATGAATGTAATTTTCCCACTGTCTACAATCTCAATATTTTCCTCAGTAGTTCATACATCTCTTTCCCTGAAAAGTAAAGTTAGAACTTCCTCCATTGTACACATCCAGGCCTTTGACCCCCTCCTCAGTTTGAAGCTGTTTCTCTCTCATGTCTACTCATTCTTTGGGTGGTGCTTTGTGTCTCCACTCAGTGTGGTCGTTCTCTGCAGTATCGCTTGCACGGGGCACTCCAGAGCACTGTCTTTTGAAGCTAGCAGAGAGAAATGAGAGAATTCATGGAAAACAGCTTGTGGAGAAGTAATGAGTAGGTGGTTATTATCTCAGAGCATTTCCCATCTCTCACCATTCCTCTGAAATCCTGATGGAACTTTCCAGCTGAATGATATGAACACTGAAGTATTGCTCATCTAATCCTAAACTGTTTACATGTCATTGATGAGGAATGCTGTTTCTCCGTTTTGATTTTAAAGAAATTATATGATAAATGTAAACAAACAACTGAACAATCCCCCACTTCTTTGCTCTCAGAGGATGCTAAAAAGTTCTGTCTCCTCTGTTTTGGATCGCTGACACGGGAACCAATTGTTAATACAGGTAAGAGATTGTTTATGAAGACATAGGTGATGCCTCCTGGGTAGTAGATATATTAATAGTTATGTGTTAGCTATGTAAGCAGTAGTTTGAATTGTACTTATCTTGACTTTAGGCAGACAGGACCTCACAGGAAAATTAGAAACAGTAAACTATTATATAAACTTGATAGACGAAAGAATCTTTTTACAGTGAGAACAATCAATCACTGGAACAACCTCTCCAGGGCCATGGTGGAGTTCCCATTGCTGGAGGTTTTCAAGACGTGATTGGACAGGGTACTAGATAATCTCATCCAAAGCTCCTTTCCCATGAAAGGTTGGACCAGATGATCTTTTGAAGTCCCTTCCAACATGAGCAGTTCTATGATTCTATCATTCTATGATTCTACCATTCTATGATTAAATTGAAAATAGCAAATAAGCCACACAAAAGATGCAACTCAGTAAAAAGAGTCTCTGTCCTTAAAAAGTTTTTGTCTTAATGTTGACAGTAAGTTTTTAAGGCAATCAAAATTAAAGGGAGGTGTGTCATCCTGGACATCTCTTTTCATTGCCCTGCACACTAGATCCATCTAAAGATCCCAGCGAATCAGACCAAGAGCTTGTGTCCCAGCCAGAAGCAGGAAGTACTTACAGTCTCTAGAGGTACGCTATTCTTGCTGGTTTTCTAGACAAGTTTTTGATATTTAGGTAGGCATCCAAATTCAGCGCAAACCCTCTGAGTCTTCTTATTCGAATTTAGTACTGTTTCTTCCACCTAAAAATAGTAGTAGTTGCTCACTATATAAATAGTTGAAAAAATGTGTATACTTGTCCTCTCTACAATGATGTAATTAGAAAATTAAAGGAAAACATTGTATACAATTTATTTCCTGGGCTACACTGCAGGACGGTTTTAGATATACAGTGTGTTATTGTATTATTAGAGACAAATTACTGTGAGGTTTTTTGAGTATGTAGGTAAAATGATAACACAAGGTCAACTAAAAAGTGGGTAACTTGGATCAACATTTTAAAAAAATTACTCTCCAGCCACCATCCACTAAACCCTTTGCATTTGTTTTTCATTTATAAACTTTGGTGGCAGAACATTGATCACATTGTGTCAAAGACTTAAAGAAATATCACTTTGAGAAGAAGGATTTAGTTAAAGAATGTACTTTGTTAACAGAGATGGTAGTAATAACATATGGAGTGTAATATATACACACGGCATGGCTTCCAGCTGTTTGGCTTCACAGTTATTATGTGCACTGTGAAAGAATAAATGAATCTTTTGATAATGCAACAAAACATTTTGGAGTTCATCACTTACTCTTTCTGAAGACATAAGGAAAGTTTCTTTCACTATTGATTCTGAGGTACATAATAACCTCTACTGGGTAGATCCTAAAAAAATAGAACAACCAGTGAATTTTGAGAGTGAACTTAAAAGTTAGTTCAAGAAGATTCGTTACCTTTTCCTAGATATAAACATATTTTCTGTCTTAAAATTGTTAGTTTTCCAGAAGGAAATACAATTTCAAGTCAGTAGTGCACTTAATATTATTTCAGAGTCTTCTATTCTGATAGTGATTTAAAACTAGGCAAGTATAAGTGAAAATTTTGGAAAATTCAACTTTTAGGGGAAATATATATTTGGGAGAAATGTCTCAGGTCAGTGTGTACTAAAAACGTGGCTGTATTTTTCCAATTTCTGCTGTTCTGATTTTTTTCCTTTTTTTTATGCCAGATATTCTCCAAACTGCGTTTGAGGGAAGTTCTTTAAGAGACCTTTATTGTTTTTACAATACTTTTGAGGGATCACATTTTCAAGGGTAAAGTTTTTCTACTTCTTGAGCTATTTCTTGTACATATGTGTAAACTCTTGACAATATAACCAGAATCCATATTTATACCTAGGAAAAAGTGTACACCTCCAGAAAATGCTTGGGTTGAAAAAGACCTTGTTCTGGTGCCACCACATCCCACTGGCTACAGTACTCTTCTTAATGAGAAACTAGAAGGTTGAGTTAAATCAAATATAAGGACCTCCTGAACTCAGTAATTCCATAAGACACAGCATTCAATGAACGACACTGAGATTTAAATATGAAATGTACAAATCGTACAATGTGTTGAAAGAGCTTGGAATTGACTGAACAGGACCTGATATGCTTAGGCAGATGGGAATCCTAATTGTGAACGTGCATTTAAAAGCTGTTATTTTGTCCATAAACACAAGTACAATTGACAAACAAGAACTTCTCTTGTTAACCTCCTGATACTTTTGCCAAGAAATTTTAGAATTGTAAGATAAGGGAAAATAAGAGACATGATTTAAGAGGTTAAGTATCTCTTCAGTCTGCTCTGTGGGCTCCTGCCTGAGATACGAATGTGGCTGCCAACCCACCAAAATATAAAAAAAAAAGTTAAGCAATGAAATGAATTACAGTCTTTCTCCTAGGTGTTTCATTTCAGCAAATGGTCTGTATGTTGGAACAAGATACAAACACAGTTAATTATGCCTGTATACAATGCAGGGCTGTATGTGTGTGTGTGTATATGCCTTATTACACAGTAAAGTGAACTTTTTGTTAAGCCACTATTTTTCACATCTTTGCATCCAGATTCTACTTAGAGGAAAAATGACAGGGTTTAGCTCTCTTTCTGTCATTTCAGGAAAATGTTCATGTTGGGAGAATGGCCCCTCGGGAATTTGGGTTTACCCAGTGAGCCAGAGCATAGACAACAATTGTTTTTGTTTCTTTGTGTTATTACATACAGTTCACTGGAATTTCTGCATCCATCTTACAGCACTACACTTGACCCCATCCTCCGATCTGAGGTGGAGCTATTCACCACTACTATCTTCTTTTCAGCACTAGCATAATTTTTTTGTCCTGTCTTGCTCTTAATAGTGTTCTTGGCTGGCCTTCTGCATTAGTCTTCACTGTTACACTATCAAAAGTTATTTTCTCAGTTCATGTAACTTAGTCCATGATTTAGCTGTTTATTTGCATTGGTATTGTAGAGAAAAAAAAGTGCCTTGATGGTCCTGATTCTGAGTCTGGAACCACATGAGCGGAGCACCAAGCTTCTAGGTAGCTGTTTTAAACATAAATAACAAAAGAACTCCATAAAAGATCACAGGTTTGTTCACATAGGTTTAGTAATGGGATTTGGGTCAAAAAATTACATCACTTTTGCATTTCCTTGCAGATGATCTGTAAATAACTTCTCTTTCACTAGGGGCTCCTTTTTTATTTTGGTTACTTATGTAAATCACATCACTACCAGAGCATATGTGGGGGCTCCAAAAGGATAATTACATTTCAGAACCAGGCACACTTGTACAAAGTGCTAAAATGAGTTATCAAGGACACAGAGGAAGCTTGGGGCAGAAAAAGACTGGAATTTGCATTTCCCACAACCTTGCCCAGTCCTTGAACCACTGGTACATCCTTCTGTTTCACTGTTACAGTCAACAGTCTGACTCATAAGTTGTCCAATATGCACTCAGGCTTGAAAGGTTTAGTTATTAGAGCTGTGTAATTTGTAAAAGAAGACAAACTTGAAGTATTCAAATAAACTTGCAGAAAAAGGGGCTTTGGTCAACTGTGAACACCAGTTGCATTCACTGTGCATTACTAATCATGCAACTGAACCTCCTTAGAATTAATTTCTCCTGAGAAAGAAAGGTAAGTGGTGGCTATTTCTTATACATAATTTTTCTTTAGCATACAACATCCTGCAATGTGTGCTTAGTTAGAGACAACTGGCACAGAAAAATAGAAAAATTCCACAGCTAGGATAAAACATAAAATCAGTGGGAAAAAACATCACTTATATTAGGAAGGGTATGATTTCACTTTCAAATTTTTAACTCTGAGTGGATTCTTTCACCGATTTTTCATGGGTAAAAGTGGCTAAACAGTTTTAGATATTAAGAAGTATGAAAATATTGTGTTCCTCTGTAAGGAATTCTGAGAAAAAAACAAAATGACAATGTTTACTAAATAATTACATAAAGACTGATTTGTCCCTCCCAAGGAATTAATTTCTGTCTTGTCTTTTTAGCTAGAACAATACAAATTGAACCATTAAATTTAGTTTAGGCAGAAGAAATATCTCCTGATCTTCATGAGTTAAGAGCTTCTACTGTGAACAGAAGGATGTTTGTCATATATTACAAAGCTACTTAGTATTATTTTGTTTAAAAAATATTTTATATGTCTCAAAGTCACTAAGTCTCACAAAGTCATCACTAGAGCTTACCTTGCTTGCTGAGACTTTTCTTCTCCCTGGAAAACTTTGACATACAATTTATTTATTGTAGTTTCACAGTTGTTTCTGCTTCATCTGTCACTAAGTTCTCCTTACACAAGTGCAGAAGTATGCAACAATGAAAAATAATGGCAGGAAAACACTTAAACAAACATTTCCAAGGCTGCAAGAGAGTTTGGTCTGGCAGAGAAGAAAAGAATGAAGGTTTGGGTCATGGGGGTAAAATGGGTTCCTTATTTTTTTCTAAACTATTTTCCCCTCCTCTCAGTGATACTATAAACGAAAAGCTACTAGTAACATAAAATGTTAAGCCACTGCTTCGGTGAATTTAGAAGACCTGTATTCTAGGAACTGCTTCAACTGACTAAGAGAGAAGTCACTCTTGCTTTGTAAGGCCAAACTTCATCAAATTTTTAAGGAATGATGGAACTAAGGTAACTAGTAATAAAAATCATTTTGCAATTTTCAATTTACTAAAATGCACCTTGGGCCTCTGGCCAAGACATCCATTAGACTTTGCTTTTGAGGTGTCTACAAGTGATAGTCATTTATCACATCCCCACTTGAAACCTCTCAGGTCTAAGAGGAAAAAAATTGCCACTCACTATACTAAGTATGAAGACAGATGAGACTACTTTAGCAGTCCTCTTTAGGATGCTCTGGGGGAAAAATCAAGGTCACTCACTTTATTCAGCTGGAGCAAATAGAGTTGGGGCATTGAGTTCAGCTGCAAGTTGCCTGCTTGCAGCAAGTGCAAGGGTCACCTGGCACGCAGGTGCGATGAGTTTCTGTCTGCGCTTGCCTCCTCTTCCACTTCTTTATAGTACAAAGCCAAAGTATCTTAAAACTGCTTAACCTCATCTGCTTAACTGGAAAGAAACAAAAGCACTAAAAGTTAGAAAGATTTGAAAAACTGTTTTAGAAGCCACCATCTCATGCTTATCATTTACTGCTATTCCAGCCCAGAAACTAACTGTACTTTTGTGAATGGACTTAGGTACGTGTTAGCAAGTAAAAAATGGATGAACAGGCAAGTTACCTGATTTTACCACCATATTATGCTTGGTTCCTCTTTTGTGCAAACACCTGTTCTAAAAAGAAATTTGGCTCCAAAAGTCAACACAAATATCTAGGCAGCTAGACACCCAGAGATGTACAGCACCGACTCCAGTGGGACTTGCGTGCCTAAATACTGTGGTAGAACTGAGCCATAGTATTTAGCACAGGAATGGTTAAGGACATTTTGGAGATGTCTTGCAGTTGAAGTTGCCTAAGTATGTTTGAATTATTAGTGGGTTAGTACAGAAAGCAGGAGAAGCTACTTAAGCATTTCTTACCCTGTTCAAGTTCTTTATCAAGTTCAGCCAAAGTTAAATGTTACGTTCAATGCACTTCAAGTTTTATAGGTGGTATGGGGATAGATACATGAAGGGCTGTGCTACTTCTGCTTGTATTCAGCAATTGCTGAATTTTCTTTTGCTCATTATCTAAAGCTGGTCTCCACGGGTCTCAGCTATTTGGGATACATACATTTAGCAACACCCCTATGTTAATATGGCTCTCCTGAGATCACAGCTGGGACACAGAGTTTCTGTAGCTGTTTATGATTAAATGAAGACTTTTCTTTTTCCAGCTTTCTCTTCTTATGTCACTGTAGAATCAGAGAGCCTGGTTTTGCAATTTTTGCCCACTTGAATTCTGGAGACATCTCAGGGAGGTGATGGTTCCTTGATTTTATTTATTTATTTTTAATAAGTCCTGCTGTCATTGGAAGGGTTTTTAATGCAAAGACTTTTAAACCACTGATGTTCCTGAAGCGATACGTTCACACCCACCTCCTCTTGTTCTCTTATTGTGAAAAGGGAAAGTATGTTCATCACCGCATTCATTCCAAAGGGTACCATTTGCTTAAAGCTGCCATCTAAGTTGCTGCTACAACAGCCACTTAACCTTCTTCAGTGGAAATCTGTTGTGCTACTGTAAACTAAGTACTGAACGTGCCCTGAATCCACTTATTTTAACTGGAAAAAAAATGATACCAGATGAGTATCTCTGCCACCAGATCCAAAGGTGCCTGAGGGAGTCTGCAGTGGGGGACTGTAATTTCCTGTATTGATAGCTAGATTTCAAAAAAAGGATGCCCAGTGCCTGAAAGTGGTCTCCTAGGCCAGTACAAATACAATTGGGAGTCCTGAAAACCTCGGATTCCTTTCACAGGAGAGAGTCTTCCACAAGTTTTGGTTCTTGACTTGCTGTGTCTAGGTTTGACCTTCCTGCATCCAACACACGTAGTTGTACTTCTATGCACAGTCTGTCACACCAATGGTGTGTCTCTTCTGCTGCAAGTGGTGCGGTTTTCTCTCTTCCATATGACAGAACGTTGTTTTACGGTTCTTAGATCCCTTTTAAGATATTTGTCATGGTTGCCCCAAAAAGGCAAAGCCCTCATCTTGTGACTGCTTTAGCGCAGCCAGCTTGCTGTCTCCCTGCTAGACACCTATACATCTGCAAAGGTGCACAGATGCTGCGTACGCAGTGAAGAGACATTCTGAGTGTTTTCACACGGGGATCATCCGCAAATCCTGGCAAAGGACAAATCAGGAGCGTTCTAAGGCTATGGGGAAGTTCTCTGGTACTAAGTGAATTGATTTTTCCTACTTAGTAAAGAAAAAATCTGCAATAAGCATTTTTTAAACATACTTATTGCTTGCAAAGATTTTTCTCAGGTGAAGCTTTTAGTTTCATTCTGTTTAGTGTTCTCCTTGCTAAGATCCTCCATTCTTCCTGTTTTGCTTTTTAGAAAAATTTGGAGAAATGCAGTGAAGTTTTGATGTCTGTTATATTGTGGAAGACTATCAGAACATGACAGGTGAAATACAAAGGAAATTAACTACACATTTGTAACATCTGTTTCATTACCTTTCCAAATATACGTGTGTGTTTGACGAACAAGTAATTCAGATATTGCCTATTTCTGCAGCATCCCTGACTTCCAAGTCCATGAGTGCTGGTATAAGCAGTGATGTTATCAACCTCCAACAATAATACGAAATAATATTTACCAAAATATATAAACAATGAGACAATGTATTTTGTCTCCACTCTCACTTTAAGCTTTAGAACTAGTCAGACCGTGACAACCAGACCTTCATTTACTAATTGTCTCACAAAAGTGCTGTGGTCGTATCTTCTGTCCCTGAAATTCAGCTCCGTGGGAGGGAGAGAGAGGCTGAAGTGGTGCCAAAGAAGCACATGAACGCCGGAGTAAAACCAGCTGTTAGGAGTGCAGCACTTTTTGCAGTGCAGAGCGCAGCCTGACGTACTGCGTCCGTACGGTACGTACCAGCTCAGTCCTCCCAGTTGTTGCATTAGATGCATAAACCACTGAAGAAAGGCGGAGCTGCTCCCCAGCTCCTCTCCTCCCTCCCTTTTTAGCACCCAGCTGTGAGAATTCACGCAGGCAGTTTTAATGATGTAGAGTTAATCCTGTTTTGCAGGATAAAGTTCGTTAGCATGTCACAGCCTCCTAATGGGTCATACTTTGCAGTTAGGGAATTTGGTCAAAATTGCCTTCTGTCTTCCTCCCTCCTTCTTTCACTCCCCTTCTTGTCTGTCTTTAATTTTATAATAGACATATTTGGAAAAAAAATGAAATAATTGCTGAAAAATTGCTTATTCTTAAGGTTTAGTATAGTCATTGCAAGAAAATGTGCGTGATGTATATATGGATTTAATTTATAATATATTGCATATACTTTATAACTTTTGTGTGATGCTGATATTTCCCACGTAATGGATGGCCGTATGTGGTGCGTATGCATTACGATGGCACTATGCTGAGGGCTTATTGACACTCAGATATATAGCTGGTAGCTGATACTTCAAGAAATAAACAAAGATATTCTCCATCCTATCCATTCTTCTTTGCACACTTACTGGCACTTTAAATGTGCAAATAGTCATAAGTATTAAATCACTAAACTGGCGTAATATGTATTTCTCCGCAGAAGTACATAATGATTTTCACAATTCACTGCAAAAATTATTGTTAAAGAGGATTGGCAATTTAATCTAAGACAGGGCTAGTCTCACAGCTGAGCTTTGTAGGTGTTGAATTTATTAATGATTTTTATAGATTTTGTATTGGCCTGCTTTTTTAAAAATTTTTTTTTTTCTTTTCCTTCTATCTTCAGTACTAGTGACCACTTTCTTAGCTGGCTTACCACTGAGCAGGGCTCTAAGGAGGAACCTTGACACAGTGACAGCAGTCAGAGGTGATAGTTGCTCCTGCTACTTCATACGGTATATCAGCCTGTGATGTAGGATTCAAGGAGATGCAGTGAAAGCTCTGTATCTGTAACACATTAAAAGACAAATCTTGAACACACAGCAGTGCTATCAGTTCACATGATTCTTTTTGTTAATGTTGCAGCATGTGTGTTTTTTTTCCCTAAATCCTAACTACTGAATACTTGTCATTGAATGAAAATTTGATCTCAAAATTTAAATTTATAACGACCCCTCCATATCTTCTCCCCAATCTCCTAAAATTCACTCCCAGACCTGAAACTGTATGGCATGTAAAAAGAATACATTTTAAAAAAAATTTTCAAATCCAAATATTAGCTGATAGTAAAATATTAACTATATTGAAGGTTATATCTTTAGACCCTTCCCATGAGTGTTTTTTATCACAGTGGTCTTTGATTTAAATATATTATAGTGCTGAAAAATTATGTTTGTATTGCACATATATGGTTAATCTAGTTGATGGTTAGACCATGAAAGAATGAAGGACATAAACCAGTGAAGGGTATAAATGATATTCTGTATGTCAGTACTATTAGTTCAGCTTTTTAAAACTGGTAGAAGAGTAGATGAACAACAACCATAATGACATTTTCTATCATTAATTGAAAGAGCTGAGAATTTTACCAAGTGCAAGTTTACTCAATTTAATTTGTTATGTTTAATAAATTCCTTTAAAATTGCCATAAGCATTGATTTGATACAGATTGGGAAAACAATTGCAGTTCCTCCAGCCTCAGAGTTTGCATAATTGTTGTACTCCATACAGAGTTTCACTCCATAGCTAGTTTCATTAAAATCACAGACTTTAGATGAATTTTTTCCTATCAGTCCCTTAATTTTTTCACTGTTGAAGCTGCAGATGCAGAACTTCAGAAATCTGAAGGGTATAGTGACAGTGAATTTGCAAACAAATGTAGGGTCTTCAGTACAACCTAGAGATCAAGTCAATCTTTGATAATGTAGAAATACATGTACAAATGACTTGAGTTTGGTTTTAGACTGTGCAAATTTCAAAGGAATATATTTCTATTACACATTATTTCTCTTTGTTTACTTTGTGTTTAACCTCTCTCTTAATTTGTGCATAGTTCTTTATGGTTCTCTATTAGATCAGAGAAGCTGTCTAATATCTAGGATTTGCAGACTATGCACCTGGTCTTTGTAGAGCAAAAAGTGGTAAAAAACTGCAAAACATAAAGCTCAGTTTTGCTTCTGTATCCTTTCTTTGTGGGGGTGAGGGTGGAAAAAGTAATGAAGATCCTTGCTAAATTCAGAACAATTGGTTGAATTCGATTGTTGAATGCTAAATCACTGTTGGATTTAATTGCAACATTCTGGAATAACTTTTCAGTATACAGTAGAATAAAGATTTTCAATCTTATGGTTTGTTAGTTGAGAGGTTTTTGTGGAGTTTTTTTTCTTTTTCTCTTTTCTTCTCAGCAGTATTGACCTTGAGAAATTCTCTTTCCTACTTAAAACTAAGAATAAAAATATTTTAGAAGTGAACACTGAAGTCCTTCGCCTAGCCGAAGTCTTGCAAAAGAGCTAATAAAGAAGTCCACTGTTTCCTTCCATTTCTTCAGCTGGTGCCTGGCAAGTCTGTAATCCAATAATAACCTAAAAATCCCAGTGAAATGAGAGGTCCGTACTTAGAAAATGATAGAACTCAGCTACCACTTTTTAAATGACCCTGTAGGCTCCAGGATATTTAGGAAATGCCAAAATAAAAGGCTCTGCAATCCCCCAAAACACTCATTAAGTGTGGGGCTAGGAAAGATTAAAACAATATAAAACCATGGGACAGAGAAGGAATACACCTGATTCCTTTTCTTTTTCTTCCTTTCTTTCTTTGTGTGTCTTCCTTTCTGTCTGTCTGTCTGTCCTTTTTTCTAAAGTAAAGTAGTAATGTGATCAGAAAACTTAAGTAAATAGTACTTCAGAAAGATTTTAGTTCTAGGGTTGAGTGAAGATTTAGTAAAGAGGCTATGATATTCTGTGTTATAAGTTCACCACATTAGCATCATGTAATGCTGTGGAATCTGTTATAAACCAGAATTCTAATCCCTAAGATAAATATTTTTTAGTTCTGTAAGCAATGTTGTGAATGAGAACATGTGGCTGAAACAAATGGTGATAAAACTCTTTTTTCACCAGGTCATATCAGCATGAAATATGTGTTCTGTCATTTATAACAATAAAGGGATTTATTATTAAAGAGCTATTTATTCACACACATTACAATTTTATATAAGAATCACAAAAATTTGGCTTAAAAAAACAAATACAATTTGCAAACACCATGCAGCTGTTAATGTCAGTTTATCATTGTGATTTTGGTTTTTTTCATTGCATGGCAGCTGGAGATTTGCTCTCCGTGGGCTTTGCAGAGGTCAACTAAAGTCTGTCTTATGATTTCAAAGATTCTATTTCTGTCCTTAAAAACAGTTTGACATCTTTAAGGACATAGTCCAATTTGCTAATACCAAACTATTCTGTGTTCAATTTTGGGCCCGTCATGACAAGAAAGACGTTGAGGTGCTGGAGCGTGTCCAGAGAAGGGCAACGAAGCTGGTGAGGGGGCTGGAGCACAAGTCTCATGAGGAGCGGCTGAGGGAACTGGGGTTGTTTAGTCTGGAGAAGAGGAGGCTGAGGGGAGACCTTATCACTCTCTACAACTACCTGAAAGGGGGTTGTGGTGACGAGGGTGTTGGCCTCTTCTCCCAAGTAACTAGCGATAGGACAAGAGGAAATGGCCTCAAGTTGTGCCAGGGGAGGTTTAGATTGGATATTAGGAAAAATTTCTTCACTGAGAGGGTGGTCAGGCATTGGAAGAGGCTGCCCAGGGAGGTGGTGGAGTCGCCATCTCTGGAAGTGTTCAAAAAACGTGTGGATGTGGCGCTTCAGGACATGGTTTAGGGAACATGGTGGTGCTGGATTAATGGTTGGACTTGATGATCTTGAAGGTCCTTTCCAACCTAGTGATTCTGTGATTCTGTGATTCTGTGATTTCAGATATCTTTTCAGATGAGGTATTATATATATATATATCTCTATATCAGTTACTACTTGAATGTTTACGTATAATGTTATAGATGGAGATTCTTATCCATTTTTGGTTCTTATTTTCTTGCGGACTCTTAAAAATCTGTCTCCTTTATCAATCACCATTTTAGAGTTCGGTCTTTATTTTAATGATTTACTAGAATTTTGTAGTAAAGCAGTGGGATCAATTGATTATATGGCTAAGCAACTTCATTTGTATTTCATACTTGGTTCTTCCTTACAGATTTGAACTGCAACTGTCTGAAACTCAGAAAAAATTTAAATGTTTCTATTACTTTCGGAAAAGATCTAGTATGGTGGAATCACAACGTGTGATCTCAATACCTTTCAAAACTGGAGAAATAATAGTGTCGTGAAGGATTTATCTAGCTGTAATAGGAAATGTCAATAAAACAACAGATGTTATTTTCCAGATTTCTTTGATAAGTGTCTGTGAATGTGCTTGTGTGTATATGCAATGTAAATGATTATTTTTATTTTTAGAGTTTACTTGCAAATGAGAGACACTTAGGTGTTTTGTTTAGGAAGGAGATAGAACTACTATGATTTCAATTTTTAATTTTTTTTTACTCCTCAAATTTAGGAATGTCAGGTTATATTAACATTTTTCTTTCTTCTTTTGCCTTGAGGGCAAGAAGAAGTGAGACATTTCAGTTTTATTTTTTCCATACAGAATAAAACATGTAGTCTGAAGGTGCTTATTTGAGTGTAACTTTCGAGAAGGAGGAAAGAGTGAATTTCTCATTTAGTAATCAGAGGGAATCTGGTGGGGTCAGCTGTCTGCACGAAAATAAAAGTTATACTTCTTTGAAAACCTCACACTGCATATATGTAAGTCCATATGAATCGTTTTGAGAAGAATTCTGGTATAAACTGGTTAGCATTTTCACACAATTAAAGCAACCCAGGAGAAAGAAGAGGATTTTCTCCTGTGTAATCCTAGATCATCTTCTCTGTCTTCTTGACATTTGTTCATTCAGCCTATCAGGGCCCAAACTCTTACATACTGTAATAATTTGCAGCATTTTCCATCCCTTCTATTTTGAGTTGTCATTTAATTTTCTCAAGTTCTGATTTAAAGATGACCTTTCTATTCAAACTGTTATGAGGAATATTGGCCCATGGAATTACGTACATACACTTCAGTTTAACACTGTTGTCTGAGAGACTCTTCGTCAACTTCTACAATTCCTATCTGTGCCACCATTTTAACTTTTCACAGAATCACAGAACCACAGAATCATTAAGGTTGGAAAAGACCTTTAAGATCATCAAGTCCAACCATCAACCCAACACCACCATGCCCACTAAACCATATCCTGAAGTGCCACGTCTACACATTTTTTGAACACTTCCAGTGATGGTGACTCCACCACCTCCCTGGGCAGCCTGTTCCAATGCTTGACCACTCCCTCCATAAAGAAATTTTCCCTAATTTTGAAGTGATTTGACTCATTTGTTTGACTACTAGTGAGTGAATTAACATGGTAATGACCTAGTTTTGTAATAAACATTTAGATTCTATGACATAAAACAGCAAGGCCATTTTAAAGCCAATAATAAGGCTTCTTGAAATAAAGATTATAATATCAAAAGCAGTTAGTTTTCTAAGATGTACTTCTTTCTAATTATCATTGTTACTGGAAATCTAGGGAATAAAATAATAAATATGTTATTTTACAAAGCAGAATAGATGTCCTTCAACTTTCAAGAGTACGAAGTAAAAACTTGATTTGCTAGATTTAAATATTTTTAATAAAGCACCATTAAACAGTTCAACCTTAATTTTTCTTCCAGCTTTAGCTGTGTGAGAAAACTAGCTTATCTTTTACTTGGATTGTTATACTTCTTTTTTAAGAAATAGTCTACTTTTCTACTTGAGACACACAGTTTTTATGAGGACAAGCATAACTTTTGTTCCAGATCCAGTTTTATTCCAAGTATGTGACTACAATGATGTAAAACACATAGGAATACATAACTTGGATTAACATTTACAGATCCTTTTTAACAATACACATATCTTATATTTCCATGCTCCACATTTTTCAGATTTTTAAATGTCTTATTCAGCATTCCTTCAATAAGGCAATGGATGGAACAATCAGTTTCTTTGATGAACACCATTTCATCTGGAATTCCTAGTATACATTTTTTTAACATTGTGTTAGAATGTGTTGTAACAGATGGCTCTAAAATACATGAAGAACATATATTTAGAGTAAAACTGTTCTTCAAAGAACACACAAATACTATATTTTGCTGGGCAAAGCAAATTAATTTACTGTTTTGAAAATACCTACATAGTAACATTCATGACAATGATTAATCAAGTTTACATAAGAGTTTTAGTGCAACTATAGAAGATCAGTCATGTTTATCAATCTCACGCTAATAGCATTCCTTAGTACTCCAGTTCTTTTATGTCCCTGTCTTGAAGTCTTTATTCTCACAAACTTCTCACTCATGGTATTTTGTACTTGTGAGTGAAAGATTAGCGATGAACCAGAACAAATACACTCAAGTTCTATGCCCATCTGCTGACTTTTTTTTTTAATTGCTATTCAGTTTTAGTTATTCTTGAGACTCTGATAAAATGCAAGTTTTGAGATTATTTTTCTGGTTTCTTTTTGAAGGAGAAGGGACTTAACATCTTGTCCTACTTATTAGGAAACACCACCATATTCTGAAATGAACTATCTCACATTATGTATGTGTTGATATATTGTATTTTGGCTTTATAGTCAAGAGATCTCCCACTACACTGTGTGCTTTGGAAAGTCCAAGTCCTACACATGCTTGACTCTGCATCCACAATGATGTTCTCAGTGAATTAAGAGTGTATGTGCCCATTTTTAAATTTTATGATACTGAAATATAAAGCTGAAAAAAATGATCCTGCTTTCTTATTCTACTTGCTTGTTGCCAGGCTCACGTAAACTGGATAGACAAAAAAGCCAATAAGCTATTTCCAAGCTTATTTTCCAAAGCTGTTCTTTTCATGATGCATCTAATCAATCTCAAACTATTCATGAATGTAAACAATAATTCTTAAATCATTTTTAAGATCTTTTAACAGATCTGCAAAAACCTACATCAGATGTATACAGCCTTCCTTGAATTTAATAGGATGATGTTAAAAGAAATTATGTTGTTATCGAAGACACTGTACCCATAATAACAGAGGATTTCATAGGAACACTGCTGCTTCCATTTCTAGTTCAGTGGAGTATGTTATATAGTATTGCAGATTTATACCTAAGAGTTCTTAGATCTTTTAACTAGGTTCATTGTAGCTAGAGTAATTTCCAGTATCAATGAAATACAGCAAAGAGTATTCAGTCAGTATTCAGCACCAATCTTAGAAAATGTCCTCAGGAAGTGACTATTAATAATATTTTTGAGGTTACAACTCTGATCTATTAGTACACAGCATAAATTAATTTCCTATGAATTAAAATTTTAAAATATAAATGCACTTGCTCGTTACCTGGCTCCTACTGTTAGTATCTTGTAAAGTACATTAGAAAAATTCCTTGTTTATTATGAAAGGAACTATAAATTGTGGTATCATTAATACATATATGAATTATGTGAAATTCATTGTCTTCAGAAATACTTTCTTCATCAAGAAAAATTGACTTGTAAAATAAATAGGTAAGCTCTATGCTGGTAGTCATAACAAACAGATGGAAATAAAAATATGTTTCTAATAACCATGTCTTCACAATGCAATTAAAGCAAGACACAAAACATTGTAAAAAACTTTTTTATTTGCCAAAACATGAGTTGGGAGAGATGCTTTTCTTTTATAACAGATGACCCCACAAACTTCCAAAGCAACAACACAAATTTGCTCCTCATATTTGCTTTGCATATTAGAGGTGCCATCAACTACAACTGGAAAGAAAAAAAAACCACAACCAACCAACAAAACAGAGAACCACAAAGAGCCTTCATTACCCCCGAGTTTGGTATTTAAATGGAGAACGAATTAATTTTAAACAGCTTGGGATTAAAATGTATTTAAAAAGCATTTATTAGTGACTCTAAGTTTGGCTAAAACGTGAAGATCTTTTGCATTTTAGAACAAAAGTACTTTATTTTACCTTGAAATCAAATGTAATGGTACTTTCTGCCTGAAGATCCAAAACCACTTTAAAAGAATAGGAATAGGAAACATCATGTGCCTTTCCAGATAGGCAAGGCAGCAGTTGTCCCTGGCACTACTAGCGCAAGGTGGGGAGCTCGAACAAATGTGCTCTGCCTTCAGCCAGCTCCAGTGTCCCTGTTGTACGTCCCCTACACCAGGACCTCAGTGTGGAAACAACCCCAGGCCCGTGGGCTGGAGGCACGTGGGCCCGGTTCAACTTATTAGTGCGCTTTCCGCACCAGCTGCACCGTATTGCTGAATACGTGGGTGAGGGTGAGAGGTAATGGCCACAGCAAGAGCAAGGGAAGAAAACAAACAAGGAGTGGCAGATGCCCATCAGCACCTATAGAACATTGCTTATTTTCTCAGGTTACAGAAAAGGCTGGAAAACAGTGCTGTAAGGCTGCTCACATTTATCCTTGTTTTGTATATAAGGGAGGTCTGAATACTATCACTTGGGGAATTCTGTGTGTGCAAACTGTTCAATTTGATAGATAGGCAGACCTCTAGTTCAAAGGACCGGTAATCACAAGCATATTCTCTGAAGGTGTAATTACTGAGTACCCTAAGAAATTTGCACATTTCTTTTTAATTTCAGTTGTTCAAAGTGTAATAACAAATAAACACGGACTTGGACACTGAAAATTAGCATATAGTTTAAACACATTTAAAAGTTATGAATTTAAACATTGATTGTGGTCTATTTATTCTGCCAAATGCAATAAAAACTTTCAGCAATGTTTTATACAAGACAAAAATCACAGTAGGAAGTTGATAGATACTTCTGTCTGAAAAATATTTCTTATTTCTTGTTCTTAATTTTTACTCTTGATTTTCAAAATCTGCAGTTACAAATATAAATCTGTTGCTTATGGTAGGGAAGTGTTGCTTGCCAATGTTTTCTGAATTCCTTCTAATAGCATATTTCTGCACATATGTATTTTCAAATGATTGGTATTTCAGCTGTGTGAATATCGGCACACTTGTGGAAAAAAAAGAAAAAAAAAATTTCAAAGTGTTTGGTTTTGGCATATAGAATGAATGTAAAAGAACTCCTGAAATGGTGCATAATGAATCTAGTCTCCCAGTAATCTAGAGGCAAAGTGTATGTTAAAATAACATCAGAATTAGACTATGAAGGTTTAATATGAAGTAACAGATCAAAAATACACAGGACAGAGCTTATAGTTACGTCCTATGTACCTACAAAAGGCACACCTGAGTCTTAGAGAAATCCATGATTCTATAGCCTAACAGATCAGCTAACTAAATAATTTAGGGTATTTTCTCCTCTTATGCATTCTCCTGCATATACATGAGTATTCATACCAAAGAATGTATACCAAAGTAATTGCATTTCAAAGTAAAATGAAATGACTCATGAAAATGAATCTTCTCATCAAATGCAAATACTGTAACATAATGAAGGAAAGAAAAATTTCCATGAACTTCTTTACAGGTTACTTGGGATGGGACACAATTTCCAAAGGGTTCTACCACCTTTCCTTGAACTCCTGTCTGCTTTGATCAAGCAGAGCTGTGAAACAGCCAAAGGCACAGCTACTAGCTGCAAAACAAGGAGGCCAGTTTTTACCCTGCAGGCCGAAACTATAGATTCAGTGCCTGTGGCAGATTTTCTGTTGTGGTCTTTCCATGGAGCCTGCAGACCAGGGCAGGACATTTACGGATGCCAGAGGAATTGCTGGGTTGTTCTGCAAGCCCTTATCTGCTCCTGCAAATTCTTCTGAGCTATGTGATTATATTTCTACATGTCCTTATTTCCTTTATATTGAAATTGTCTCTCTTTGAAGAAAAACTGCTTTTTTCTATGCCAGCTTGAGCACTACCATGCACTATTAAGTCCCCAAGTGTAGACACTGAGGCTTTGTCTGTATTGCTAAATAAAATAAACCAGGGACCATATTCTGGCTCCAAAGCCAAGCAGCAAAGCCTGGGTTGAGTCCACACATCTAAACTCTCCTTTTCCTGTCTGTAACTAGATCATCTAAAACAGGACAGTCACACTGGAGTCTTCCTAATCAGAAGAGTTCCTGGAGTTTGCTATCCCACAAATTATGCTTGGGAAAGCACAAGCTGGCCTCAGCCAAAACAGTGCCAGGGACCATCCTAATGACAAAGCAGGGCAGGCAGGCACAGGAGAGAATAGACCCATCTTTTTGCCTTTGGGGTCCTTACAAACTTGCAAGATCCTGGAACAGGAATCACTCAAGGCTAGCCCCTACTGCAGTTGAGACTTTGTGGAAAAGGCAGGACCTGCTAATTTACTCCTCTTTTGCAAGAGTTGTTGTAGGGTTGTTTGGACCTTATTCTGAATGATCATCTTATTAGAAAGAAAAGTCATTTGTGCCTATGGAAATGCAACTATATAATAGAAGAAAATAAATTCTTTTCCAGTGGTAAAGCAGATTGACTTATTTCTACACCTTATACTTTAATTCCAGAAGGAGTGGTCTAGTTACTAGGTCATGGTAGGAATGGTTTGCTGGGTAAGACTGATCAAATAGGCCTATATCCTACTCCTTTAGCAGATCTGTAACTTTAAATTTGTAGATTATTTCATTAACATCAATGGGACTGTTCACATCTTTAAAGTTATGAAGCTATAAGGCAGTATCTTCAGTATATGCTTAAACTCTACCCGCCCTCCCATCTTTTGAGAGTTTTCAGTCATACTTTGTTAACAGGTATACATTCACATTAACATATCTTGACACAGTATCTCTAGATAGTCACTCTCATAAGAAAAAGAATATTCTTTATTCCATGCTTGCTAATTTCTATTTCGTACTCAAGATACATTTGCCTTCTCTTCAGTTAAAAACGTAGCATGTGATCTGGAAGTCATGAGCAAAAACCACAAAATATCAGGCAAAATATAGAGTAAGCAGCGTACAGATACTTTTGTAGAAATGGGAGGCATCCATAAATATTTATGGAAGAGAACAAAAACACAACATGTGACAGAGAATTTAAACGGGACAACATTCTGAGCGGGTCTGATACGAATAACCTCTCTTCAATAAGAGACATGAACTGGTTTATAAACATTAATAATTAATAGCCATTTATAATTGTTGCAGTTATTGGTGTTGATTTTATTCAAGTGTAAGTTGTGGAAAGCACTGGCATTCCTTTTCAACCCAAAGTCATTGGCTTAAATAACACTGAATGGATTTTTACTTTTCTTCTTATTTTTCGCATTGAAATCTTCCTCCAAATATATAGTGTAGGTATTTCTTCTCCATATCTTGAGGACTGCTTAACAGTTTGGGACATTAAAAATATCTCTAGGCACATTTTTAGCCTGGTTTCCTGAGGAAACAAGGCTTAGGCAGTCATGCTGCCTGCCTGTGCCTCTCTTGCTAGTACCCTGGAGTCCCTTAGAGAGTTTCAACAAAATTTGACAAAGACATCAAGTTTTCAAAGATATTAAGTTCTTTCAACTGGCCTGCACAAAATATTGCCCAGGGGCCTCATTCAGTCTCTAGAGCTGTTTGTTTGATCCATCAAAGTTGAGTTGTTCTGTTTAGGCTCACCCAGCAGCCAAGAAACGGCAGCCAGACGGGCAATCAGCTCACGGAGAGCTGCCGGTCAGCCGGCACGGCTGCGATTTTCACCAAGCCACAGCATGTGCGGTTTCTTGCAGGTCTGTCGGGTTGAGAAAAGATAGACAGGGACCTGATGTCTTGTGGACAGGCTCATGCAGAAGTAAGGATATGGCTGTGCAGGACTGCAGGGGACTGGGATTCAAACATTCTATACATAAATACATTTTTTAAAAAAAATAAGAACTAAACCTCATTAGCTTTATTTGTCTCTTCTCAGAGAACTACTTAAATGATGAAACAAAGCACAGGGTTCAGCACTCGCTTGTTAGCATCCAAACAACAGTTCTCAAAACTACACGCACAATCATCTGTTAGGAAGCAAACGGTATCTAAAAGCTAGAGTAACAGACACGCACATTCAAAACTTATGTGATCATGTGTGTGCATGTAGATATATATGCATACTTGTGTATGAATGCGCTAATCCTGGAACCTTCATAATCTGATGTATATAACCCATATGAAGAACCTCAAATTCTGTGCTTTCATTATTTGCAGTTCATTTGGCAACAGGACACTCATTTGTTAATTCACTTCTAGATGGTGGAGTGGAGTATTTGACCATTAAGATTAGGGTCAAGTCCACCAATATTACTGTAAATCTTACAGATCTGTTTTGTATAAATAAGATTTTTGAATAAACTATGTTGGTTGTCACCAGCAGGGCTCATATTATATAATTACAATGTGAGCTGCAAATAAGCTTCACAAGAGCAACAGTGTCACAGAAACATTCTAGTAGTTCTAGTAAGCAGCTTTCTTTCAGAAAAAAAAGTCAGAAACTATTTCACAAATTTTTTTCACTGCCAAAAATCTATCTTAAAATGTGTTAAGCATTTGCCTTTACTCTTTACTGTGAACTGCTGTCTGTCTCTGGTTAAGAACCAAGTGATTTGAGCCAAATGTCTAAGGCAACAAGTTAATATATTTGTTTCATTTCATGAAAATTTCATATTTAAAAATGAAGAAAAAATTGAAGGAAAAAAGAAAAACATTCAAAGGGCACAGCAGAGTGGACAGCAAATGTCCCATAAGTAACGCCAGCAGGCAGGAAATAACATATATTAAATTCAAAGCAGTCATTCGTGTCTTCAGTCTCTCCAAGAATGCTAGTACAAATCCAGCTGGCACCTCAGGTAGGTTCTCCAGCCACATCTGCCTGACGCATTTGGCTGTGTCCAATACTTTTTTTTTTTTTTAAGTAAAGGTCTAAATGCTAAGAAAAGTATAATTCATTTATTTCAGGATTTCAAGGAACAGATAATCCACCACGTGGCAACATTTCTCCTCATCAGCTTTTTCCTACTGTTGTAATGCTGAGCAGGAACAACTGAACAGCTTCATGACTGCCATGCTTCATATTATTTAGAGAGGCATGGCTGTATTTCCATCATGTGTTTGCACTGAGGTTTTCCTTATCCAGCAAGATAATCCAGTTCAGTTATCACTTTGCAGAAATGTTGACTTCTTGCTATTGCTCGTAGAACAACCTGAAAGAAAGATCAGCACATCAGCAAGCAAATAGGTGTTCATTCTGACCATATAAAGCACCAGCTGGTCAGCACTGAGTTGGTCCAAAATGTTTTTATAAGATACTACAAATCATTTTGCATCACAAATTATTTGGCCAGATCCCTCCTTCATTTAATTCTGTTGACTTTTGGCTTAAAATCAGGAATGATTTGGGTAACTGGCTAGAAATGGTCTGTAGCCTCAAAATGGAAATCTAAATTTTCAAATTTTCTAAATTTTCTAAATTTCAAATTTCAAGTCTCTAACTTGGAAGTGGGGTTTTGTTACAAGTTGTCTTTCTTTGTAACAGCAGGACAACATGGTATTATGGAATTTAAATGCATTGTATTTTGCTTATGTGTTTTTCAGCTTGTGAAAGTACAAGATATTTTTCTACTTGACATAAATGTCTTTTGTATATCTGCCTGCATGTAACCACCCTGGAAAATTGTATATAAATTCCCAGTTCATTTTGAGTTACAAGTGCCTATGTGAAACGTCAAAATGACAATACTCTATTGCACAAAAAAGGAACATTAGAAATAAAGACATGTATTGTTCAATCTATTTCCTTATGTCTGCACAGCATCAGGCAAACAACCAGCGCTCAATAAAACATAAGAAATGACAAATAAGCACAAGAGAGTAAAACTGAAATAATCCCAAAGAATTAAGGCCAAGTAATTAGAGCTTTTTAGATATATTGACTATAAAGAAGTGTTTTTCTTGAGGGAACTTGAGGTTAACCATATGGCATACTGACCTAATCTTCAAAAGTACAAGAATGAGAGTCTTTTGATGAAGCATGGCATTACTATCTACATCTGTGACACAGGAGAACAAATTATGTAGCTCTGTAGATAATCTGGTAGTATTTATTAATAACTGTAGTTATGAAAGTTAATATTAAGGCAAACATTCAAATATAATGTTTTAGGATATAAACTGAGCAGTGATGGAGCCAGGAAATCAAGTCCCCTATGTAGAAGAGTGACTCATTGCAGTATGAATCATTTATGTCTAAAAGCAGAACTGGTCCTTAATGTGTTTTGCATTGTGTCAATATTTCCATGGTAAATCATTGTTTTCAGGGCTTCTATCCATGGAAAATTGATTTTTTATTAAAATTGGTACACAAATGGCTGACCGCACAAATGTTAATTACTGTAAGTAATAGGTGTTTTCCCATACAAAAACAGTTTGGGTCATTTCTATAGATATTCAAGACAAATTTGATTTTCAAATGAATATTTGAAGCATATTTGGATTTTATGAACTTGAGAGTAAAAAATCTGTATATTTGAATGTATTTCATTATTTAGATTTTATATTTTCACTCATTCTTTCCACTGTCTTTTTTCCCAATCCCTTCTACTTTGTACCATAGACATGTTTGCTTCAGGATTTGTTTAGGTACAGGTGTAAACCCAGTGGACTTCTAAGGGCCTGATTCTTTAGTCAAAACCAGCAGACTTTTAGCTCCCTGTGTGTTCTTCTTACACTTGTGGTTGATTTCCTAAATGTTTTGTAAGAGGTATAATGAAAAGTTGGGCTACAAGTATAAATTTTTTTAGACACCAGGTTTTAATCAAACTTTCATGATCATAGGAAAATCTGTCAGTAACAACAGTGCACGAATAGCCCTAGATTTGCCAGACAGGCAGTTTGAACCCAGGTTTCATTCGTTTCAAGTTGGCACGTGGCTGGGGTAACTAAATATTCATGTTTCACGAACACCTACTCCGTAGCAAAATTATAGAGATGGGGTGGTGGAGATTTTTCTGTCCAGTTTCAGTGATGGATAAACTGGGCAGTGCTATGTAAGCCAGCTACCCATGTATTAAACATCAATAATACAGCTGTATAATTTGAAGATTTTCCACTATGAATATGATTTTATTCTTCTTTCTTTCTTAACTCCTTTTCTCCAGATTTCAGTGCTTTGGGCTCTTGTATGCACACATTTCACCACCAGGCACTTACCCTGAAATAAGTAGGGGCTGCCTGACACAGTTTGGTGAAGGTGGAGGGAATTTAGTAAGTGTTGAAAAAGATTAATTGTAGTAGGGCACCATTATGTATTCTATTTTATTTATTCTTTATTAATAACTTCTTTATTATAGTATCACCTATCCTGTGAATATTTGAAATGCTCCAGTCTAATTCAATGAGGTTTTGTCTCTGGGGTTCTGTTTTGATTCTTTTTCTTTTTGGCATGACACAAAACAACTAGGTCAAGTTTATGCAGAAAAAAAATAATCTTCCTTACACAAATTTCTGCTAAGATGAACTTCTACCTCTGAAGATATTATGGGGTTTAGACACTTTTTGCTTGCTCAGGTATGCTGTTTATTCTTACACAGTCTGCTTGTTGTAGCCTTCACCTGGCCCAAAACATTAGAAGCAGTATTGTTTTGCCAAAATGAAGAATTTTCTTTTCATCGATGGTTATATTTATTGTTAAGGTAAATTAAATTACCACCTCACAATCATGGCAATAACTATTGAAATTAATAATACCACTCAAATTATCATTAAAATATGTTTGGGACAGCAAATAAAAACTCTAATAAAGCATCAAATAAGAAATGTGACACTGCTTAATAAATACTGAGAGCAAAACTTAATAATAATAGTAATATTTAATAACTGAAAACTGATATTCCACCACTTTCTGTACAGTATGAGAAAGTCAGCTCCAGAGTTAGAATGCAAGTACAGAAATCTAACAGCAGTTAGCAGCATTTAATTTTTCAGTCCTCTGATAAAACCCACACAGAAAAGAGAAAAAGAACTTGCTTGGGACTAGAAGTTTCAGTGTTTGCAAGCAATTAAGACTGAAAAGAATCTAAGAAGTATGATCTGTAATCTGACATTTTTGCTCTGACTCTAACGTAATCTTGGAGCTCTGAGAATGGGGACACTTACTCTTTTCTTATTGTTATCTGATTTCTCAGCAGGAAATGATGCGATGCCCCATCCCTGGAAACATTCAAGGTCAGGTTGGACAGGGCTCTGAGCAACCTGATCTAGTTGAAGATGTCCCTGCTCATTACATGGGGGTTGGACTAGGTGACCTTAAAAGGTCCTTTCCAACCCAAACCATTCTATGATTCTCTGATTTTGTTTTCTTTTCTTTTTAACATGATAGTTGAGGACTGCCTAGATCTTCTTTGTGGCATCTGGCATACCTTGACTTTCTTTTCAAACCCTTCTTATCCCTTCTTTCAAGAAGTCTTATAAATTTATTCCACTGAGGTCAATACTAAAACACTCACTTTCTTCAATATTAAGAGATTTAAAAAAAAAAACAAACAACATGTTAAGCTCTGGTAAATTAAAAGAAGAACTCAGAATGACTACATAGATGTGGTGACTTTTTCTGCAAAAAGTTAACGTGTTGATCGTCTACTGCTGCTTCTTAATTTCGTGGGAGAAATTTTGTCTTTCTGGATTTTTGTTTTTCTTTTCCTGTTCTGGCCTAAATGTAATAGTATGAGCTCAGGTTTTAACCTGAAAGTACTCAGGGGACAAGATGGGAGAAATCATCATCCTTCCACTTCTTGGAGTGGAAGATTACTGACAACAGCGCACCAGCCTACACAAAACATGCGGAAGAAACAGATGGGAGTAAAGATCATAATCTTGTTTTCTTCTCCATATGAGTCAGAAGAGCAATTCCTTGTGTGGGTGGTATGTACTTCATTTGAAAGGATTTGACATTTCCATTTTGCCCTTGCAGCCCAGGAGACAAGAGATGTACATATGTCACAAATTTTCTGACTCCAAGCAAGGAGGAGGTGGATGAAGGGGAACAGTTAAAGGTCTTCTTGGGTTGCCTGTGGCATACTCACTGTGGATACTATGAGAAAATATTTCACACCTGATATAGTCTTTACTTTTCCAAAATGAAAATATTTTCTCTGAAATATTTGTCAGTGTCCTGTGGATATGTTATGTCTGACATGGATTATCTGAGTGCATCTGTAGGGAGGGGGGTTGCTCTGTAATCTTTTAGCAAAGGTCTCACAAGAAACTCTGGGAGCTCCCTCCAACACTTTACTGTCTCATTCAATTATTTCATCCTTGAAGCTGCCAAGTGGAACTTTAGCTAATGCATACAGATAATTTAGCTGTTATACTTTGCTCACTGCTCTGCATGGCAAGGCAAGCATGGATAAGCTCTCAGTATGCTTCCTATGTAGTAGGATTTCTTTGGAATAACTATTTATTTTGGAAGCTTATTGCCATTATTAGGAAACACTTTCCTACCACCAAAGGTATGCATAATTCTTGCCATCCCTAGGTACTGCATTCCAAACTCTGTCTGGAGTTTGCAAGTGACTCCTTAGTCAAAATTAGAAGGGTTTTATACTATATTCATAAAGACCTGATTTTTCTTAAGTGAAGCTATTATGGATGCCAAAGAGTAGCGCTGCCTGCTCAGGTGGAAACCAGGTATTCGATAACAGGCGTCCCTGTGATGCACCTTGCTGCGTGTAGAAGGATATAGGTGAAAAAGAATTTATAATGTCAGCCTGACAGGCTTTTGAATCAGGTGAGGTAAATGAAAGAGTAAGTACCTACTGCTTGTATGCCTGAAGGGAAGGTCTGTCACATAAATGTGCATCTATTAAAGTATTTAGTAATGTCTCCACCCTTGGAGATATGCAAAGCCTGACTGGACACAACCCTGAGCAACCTCCTCTAGTTGCCCCTATTTTGAGCAGGGGGGTTGGACTAGTTGATCTGGTCCCTTCCAGCCTCATCCACTCTGTGATTCTGTGTAATAACATCTATGTGATAATCTGCAAAAGCCAGTGGACTATTAGTTCAGTTGGATGCCTTTCCTGCCTCACCCGTATTCCAACTACTAATTAATCTCATTTGGGATGCTTGCAAAAGAAAACAATTCAAACTTTGTTTAATTCTAGGGGTTTTTTTCATTTTTTAAACTTCTAGCTCCGTATGACAACTTGGAAATTGTTGTTCTCCCAAATAAGTTAAAACGCTTTCTGCTTTGTTTCTTTTTAGGTAATTTTCTTTCCTTTCAACAATCTTGCCAATCTAGAAATAAGGGATGAAAAATGATAACTCTTTTTCATCCCTGAAACATCAGTACTAAAACCCAACACTAAAAGTCCCTGAGACATGAGATTTTATAGCTGTGTTTTTTCTGGATGAAAAGCATAGTGAAAGTCATTCTGGCTTTTTAATAGCTATCTAATTTTGAGTGCAGTGGAGCTGCTTTCACAGTAATTAAAGTTACAAATTCAATACAGAAACTGTACACTAAATTAAATTGAACTTCACACTCAGTTGCAGTAGGTAGTTGATATATTGTTCCAGAAATTTGTTTTTTCTTGTTTCTTCTGATTCAAACGGCATGTAAGCTCCTCTTTTAAAGATTATTGTTTCAGCTTTTGGGTTTGGGGGTTTGCATGTTTGTACTCAGCTTATTAAGAGCATTGCATTGTGGAAAGATACTGATGTCAATATTGTAGGCAATGAGGCTGGAAAAGCTAGCCAAAAAAAGGAGCCAAATGACCAATTTCATGTGTGTATCCGGGGTTTTTTTTTTTTAGGTTTTAGTTTTTGTTGTTGTTTTGGTTGGGTTTTAAAAATTATTTTATTTAGTTCATGCACATCTTCTGTCTTTCAAGGGTTAAATCAGATACCACATAGTCTTTTATTGACTAAGGAGTCTCCCCCACCCTGCTTCCATTAGAAGCCTTTGAACTTGATGCATGTCTGCAATCCTCCTTCCATTGCGAAGTAACATCAAGATCTCTGCAAAGACTGTGGCCTGTTTAATGTCTTATTTGTCACGTAGTTAAATCCTACTGTTTGACATTTGGAATTATCTCTAATAGCTTTACCACTTTCCTGGAATCTTTGTGCCCCTTCAGCATAGCCTTTGTATAATCTTTGCTAAAATACTATGCCTAAAATCAAGTAACATGTATGTTACATAGATTTTAAAATTGCAAAAGGCTATATAAACATCAAGTCCATGGAGACTCAATTATGTAATTTCAACTATAAAGAAAAGAAAACAGATGCTCTACACTAAACTTAAACTACCTTAATCATAAACAGAAAAGATTAAAAAAAGGGAGAAACTAATTGTTGTTGTTACTAATACTACAATCAACTTCAAGATAATTTCCCCCCGTTCTCTTTTTAAAATGGAATTTAAAAAAGAGCTGGGCAGAGTATTTCTAATGAAGAATTTATGCAGTTACTTTTCAGTTGTTAAAACACGACATTAATATATATATATTTTTAGTGAATACACTTTTCCCTAGTACTTCATTATCAATATGAATTAAGTTAATATCTCCCACACTGCAGACTTGATTGTAGGGTAGTTGCATTAATCTGATATTCAGACTGAACTTCTATCTTTGAGATTAGTCATTTAAATTACATGCTGTTTTACTCTACAATCTAGATCACTGTATTTCTTAGGGTCAGCCTTCACTATTTAGATGGACAGTCAACTTTTTTGTCAGATTTTTTTTTTTACATTTTTTCAGAAGCATTTGGCACACAAATCCATAACTACTTTCTTCAGGGAGCAGAGCTGAACAAAGATGTACCCTTCCCTTCCTCTAGCCTCCAAATGGAGCTTCTGTTTCTGTTCCCCAGAATACCAAGTCCTTGGTTGTTCCTCTGCAATTCCTTGTGGCCTAGAGTTGAAAAGGCAATCAATGAAATTATCTGTGTTTAAAGTGCAAGAGATAAACTTGAAAGACTCATCCATTAGCAAGTATAACTATAGTGGAGGTGAGGAACTCAGCATCAGAGAGATTTTGGCTTCTTGGTGTTGTTTTGACTAGGAAAAGCTCTCCACCTAGGTATTGTATCTAGTGATAGTGACATGTACTGAGATGGCAGTAAAGCATTCAATGTCATACAGTGACTCAGTCTAAAATGCAGTGGAGAAATACTTCTTCCTGTATTTACAGAAACAGGAGTGGCCAGAGAAGAGAACAAAAGTATATATCATATACAACCAATTGATTGTTCTGACATGGATAAGGAAACCCATGTCAATAAAGCTTGTTGTGACCTTCTGTGGGCACACCATCTGCAGTCAGCATGATGAAAAAGAATTCTGAATGGCACATATTACTCCTTGAATCATAGTGAGATGCAGACTTACACCAAAATAACTAGAAACAGCACAATACATGTCTGTGGTTGGCTGCTTTCAAATAACCCCGGCATTTCTTTGCCTAGCAGAAATATCCTGTTGGCTAGCTTCCTTATCAATGTAGAGTATAAACACTGATGGCCATGGAAACAAGTTTCCTCAAACTGATATTTTCCCCAGACTCCGAGATCTATGGCACAGTCCCCTGCCCCCCATCCTGGTATAGAGATTTGTCTTTTTATTTAAGCTTTTACTGGCAGCAGTGTCTGACCTTAAAAGCAAAGTCAGTTACTAGGATAGCCACCAGGAACTACGTCCAGTCATCAAGTCATGAGGGTAGCCATACTGGTGGTGATTGATAGACTCAGCATCACAGACCTGTATGGAGTAAGGCACCACCGCCACCATGCAAGAAGAGAGCAAACACAGGGGGGGTGAACTGTGCTTAAGTAATGCATTTTCCATATCTTAGCCTCAATGTTTAAATCAATTTTCAGCAAACTTTTGAAAATTTATGAAGAATGTAAATTAAGAAAATTACCTTAAATGGCCAACTAAACTGTGGCTGGCTTCAGCATTGTAGAAGTCTGGTTATGACTGCAAATACTCTGGAGAATCTATTTTTGGTGGTTCTGTGGTGTAGAAGCTGGACATGTTTCTTTGCTTTGACTCAAACACTATATATGGAGCTTAAGAGCAGGAAAAGAATAGAAATGGAAATCTTTAAAGTGCCTGAGAACTGATCAAACAGCTAAAGGAGAATAGCATTATAAACTGAGAAACAAAAGATGGATTAACACATTCTCTCCGTTAGAGCTAAGAATGCTGCAATTGTGTTGAAGTTCAATCCAGGACATGTGGTGTTAGTTAGAGAGAAATATCTATAGTATGTAGCAAAGAGACAAATGTAGCTGCTGCTGCTCAGCATTTTTCAGTGTGATTTGTATTCCTGGTCACCATGCAACACAGTAGGAAAAGTACCTCAAAAAATTTAGAGAAGTTGTTCCTAGGGAACTGCCTTTGGGCAAGGTGACAGAACTGATTGTAGAAGCACGTATATTACCGGAAAAGTATTGAAAGAGTATGTTTACTGCTCAGAACTCATGTTAACTCTGACGAACACATACCCAGTGCAATCAAATTAACATTATATTCTATATAGAATAACAGAAACTGTATGGAAATAGGTTGTTTTCTATATAGACAACCACAAAACACAACTTACAATATAACAAAGCCATGCAGCACAATCTACTCAGTTGTCTTCACTACCTCTGTCTTAAAAGACGAGTTTGAGAGACTTAAACTCCTCATTATATTGTGGATTTTTTTTTCTTTTTAAAGAAAAGAATTTTTTAAAGAAAAACTCCCTGCTGAAGTTCCCTGCTGAATTTCCCTGCTGAAAGAAATGAAATTCCAACCTGAGACCACTATGTGATTGCAGCTGTGGTGGTAGAAGCTAGGTGGCAAGGCAGCCTGAGGCAGACTCATGGTCTGTATGCCCCATACATTCAGCTCCGTCCAGATGCACAGCAGAGCCAGCGCACGTCCGGGGAGCTATAGTCCCTAAATCTTCCAGTGGAGTCCCTAAAGCTTCCAGTGGGAAATGCAATCTACAAGTGAGCCCTGAAAGCCTTTACATTCTGGTCTGTGTTGGAGTAAAACTACAGTAACCTCCTAGTGACTCACATGTGGCTACCTGACTGTCACAGAAGTAGGAAATCTGCCTAAAATTTCACAGTGTTGGGAATTTTTTGATGAAAGGTACACCCACCCTGTACCAAATGCAGAATAATCAAACACAAGCAATGCTTTATATAGCCTTTCTGTTAAACAGATTATAAACTGCCATCACTGAAGTAATGGTGACCACTTCTGTCTAGCACAGCACCAGTTTACCATTACAGTTCCCATGAGTTCAAACCAAACTGAGCAAAAAGGGACTAACAGCAAGCTGTCCTCAACCTGATGGTTTTCATCAGACTTGTGATTTCATCAGATTCACTCAGTCTGGAGTTAATCCAAACCCTGTCCTGTTATCACGGATGCTCAGCCACCTCTCCTGACTGCATCTCCGGTTGCCTTCTTTCCATCAGCTCAGTCACTGGAGTGATGAAATACCTTTGGTTTGCAGTGTACGGGTAAGTATTAGAACTCCCCTGGGGGGCTTTCCATTAATTCCTGTTGTCTTGCTGGAAGCAACTTGGTTCATCATGGTCTGCCGTGACACAGCCTGGCAGGAGACGGCAGCAGACCTATGTTCCTAATTACCCTTCCAGCCCTTGGGAGAGATGGCATTTTGGTTGCAAAAGGAATTTTTTGAACTGCAGAAGGAATCTGCCATCTGTAATACCAGTTAAGTACAACACTGCAAGCGTTCTGCTTTGTTCAGTAGTGGGCACTGTTAGGTATAATGTAAGAGCAAGCAATTATGTATAGCTAGAAATGGAGACCTTATTGCAGAGCTCTGGCCCTGCATGTTAGATTTCCCTATTTAAAAATCTTATGTCAAATCATCACAAGTATTTTCCTTTCCCCTGTTCAGACTATCTGAATGTAGTGTAAGTATATAACAATTTGGTTTTCTGAAAACTTATGAATAAATTATATGTATAAAACATCAGTAAAATTATGACAGTTTTTAAAAAATATTTTTTTAAAGCATGTACTCACCTGTTTCTAGCATATATTTTACCCACCTCTAACCTTTAATCTCTTTAATATCTTTCCTACTAAAGATGCCCTAGAAATCTTGCACAATTCAGTTTCTCCTTACTTTAAAGTCCTCCTTCTACTCCACCCTATTCCAAGGCAATGTGACTTCTTCGATTTTGTTGCCTTTCTATGTCACCCTCTTTTAATGGGACACTATTGCTAAATGGCAGACCTCCATCTGCTTTCAAAATCCGTTTCTGCTTTCCTGTTAAAGACAGTTTTGTTGGCTGCAGAGACAAGCCAAGCCATGAACAAGCTTCCCCTGAAACACTGTGCTTATGTTTAATACTTTTATGGCTATTACACGTGTCCAACACAAGGCCACTCTGCCATCTATAACTTCAGAATAAGACAGAGTTAGAGTATAGGTCCCAGGCTTATTGCTGCTTGAAAAAACTCTAAAATATTTATGCATTGTCATAAACCTAAACTGTTCGGTAGAATTATTTGCAAAACTGACAACATGTCAAGCCTGTCCAGTTATCTGGCTCAGCAACTTTGCTATATCTTCAGTCAGATTATGCACTTTCTGCTGAAATTTCCCCGTTCTTCAGTTGTAACTGTAAAGTGCTTAGAAAATAATTTCAGTATAGGTTGTCTGATGTCCCACATGTTTCTTAATTGTTAGTTCTCTTCGTACAAAGTATTTCAGTCAAATATTAGAAAAAGCTGTACCAATTTTAAACTTTTTCAGATGGAGAAGGGAACTGTTGATTGTTTTTTCTTTCTTTAAACGTGTCTTGATTAATTTCCATAGAAGCAAGACACAAAATCATGTTTTCATTGAAATTCATGACCTGAACAAGCAGTATTCTTGTAACTTTTTTTCTTCAACATCTACTGTCTGACAATATCAATAACGATCAATGACATCATTAACTGATAAGACCTCTTTTGCAAATAGTTTTTAAAAGTTCTGTGATGAAGAGATAAATTTGTTCTGAACAGTTTGGTCTGTTTCTTTTTCCCCAGCCTATATGAGACTATGAGTTGCACAAGTGATTGTGAAGATTCTTGAAACGCTATTAGTTCAGATAGAAAGGGTTATAGAATTGACACAGCACGGCCATATCATATATTTCTGACAGAATGGATGGATACTTTTTTTGGGAAAAAAAAAAGCCTTTCATATGATAAAAAGAAAATTAAAAAAAGAAATTCACTAGCTCTGTGCTCCCAGCATTTAGAAAACAGGAAGGGCAATCCATTCTGAGGTTTTCTCTAGACCTGTGATTTTTCCCTAGAGACTTGTTGGAAGTCACTCATTTAGCCAACCACTGACTGAAACAAAAAAACCTTTATATTTTCAAGGTAGTATAGGATAAAAGTCTGGTTTTACATAAAGAGAAAAGTAAGAGTCTAATGTATTCATAACCTCAGAGTACAAATTAAGTTTTGTAATTAAATGAAAACAGTAAAGGAGCTGTGGGAGGAATTCTGGATGTACATACAGAAAAAAGAGCAGAATCCAGAATATACACATTTGTAGACAACAGGTTAATGAAGAAGTAACTCAGAGAAGACAAATTTACTCCAAATCACAGAATCTAGCAATAACTGATGGAATAAACAAAAATGACAACTCATTGAAAACCTTTGAAAAACTTGCTCTTTTGAATTTTTTAGATTACAAGGATTAATCAGAATGATCTACTGAGTGATTCAGCAAAGAAATCTCATCTTTTTTGTCTGCACTTGCAAACTGATGTTGATTCTAATTAAGTAAGGTTCATTAAGCTGAAACTAAACTAGTTTTCAGAGCTTCAGTATCTGCCATGGCTGGCCTTTAAACATTTTTCTAAAGTTTAACATTGTTCTAAAGATATTTCTAAAACATTCTTCACACATTCACTGTAACTTTAAAAAAAATCAAGGAAAAAAAAGCTATTGGCCTCTATCAATATATCAGGAGGACTGATGCGGGGAAGGAATACGTGCAGGAAAGACAAATGTGTGCAAACTTGTTATGAGTAAACACAGAATGGAAATCAGATTTCTAAGAATTCAAGGAATAGGATTTTGGAGGAAATTTCCTAGGACAAGTTGATTTTAAGTGGAAGTTTACGCGTTTATGGAAGAGAGGACATAAGAAGATTATTTGCAGTAAAAAGGGACTAGAATTAATATTCCAAGAGGGTCTTTCCAGTTTTATGTTTTTATATCACGTTAGAGAAAACTGCAAGTTAACAGGGGGCATGATTTTTATTATGGAGTTGCTGAAGCTTCACGCATGAAAAGTGTTAGGTATTTAACCCATGAGAGTCTGAGTTTTTTTTCAAAAGGCATAGTACTCAGCATAATACACAGGTGGAACTACTGTCTGAAATATTGAAAAGTATCAAAATGAAATGCCTGTTTTCAAGACATTATTACTTAGGAACTTATAACCCACTCTCTTAGATAAGTAAGCTGCTACTAGAAACAGGATTTATTTTCTTAAATCATCTGGTTTCTTTTGAAACCTGTACTCGTTAGTTCCTATAAATGCATGATCAGAGAAACCTTCTTTTTAAAAAAATTATTTTATGAAAAGCTCAACAGAAAATTACAGATCTATCTTGAAGTTTTTCTAGGATTTACTCTCTGGGTTTTATGATTTGGCATATGACTTTACGTGATGTGTCAGGTTCTTTTTATACATCCAAGACATTGGATAATTCTGAAATCTCATAGTTACTTATCTTGCCACAGTATGAAGTTGGTACCTTCGAATATGGAGCACTATAGATTTGTAAAATGTTAAACAATTTTACTATTTCTATGTTTATTCAATTCACCAAAACAACATATTTAAGTTTGTTACTGCTTTAATGTTGACAGTTACTATCTGCAATCTTTTAGGCTATTTTTGAATGTACAGTTTAAGCAAATCACTGTTTTTGCTGACAATAGTCCATAAGTTGTGGCTCAGCAGACATTTACCACATTCATATGCTTAAGTAGCACAGCTTGTGATTCTTAATTGACTTTATAGTTAGGCAAGGTATACTTTCCAAAGTGAAAAAACATGTGCAATTAAGACAGGTTGCAACCTTGCATAAACCCTTAATTGAGAATAGCCATGACAAGGGAGCAAATAAATAGTGTATCAATATTGGGCTCTTTTTTCCTGTGAAAAGATCTATTTTTGCTTGTGAGTTTCACTGTGCTCCTTCCTGCCCCAGAACATCTGAAGGCGAGCAGTGGCGGCTCCAAGGAACACCTTGGAACTTTCCTGGTTTCACCACGTAGTTCTATCTGCTATGGACAACAGCTGGCAATTAATCACAAAAATCACGGTCCTATCCAGACACATTTATATTCCAGGTGTCCTTCTGCAAATTTATGCTGTGAATGAGATTATGTCTGCCTTTTTTATGTTGCGTGCTCGGTTGGCTTTACAGCACAGTACCCCCAAGTGGCCTGTTTAAGTCAGAATTCAAACACAATAGTTCACTGATGGTTTTTTAATGAACAAACCTGAAACTGAACTAAGATTAAAAAAATAGAGTAACAGGGAGCACTTCAAAGAATCCCATGTAAACAAAACTGCAGCTCAGCGACCACATCAGAGGAAATGAATGTTTTACTTAAAACCGTGCAGAAGACAATCACCCAAATTTTCACTTTGCAATGCCTTTCAGTGGTCTGTGGGTCCTGGCTCGAATTTTTGCTCAGGGTGTCTGTAAAGTGGTAATGCTAATCTTTGGAAGTATTTCTTTCCCCACTTCATGGAGGTTTTCTATGATCATGAGCCAGGAAGGACTGGGTAGAGCTCAAACTTGTTATCATGGTTATCACATGGCATATAAAACAGCAGGGTAAATGGTAAAACTGATGACAGTGATACTGAGAGGATGGCAGGAAGGAGAGGAAAGGCAACAGGGAGCTTCACCGGGACTTTTTTTTTTAATTGGCAGTTCCCCCTAATGTTTATTCATGAACTAAAATGTAGTACATTTTGTACTGGCAACTTCTGCTTCAGGTATTCAGTCAGCCTGCTGAAGTAAAAATTTTTTGGACACTTGTCATCAAGTGTTTTGACCGAAATCATGTTGTTTTAAACAGATACAGGGCCATATTCTGCAAGGATCTGAGCGCTTAACAGCTTCACTGAATTTATGAGCAGGTAAAGTCATACTGGTATCAGTAGGGGAGCGTGCAGTACCTTCTTCAACGTGTAGCCAAATTCAGAGGTCCTGGCTCCATAATTGGCTGGGGACTGCAAAGGATGCTGAAAACATCTCTTGCTGTAACCTGTGCTCACAGCCCAGTGAGAGTTATTCTGGAGCTGGATGCTGAGGCAGAGGCCGAGGGAACATTTGTAATGACATCTGCCTGGCTTATGTACGACGATGGGGATGTTTGCATCTGATTTGTTCCTACCGTTGGCATAATCATTACGTAAAAGCAACTAGATACTGCAGTCACTCTGTCTTTCACTGCAGTGCGGTAGGCTATTATGACTTGAAATGAGCTTTCTGGGATATAACCCTGTCTGAACAGTGTCAATCAATTCAGCTGACAGAAGGGCAATATGATAATGTGACAGCAAACAAAGGGTTTCATGTGAGATGATACCTTTAGGATTCTTCCTCTTGTTTTACGATATGAAATATACAGTACTGTGTGTGGTTAGGAATTATTGTCAAAGGCAAACTTTATCTCATTGAACACAATGATTGAATAATATTGCAAATTAAAATAACCAAGTTAAAATAAACCACATATTGTCAGAGTCCACATGGTGGTTTATACAAGAACTGACATACTGGGCTATATATTGCTGCTTCAAAGGTGATGGCAAAAACAGCAGCATGGAATTATAGTAGCAGTAGTTACAAGCAACTTATTTATAATGTAATTATTTATTAATGATAAACATTAATTTGTTATTTATTTATTTATTTATACCTCCTTATTCATCTTTACCTTGTTATTCCAAACTGTGAAGATTACGTAATTTTGATTACGTTATTTTGTGTGTGTGTGTGTGTGTTATTTCTGTATGGGCTAACCGGGCCTACATAAAATATATTTATTCATCAGAACTGAAAAAATATAGCATTTCATCACTTTTAAATAATGCCTGTCATTTTTGTACAATTTCTGAGGCGTCCAGTGTAGTTCTGTAAGTGGAATTTGGCCTAAATGTTATTTCTTCTTCAATACTCTGTTAATGAGGCTGGCAGAATATTTTCTTGCATTTTGTAAAGAAAATCAAAAACTAAATATTATTTAGCTGGTACAGCAGTCAAACCTTTCTGAGGTTGAGGATTCAGAGTTTCTGCAAAGCATAACAACTTGCTTCTCACAATTTGAGAGCGAATGCTGCATATTCTGTCCTTTAAGCAAAAACTCATTGAGAGAATAATAGTTGTGTAGAAGCAATTATTTTCTCAGTTTGTAGTCTTTGTTCATGGACAATCAGACACAGTGGTGTTCTTTAAGGAAAACTTAATAAGCATTTCGTATAAAGTAGGAGTTTAAAAGCAGAGAAAAGTAGCTCTGTCATGCAAGAAACATGACTATTCCATAATGATTTTCTTTCAAGCTGTCTTGTTTAAACAACATAGTCCTAAAATACATAAATCTCTTCATTCTTCTTAGTTTTCATATTTAGATAAAAGAAAGCCCTGTGAATAATCTTGGTCTTTCAAGAAACTGTTTTATCTTTTTTTTCTGTAAATAGTCCACCTATGGAACACTGCCTGCATTTGGCCTGATAATGACCTTTCATTTGCTGAAATCCTAGTCACGTATTAATCATTTCTTATCTGGACTATTGCTATTCCCTTTTTATAGTCTTTATAAATCCTTATTATCTCAACTTCAGGGGGACTGAAGTATCATAGCCAGACACTTCTGTCTATCCAGTAAATATCACTATACCAGCTTCATTTTCCAGACCATTCCCTATCTTTCTACTTTAGACTGACCTTCTAATCAACCTCAGAATAGTGTTTTTCAAAATGTTTCATAAATTAATCTAATTCTCTATATTAACTGGTTGTCCAACTATACCTAACTTTGGTCTTCCATCTTGATATCTTCTCTCTCTGCTCCATAATTTGAGCTGAACACTAAGGTCTGATTCAAGTCAAATGAGATTCCCCATCTTTGTATTGTCTCTATGACCAAGTAATTTTAAATCTCCTGTTACTTTTCTTAGCATAGGTTGCTTGATTTTGTGCAAATCCTTGTAAGATATTGCTTTATGTAGAACTGTATTTCAGAGTTTGCCAATGTGAGACTGAAGAATAAAACAAGAAGATAATCCTGTGTAATTCAGTAGTTTCTTTCATTTCATACTGGATGACTTAAGCTGACAAATGCGATTTTGGTATAGATTTTTTTTACATAAGTCTCCCCAAAATGGTCCATAATATTTGTTCTGTTTAATCCCCAATTGAAAAGGGAGTCTACATTTAAAATAAATATATAAAAATACAAAATCTGTAGCTGCATGATGAATTTGAAGGTTTTCAATTTTATAAAACTATGCACTTTAAATTTATTTACTGCATTTATTTTCTGAGCCTTAGGTACAAAAATAAAAGATCTGCGCAAGCAAGATTTTTTTCTTAAATTTTTGCAAGAATGTTTAAAAATCTTTAGCTCAAAATATGAAACAAATTTGATGAAAATTTTCTGGTATGAAGCATGATATAAGTTGTGAGAAATGTTTTATAGTAGGACAAACATATTCAAAGAAAGAAATTAAATACCTCTTAATCCCAAAGCTAAAATCTGTATTAGCTTTTTCTAATACAGAGGCTTTTGTGACTAATTCCCTTCCAAGCTGAGTAAATGACTTCTCTGTTCATAAAAGCAAAAAACTTTGTAAGGCTATGAGAATGCAACATTTTAATACAGCCTGAAAGGACAGACTTATGACTGTCAAAAAAACCTCATACTGATGGCAAGCCTTACATTTATCCCAGCACCCACTTTCAGGAAAACTTACACAGGGAACCTGCTTTTCTAATAAATGGAAAGGGATATTCCTGATTTGAATAATCCTTTGAAGGATATTATTTGATTCTTTCTACTCGCCACCTTTTGAATACTATATACAAAAATTACAAAAATGTAAGTATAGATATTTTGTGTGATGAATTCTCATCTGTGTTGCAATGAAGCTAATTTATAACATGTGAGTTCTGTTTTCTTTCATTTTGTAAAATGTTGACTTGCAAACTGAAGTAGGAAGTAATTGCACTACTGCAGGCACTTTTCGCAGTTTTACTGCCCTGGTAATACATAGTTTTACAGGAGAATCCTTCTTTTTACCAGACTAATTGAAAGGATTTTTTTTTAAACTTGGGTTATGAATTACTGTACAATTTAACTTGAAGAGCTGATCTGTAAGGTCTAATTTAAAGTAATAAGGATGTTACAATCCAGGAAACTGTACTTATGAAACACCCTGACTTTTCAATGAGGTACAAAATGTCACATGGTATGTGAAAGCTGCCAGTAGAAAAGTAATAGAGAGAAGCAGAAACAGAAAACAGGAACAAGGTCAAGTCTGGAGTATTTCAGAGACTTAGCAAATGACAGATGAGTATGATAGAGGCATGAAGGGATAGATTCCTGGAAACTTATTGTATAATTAGAATATGAGTCCTAAGTATCTGGTGGACAGTCTTCAACTGCAGCTAGGTTGACAGCTTAAAACACTTTGTGTATACTTTTCATATAATGGCAAGGTCACCACAACTTCTCACGTTCAAATCACAATATGGCACACGGAGACTAGTTGGCTGTTCACCATTTCTTTTGTAATTCAAACTCTCCTGACTAGAAGGCAGAAAATTACACACAAAGTATCTCAACAAAAGGAAGAAACTATTAGAAATCAGAATTGTGTAATTTCTCCAGAGGTTGCACATTTAAATTAAATGCCAATGCAGAGGATTGGGTGATCACATTTTGCACCATTTAAGCATATCTTCTGTCAGATTTAGAAAGGATTTAAATAAATAAGATTCTATAAATGCATTTCTGTGAATTTAATCTGTAATTAACACTTCATCATTTTAGTACTACCAACATGGAAACATGCCCGTCTTTTCCATAAAACAACCTGATTTAGAAACTTACTATTTTTTCCCCTCTCTTTTGGTATAAAATTACCATGCTTTATGGATAAGGCCATGTGATGGAAACATTCCCAAACATAGAAACAAAGAGTTTTTTTTAATAATGAAGACAGAGAAAAAAGATAAATTGGAAAATTAATGAACAGAAAGGATAAGATTTTCTGATATACATAAAAAACAGCTTGAAAGAGACTTGTGAATGTGATGACAGTACAACTCAGGGGAAGATTCAAGAACCATTAGCTTAATGAAGTTTATTGACTATTGCTGAGCTATGTCTGTAGGCTTTCCACCTACCATGAAATAATCAATTTTATGAGTGCTCCTTCAGTGCACAGTTAAACAGATTGCTTTCCTTGGACCATTTCAGCTTGGACCCCTAAGGAAGCCAATCCAAGAGGCAGCCATAGTGAGGAGTTCCGGGGACAGCAATTGCAATTGCAAAGATACACACGGCGGTTAGAGTGAGGATTTTGGAACAGAAAATAATTATGGTGCAGAGACCAACAGAAGACATAAATATTAGCTTAAACGTGAATAAAAGCCAGGATCTGCAATTATCTTTAAAAATTTTTAAAAGTCCAGGTTACTCACAAGTCGGGCTAAAGAACGAGTGACATACCCTGCTACCTGACATTCCACTCTATTTCTCATATCAAAAGTAAAATTAAAAAAAGACCACCCATGCATTCAGTTACATTAATTAATATGTTTACTATGTGAGGTATTACTAAATGCTATGCTACCACAGACATGAGCAAGCTCTTCCCAAAGCCCAAGCCAACAAGAGCCATTTAACTGCCGTTACAATATCAACAGAGCCCGAATTAGTAAGTCCTGTTGTGAAGCACTCTATATTATTTTAGGAAAGATACCATGCTAATATGGCATGGCTTGTATTGGTTGAGAGTGCAAAAGAACAAGATTATTTGCCAGCTAAAACCCATATTAACACATCATAATTACAGCAAAGACTTTAGGTTGCTCAGGCAGCTTAGCTGTGGATCTCTAAAATGAGTATTCTCTACAAGTATAGCCAGAGCCTCATCTAAGAACAAGATGAGTTACCGCCTTGTTTCCTTACAGAAGTCATGATATCTGCTAACTAAGTGATTCAGAATTAACCTAATTAAATCCTATTTTTTTCAATGGTAGGCTACAAACTTCCATTGCTTTTCAACTATCATTAGACATGATGTTGGAAATTCAGGGGAAATGGGACTGCAAAAAAGTTTATCTGATATTTCTCTCTCTTTTGAAATATTTGAGATCCCCCCAAAATTACCATAAATGTTACTTTGCTAAAATTATATGTTTTAAATTAAGATTGATTTGCAAATAATGGATATATATTCTTAGAAAATATGCTCTATAGTCAGAGACATTGCTGTGATTTTTTGAAAACTCTTTACTTTGGAAGATAATATTACTTGCTGTGGAATCTTCTCATATGTTGATACAAGGGCACTGGAACTGAGATACTGGAGGATGCAGGCCTGCAAAATCAAATTGCTGAGGAGTATCTCACTTACAAATAAATGGGTACTAGTACAAACTAAAATTTTCTAACAGTGGCTTTATTTTTTAAACTGTCATTTATTGTGTTTAGCAGTTCTCTGGTGCAGTAGGAAGATGTAGGTAGGTGTTTTACATTATGTGCTAACACTGCCTTCTATAGGAAAGGAAGATGATATGTGTAGAAATACAAAAGACAAGTAAAATTATGGAAGAATCTAATTCTTCACCTGCAATTCAGTTACAGACTAATTTTGGCCTGTCCTGGACCTTTGTAATAGATAGACCGGCCAAAAACAGGAACAGAGAGAGAGATTTCTAGAACATCCATAGATAATATTTGGCAAAATATTTAGAAGAAACTGTCACAGTTTTCTGCATATGCCATAAATGAAGGGGAAATCAAACAAAATAATCTGGTTTTGCAGTCTGAGCAAACACTGACAAGCCCCAAAGCTATGCCGAAAAAAGCTGGTACATTGACTGGGGGTAGGTGGGAGCCATACCCAAAGCAAATCTAAAGTCCACACTGACAGTAAATCTACAGTCCCTAGAGCTTCCCCAAAACCCCATAAATCCCATTTTCCAAAGGTAAGTTCGCTAGAAAACAGAAATGATTCTGCACTCTATTTTTCAAAACGTGGTATGTCTTACATAGCAGCAATATATAATACACAGGCCAATGACAGGGACTTCAGGTACTGAAATTTGGGGTTAGGTATAAAATCACTCATCCAAATCCAACAGGAAAACTATCTCAGAGTAGCACAGTACCTTTGGAAAAATCATGTGGAGTCATTCATAATTTGCACTATCAAATTATATTTTGGCATCCACCAAGTACAGCTGTCCTATTTAATAGAAATCTGGATGCAGTGAGCCTGTAATATTTAAAACCGATGCCAGAGGAAATGAGGAACTGAGAAGTACAAAGAAACAAAAAAGGCCAGGGTAATCAATGTGGTACAGCATCTGAAGGTCTTTCCCATACAGAAAAATATACTATATATCTTAAAGGGGAAGGCAACAGTAATAGCTTATAGTGGGGCCCCCAAACTTTGGCAGACAGAAATTCAGGAGAGGTAGGTCCTATCATCTAAGCATTCTGCAAAAACAAAGTGAAGGGACAATGGAAACCTGCCAATTTGTACAAGAACATCGTAAGTAACAGAGATAGCAAGTGAGTACTAATGCCTCTACCAAAGCAAAGAGGACCCCTTAAAAGCCTGTAGCAAAGGTAGTGTCTATGCCTGAGGGGGAACCCACAGACCCAAGCCAACAAGACACATCACAGATACATCAAAAGTATCTGATACGCTTTGTGCAGTGCTCTGCATTCAGACACCTTGCCTGAACTACACGTAATATTCCGTATTATTTGTGTTTGCTGCAGAGTCTGAAAGTCTGTGACATTAGCACAGTACCACCAACAGAGCTGTGTCCGTACTAACCCTCATAAACTGTTGGTAAATGCTGCTTCTCAGAGTAGCTTTCTTGTAACTATCAGCAACGTTGCGCCTCATAAAAATCTAACTTAAAAAATCCAGTTGTGCTACTACTGGGTTTTGGTATTGCTCTGTCTTGGACTGTCTGGACTGAATTGTTTTGTTCTGCTTCTGTGCTCATCATCTTCCCTGACAGCTGGGGAACCACAATATGTGCTCACGTCTTTTCCTCATGAGATGTGGCTATTCCCAGAATTAGAGCTTTTTTATTAAGAAATCTTGTCTTGTTTCCCAGTTAACCAGTTGTCTTCCCAGTTGTTTCCACTCTGTGTGGCTCTTTTATGAAATGCAACTAGCTTATAAATACTGCAGTAACAGTATTTCACTTGTTGCATTCATGATAAGCATCTATGCTGTATGCTCTCCTTCACAATACTGTGGAAACTTTTACACGCAAAAAAAGAAAAACTAACTTCACAAAATCCTTAGGGGACAAATAGATCACTATTAAAGACCAACTAAACATTTTCAGGTCTAACATCACAAATGAATGTATTTTTATATAAGGTGTTTATTATATCTATAACCAAAAAGATTTTTTTTAATATACCGACCACACTGTCACTTTTTCAGATTATATTTAAGTTTGTGAAACAGGTTTACATAATTTCCTCAGGAGTAACTGAATAGTTGAGAACATGAGCTTTAACTTTTGAGTTTTCTTGCTTTTCATATGTCACTTTGCTTGTTGCTGCTCTGCAGCTGGGTGAAAATCAATCCTGCAATTTAGGAAAAAAAAATTGAAGACCTATCAAGGGGGTTTGAATTTCATAGGAAAATAAAAGTCAGGAATTTTAAAAAGACAGAACAGATAATCATGGTTAGATTGCTTTTTGTTCAGGCTTATGGAGGCTTCACCTAAAGCATCGTATCTAAAAATAAAATACAGCTACTGTCACATTTAATTCAATTTGAAGATAATGTCTCTAGCCAGACTTGCACAAAAGGGAAACATCTGTATATATTGTCCAGCCCAAAACCAATATGGCCACCTCTTTGCCTGGTTTATTTAATTGTTTTCCTGCCAGTGATTGTGGGAAGTCACTCTCTTTCCTGAATGAGTGTCCCATGCCTTTTAAAATACATCAAATCTTTTGAATTTAGTGATCTGTAAATGGCTGTCCAGCCCACAGCTATTGACACTGAAGAGTTACATGTGCTGTCTCCTCCACGGCAGGCTCGCACTGCAGGCTGTTTAAAGTTTGCGTTCTGTGAGTGTCCACTGAGGGCTGTTTGTAATTACCTCCTCATGCATGCTCATCCTGCTAGACACCAGGCTATTACTCACATCAAGCTGAAGTAAAGAACCACAAGCACGGTTAGAGTTAATTTGTTTTTAAATCGATACACCTCACAGAAAGTCCCAGATCTGGTTTTATACCTAAAGGATGAAGAGGGTAAGAGTCCTTAACAGCTGAGATTGGGTATAATATGGGTCAAGACTTTTAGAAGTCTCCAAAAAGCTGAACAGATAAATGGAGCATGGTACAGTATTGCAAAGAAGGCTGATGCACAGAAAGAAAACAGACGATGAGAGAGGCACAAAGATGGAGGAGGGCATGTGAAGGACTATGTGCCATGTTCCTCACCTGCCCCAGCACAGGGATGGGGCTCAGCATCCCCCCGTTTCCTTTTTGTGCTGGCACTCTACAACAGATAGCTGGCAGATAAGTGAGCTTCTTCTGGCAAGGTCCCTGAAGTCACCTTTTACAAGGACTTTTGGTAGCTTGAACTTGGCTTGGGTTCACCTTGCTTGCAAGGGAAATGGGACTACTGCAAGGTGGCTGGGCTGGGAGCTTTGGGATCTTCGAGGGCACTCTGGGACCTGAAGACCCAAATGCAATGTAAGTGTAAACAGCTTCAATCTGATGCTTCTGAAACAGAGGTGTCCATGGAGGAATGTACCTACTGCAGATAAGGTGAAGCTTAATCAATCAATATTTGTAGAATTGAAAATGCACAAATCAATAAAATTAACATGAAGACAGAGCACAAGTAAACTAAAAGATTCCTGTTAGCTTCACTGGGCTTGGGACTGGTCCCATAGATAAACTCATTTGCTGTTGTTCCAAGATAGCCCTTTTTGAATTTAGGCTGACAGATACCTACTTGCTACATGAGCTTGAAAGTCTTGAGGCTTATTTTACAAAGCTGTATATTCTTTACATTTCCCCATCATGCTCAGTGCTGTGTTGCAGCTCTAAACAATTAAAGGGTTTACAGTTGCTTTACCCCAAGTATATGCCATATCCCATTCTTACTTACAATATGGTGTGATTCAGCACAATGAAATCAGCCAATAGACCAGGATTTATGAAATGAATTTCCTAAGAGAAGCATAAGCAAAACATGAAGATTTATTAAGAAGGGAAATTGTTTGTGGTTTAGCATGGTGTCTAGCATTGTAAGTGATAATTCTATTTCATTTTGAGTAAAACAGAAATAAAATGTTTAGTGTATAGTAAATGCTGAAATGGACGTATTATGCTATGCTAGTGTTTATTTTGTTCATGTCAGAAAAATTAGATTGGCTTGTCTGGTAAATCTTACTTAACAATAAAGTTACACAATGAATGTCATTAATCATTTCTGTGTTATACACACATCTTGTAAAAGGTCTATATATGCTTGAAATTAACCTTGCATGTCTTGTTTTTGTTTCATAGCAGTATGTTTTACATGTTTTTTTCATTTCCAAATGGAGAAAAAACCAAGAAGTTGCTTCGCAGCAGGGCTTTTCTTTCCTTTTTTTTAAACATCTCTTCATACTCTTACGGTCTGCTTGGCTGCTAAGAATGACTAAACCCTGGTTTTTGGCAAGTATGAAAGGGAGCACAACCCTGTTGAACAATTTCATACAAATACCTGTACATATAAGGATCTTTTCAATATACGTATCAAGTGGTTTTACTATTCATGCTTTTTCTTCACCACAGCCTCACTTTTGCAGTGCCATATGTACAAGAGTTTTCCTTCCTATTCCAACCCCCTCCCCTTACAGCTGAGTAAGAATAATAAGAACAAGGGAGCTGAGGAAGACATAGGGGTGAGGACAGGACAGGGACAGGACTTGAACTGGTCAGGGAAAATGGCTGCAAGGGAATAATTTCTTGGTTAAAAGAAGCTGTGGGAGATAAACCAGCCGTGTAGGGCAAGGATGTGAAGGAGGGAAAAGGCTGCTGTGATGGTGAGAGCCAGAAGGAAGTTGGAAGAGCTCAGGAGCTGACAAGAGAGTACTGACATCTGTTTAGGCAGTGCTTAAAAGATTGAAATTTCAGTAGTTTGCTGCAACTTAACCACTCAGGGAGATGCTCGTGTTTGCTGAGACTCTGGTCAGAAGAACCCAAAGACGAAGAAAAAAAGATGAAGATGTTACGACAGGGTCGGTACTTGTGGTAGCATTTTCGAAGATCAGTAAATATTTCACCAAAGTAACTATGCAGCAAATGATCCCACTTACCAAGTGTGGTTTTGCTACAACTGGAGAATGAATTCAGGAGGTAAAGTCTGAAACAGGGAGGCAGCCCCACTTTTAAGAGTTACATCCCAGTGCAGTCTGAAAGGCAGAATGACTGGTGACCTTTCTTAGATTGAGGGCAGAAAAAAGCACTTCTTTCTATACCTTGGTACAACAAAAATGGAAGGCAAGTCAGTGGAAGAACCATAGCTAACTGTTACTATCAGAGCTGCAAGCTTTGAGCGAGTAAGATCCAACTTGAGGCTCTAGGATGGGCTTGACTGTCCCCAGCATGGTTCTGTGTCAGTAGGAAACAGCTCACGACCCACCGCACCAACATGTATTTAAGAGGACGACGGTGCATGGGGCGAAGCAGCGCTTGTGCGAGCGAGTTCTGCAGTGTGCAGGTGCTGAAGCAAACGTTGAAAGTAAAGGCTGTGTCCCGCACATCCGCGCTCGCTGTGAGCTCAGCCTCCCCTGCAGCGTGCTCCCTGGGGTGACGGCTGTGACAAGAGGGGTGCCGTCAGCATGGTTCTGCCTCGGGTGAAAGAATCAGCTGTTGGGCTGCTCAGCCTTGTAGGCAGCAGCTGTATTTTGGGTTACGACTAGTTGCTGAGCAGGGTAGAGGAAGTCAGCAGCCTTGCAATGTGTGAAGGAACAGTTTGTCTAACATGTGGCTGTTTTTCATGGACATGATGTAGTGGGAGCATTTTCCTTATTCCCTATGGAAGTGAAGGAGGCTGTCAGTGGACTAGCAGCTGCAGAGTATAATTACTATTAGAGTCAATCTCAAATGAGGTCATAATAATAAATATCATAAACATTGTAAAGTACATTTGATGGTCTCCTTCAACATCTGTAGTTTGCTTAGTATTTGTGGCAGCCATCACTTTATGGAACAGAAAAAGATAAATATTTTTGCTAATAAAAAATTGTCTAGATTTTCTCTGTTCCCATCTTTCCCCATCTCTATTCCTACACTATTTCTTAATCTTTTTTGAAGAAATCTGCTCTTCAGATCCTTTTTGCTAAGGCCCAGTTTCCTGCTAAGATCTTATAGAGGGAGAGGGAGTAAAAGACCACGATACAAGGCAGACGCTGTTTTGCAGTAGAATTTCTTAGATTCTGGCATAACTATTTCTCTGCAGTAAATGTATGTTTTCCATCAGACTTTGCTCTACCATGTGGCCTAATCTTCTTGATATTTTGCCCAACATATTATGAGCTCAAGCTACTATTTCTTTCCTTTGTACAAGCCAGTAATATAAATGCTAGAGCAAATGGTACAAACCCCAATGGAAAACACATATCTATTTCATTGGAGTTATTAGTTGCCAATGGGAATAAACAGATTTTTGTCTTTGAAGAGCTCATTAGCTTCTAAGAAAAAAAAGCAATACAAAAAAACTTTCTAACCTTGTAAATCTATTGGGAACCAGAAACAAAATTTCATTTAGTATTTTTGGGAGCGTCTGCTGACCTTGGCTTCAACAGACCTTGTGAGCTGTACTTTTAGCCCACACAGCTTTAGATGCTCACAGTTAACTTAGAAGATATCCATTACTGCTTGTGTCCAAACTGAAAAAGGGTGTTGGTTTAGAAAACAACTGCCTGAGCTTCAGCTTTAACTGAGCTCACAGTTAACTTAGAAGATATCCATTACTGCTTGTGTCCAAACTGAAAAAGGGTGTTGGTTTAGAAAACAACTGCCTGAGCTTCCACGATGATCTCCTCTATTAGATCATCCCTATGGCTAGCTTTTCCCTACTATTTGAATACTTACCTTTTCCTCAAGGTTGGCCAAGGGAGTATCTTTCTTGGACAGTGTAAGGCATCCATCAATACTGCCTGAAAATCCTATCCCCACACTGAAGTGCAGTATACACAGGAGGTGCAAATCCCTAGCTACCTGTCTCACACTCTGTTTACATTTAAAAAAAAAAAAAAGGAAAGTAGGAAGATATATTGAGTCAAATATTGTGATTCTTACTTGAATTAAATTGCTATCATTGTTGAAATGAGGATTGTTCAAGAAAATACCAGGGAGTCTACTGTTTTTCTTTTCCCAGAAGGCATTCACATCCTACTGGTGGTCTTGTTTCCAGACTGAATCTCTAGAGGGAATGCTAATGAGCTGCTTTTAATTATATATATGGCAGAATATAAATAAATTTTTTTGAAATGGAAAAAGAGCCTGTGGATAAAAAACATATCAGAAAAAGCTGGGAAAATTATTTTTTATTGGGGATCAATTTTACTGGTTTCATATTACTTGAAGTAATGGTTTTATGATGAAGAATACTGTGTAGAGAGAATCAAGTAGTTAACTTAAATGGAATGATTTTAGCCAAAATATATGCATGTAAGCTTAGAAATGCTGGCAATTAATTAAAATTTCCAGACTTGTAAATACAAATCCCTGATTAATTTTTGTAAAATTTAATAAATAAATTTAATTGTACTGTTAAATCTAATAAATCACATTGCCAAATGGACTTGAAAAGCCATCAAGGGCGATTGACAATGTATTTGAATCTAAATTGAACTTTCATTGTCTAGGCTAAGTAGTAATTACAATACCTGAGTTGTTCACAGTTATATATACGAATGACTTATTTGATCTAAGGGAATAGTATCAAAGATTCATAACGAGTTGTAAGCTCTTAAAGAATACTTTTTTTCTGTATCAGTAGAACTAGTCAGTGAATATAACTTCAAGTTTTATTGAGATATGAAATGATCACAGGTAGCATGACTACTAATGCTCCAAGAACAAAGCCACAGTAACCTCAGGATTAAGATTTCTATCACAACCATCTCTATGTCACCTGTCTTTTGGCTCTCTTACGCTCCCACACACTTGACTCTCTGCTTAAAAATAACTGTTAAAATGAAAATTTCTATTACTGAAGATCATGAACGGGGTCTTCAACTACTATCCTTGGGTTGGTTTGAATTTCATGCCTAGCCCTTTTCCTAGCACAAGCATTGGATGTTTTTTATATATGTAGTCTCATCCTCACCGTGAAAATGGCAGGCAATATGTCAGCTCTTTTTTTTTTAGTGTAATGCCATTGGCTGTTATTAAAAGGACCTCAGTAGTGAGCACTAAAGGAACAAGATCACTTTCATCAATTGTAAAGAAAAAACATGAGGGAGAATTTGCCTACTGTGTTTGAACCACATTTTCTTCAGTAGTGCTGATATTTCTTCCTGTCCCATAATGACAGGATTGTGTTCAGATTTACTGACGCAGCTCACTGTCAGCTCTGGGTCATCAAGAAGCAGGACCCTGGGCTCTTTTATGTGTTTGCACAATGAATAGCAATAGTCAAGTATATTGAGCAACCTGATCTCTCAACTTCCACCTATGCTAAAGAACGTGTTCATCCTTCAGAAAAATATTCAACATTTTGCAGCATGCCTCTCTATGTACATAAAGTAACTCTACAACATTTAAAACCTTTTAATAAAATACAAGTAATATAATCATAAATGAGTATTCACATGCAACCCCTTGTCAAGACTATTTGCTTCTGAACAAATACAGTGGTTAACAAATACAGTGGTTTCACGTGTACCATAGTCCCAGAATTTACATCTTTGTATAGAGCCAAAAATGGAACAGGAAGACCTAGCACAGAAATTTGAATCCAATGATAAAATTTCTTTAGTCATATAACAAAAAGAGCATAAAGGTGGTGGCACTATGCAATGAAGTGGAATTGAATGGGAGGGCAATAGAGGCATAAGCCAAAATTAAATTAGTATTTTACCTTCCTAGAATGATGTTAAAGTTGAATTCAAGGGCCAAAGCATGATGGTAAGACAAAATGACAGTACGGAACTAGAAATTATTATGTTAAAGATGGAAACAGAATTTCACTAATTTACTGCCCCCAAGTCAAGGGAACTTCATAATCTTCACTGCAAAATCCTGCAAAGCCCTCCCCTATGGTACAGTAAGGCTCAGAGGAGAGAGTGAAATATAGTCTTAATATAGAGTGAAAATCTAACCTGATCTTTTGCATGCATGTGATTCATTCACTACATGTTTGTGAATTATAAAACAAGTTTTCCTTTCTAAACTGGAGGCTAACCTTCTGGAAGCAGAAAAAATAAAAAAGGCATAAAGCTCATTGGTTTGTTAATCATAGGAATGTGATGAGATACTGTTGTGATTGCAGCAGATGTTATCTCAAGCTTTACTAAGTAAAGTTGTTTTCAGCAGAGATCAAGAAATACTGTTGCTTTTCTACTGTGCAGAGCAATATCCCACCTGTAAGGAAGATGGATGCAAAGTGAAATAGGTGATGAGAAGGGATGTTTTGACAAACTGAATAGAAGGTGTTTCACAAGAGAATAATAAATGGGCTTTATTTTTTTGTCAGAATTCTTCCAAATGAGAAGGCCTTATAAACAGATCAGTTATTAAGGCAAATAATGGTAATGATACAAAAGCAAATAGTTATAAATCATCAGTATCTACAAGATAAATATTTCTAACCATCAGTGGTGCTATAGAACAACTTTACAACAGGAATAGTGATGGGAAAACGGACTACTGAAATGACTGATAGTTCTTAATCCATTTGTGGATGAGATTACTTGGCATGCTGAGCAGACAGCAGGATTCAATGCTGTATTATGACTCTCCTAGTCCTGTGCTTTTCAGGGTATAGAGACCTGCTCTTGCCTGTTATAAACAGTGTAGTCAGTGAATTTGTATTTCCTCCTTGTAAATAGTCTTGTAAAGTACCCTCCTTACAGTACGAGATACTTCAAAAAGATGAGAAATAATTTCTAGTCTGAAAGTCTTTGTGTAAAAATACAGAATCTAAGAGAGAAAAATCAGTAATGTTGAGTGAGGAATTTTCACCAGGATCTCACTGAGACAATATATCTTAGTGTCTAAAGGTAGAACCACAGGTAAACTTCCACTGATGTGGGACAACACCTGTAATTGGCTGAGGTTTTTGAAAGTGTGCATTAAAGAAGGACAAAACATGAAAGGTACCAGTTTTGGAGGTATAGCAATCTCAGTCAGGGGACTCATACAAGCATATCGCTAAAAACTGTGTATTTAAGGATATCCTAAGGTGTTTGCAACTTTCCTGGGCCTGTGTCATGGTTTAACCCCAGCAGGCAGTATGGGACATCTCTTCGGTCATTTGGGGTCAGTTGTCCCTGCTGTCCCTCACACAGAATTCTTGTGCACCCCCAGCCTACTTGCTGGCAGGGCAGTGTGAGGAGCAGAAAAGGCCTTGACATTGCATAAGCACTGCTCAGCAATAACTAAAGCATCAGTGTGTTATCAACACCGTTTTCATCACAAATCTAAAACATAGCACCGTACAAGCTACTAAGAAGAAAATTAACTCTGTCCCAGCCAAACCAGTACAGTCTGTCCATAATGTCTGTCACATTTGCAGTATTTATTAAAAATATTTTCCTTTTAAGACATAGCTGTCAAAGTGTAACCAAAGACAGGTGGTGCTGCTTTGGGCATGGAAATGCAGTTTGGGATAGCTTCCAGCTTAAATTAAAAAAAAAAAAAAAAGCAGCAGTAGATGCCCCAGCATTTCTCTGTCACATTCTGAGTCTCCAACCTTGCAGGTAGACCCCACAGGCAATTCCTGTTGAAGTCTGAAGTACTTTTATAACCCATGTGTGAATTTCTTATATATCAACTATTGCCTAATCAACTTTCATAGTATGGTAAGAAATTCTCACCTTCTTTGTGGAATGGAGAGTTCATTTCTTGAGTCATGTGCATTTCCACTGAGTTTATGTAAGCTTGACAACATGACCCAACACAAGGTTGTAGATTCTGTAGATATTCTGTAGGTTCTGTGATTACTGCACTGTGATACCTTTTTTGCACATGGTAGAAGTAATGTACCTCATATTGTACTCTTACAATAATAAAATGAAAATTTGAACACATTAATGTCCAACTGGGTCACTTTCTCTGGCTTATTAGGCCAACTGCATCAAGATTCATCAAACATATGTTGCGTTACAGTTTCTGCCACTTTTTGTGCTGCTCTGCTTCTTTTCCTGCTGGGCTTCCCCAGCAATTCTGATGCCAAGCCCAAACTGCTAAGCCCAGTAGAGTCTACTAATTCTGCTTCCTCTCTGCACACACTGTATCTCATTTAATATTAGTGTGTCAGGTTCATTGGAAGTAGTGGTCCAGGTATTTAATACAACATAGTTTCAGGTACAGTATTTGAACATTCACATTCACTTTAATATTAGACAGAGATACCACTTGTTAACCAGCGGTACATTGTAAGTACACTAACTTCACTACCCCAATTGTATATTTACTACATTATTAACCATAAGACATCGGCAGCCTTTCTGAATTGCCATCAATTATTCATAGCATTTTGCTGTTAATTTATGGCACCATTTTTAGAACTACTTACAAGTCTGGTTGCATGGTGAAATCCTGGCCAAATGAAATGGCTGATTGGCTTCCCTTGCTCCAGTAGGTTACTGAAAATATTTGTTTTAGAGTTTTTCAATTTCCTATTTAAATACATAGTAATATTTTACTTAAAATTAAATATGTAAATAATGTCAGTTAGCTGAGTAAAATACTTCAACTTGAGCTGATCAAGTGTGAAGAAACTTACAGCCCTGGGCAATTGTGGTACCTATATGAACACCAAATACTCAGAAAAACTTCAAAAATTCACAGATTTTGTAAGCAACAATGAAAGCAATAATTAAGGTTGTTATGGACCCTGCGTATTTAGTGTGTTTTTCTCTGGATCTTGCTTTTGATACGGGATAGAAAATTGCAACAGTGCAGTATACAGAGTCTATATAAACTCCAATTAGAAATCACCCTAATACACTATGATTAAGGTTATAGTCTGGACTATTATATAGGTGATTCAGACTGGCTATAAATAGCTCTGAAGATCTGTTTTGCTGCCTATTAAGTCATTGTTAAACCTATGTGCTCACAGCTATAGGTGCAATGCTACCTAATAACCTTTTCAAGACTTAGTATAGCGATGTCCTAAAGTATCACAGGAGATAACTAGTGTGTCAGTAACAAAGATGCTGGTGATGACTGTGTTTTATGCCACAACTGTTCAAGAAAAAATATATGAGCTTTCTTTTCCATGACATCTGTAACATCTCAGTCAGTGACTAGTTCCAAGTAATTGTCTACTCTTGGGGTTGGTTGAGTGTTTCATGATGAGGAATTTTTGTTATACTTGGATAAACTCACTAAAACTCAGACTTGACTTTTGGCTTGCAAAGCAAAAGGCTGGCTTCAGAAAGGACAAATGTTTTTTTGGCTTGAGTTTTGGTCAACAGTATCTCTTGGTGAGACTCTAGAAGCACTGGGGGAGTTTCAAACTGATAAATAAGCCAAACACACAAGTTGCTTTTGATCAATGAAAATACAGAGACAAAGCAAGATACCACTTCATTTGTAGTTAAAACTGGTGAAAACTTGCTTTAGTTCTTATTTCTTTATGCACTGATAAATTCTTTAATTACTAGGTTGCTATCAAACATTTCTGCTATAACAGCACATGTGGTCAGAGCAAAAAAATCTAAATCCTTGATTTTCTCATGCTTTATGCTTTGTGGCACAATACTGGGATGATCTTTAATGCTTGTTTGCCACCTCGCAATAAACAAGAATAAAGGGTGTATACTCTAGCCACTGATGCTAATTGAGCAAAAGGGGTTATAACCATAGCCCAACGTGAAGAGATAAATCCAACCTGATGTAATTAGTTAGTTAGTTAGTTTGTTTGTTTGTAAATTTATTTATAGGCTAATAACAGTCTTCTGGGTCTTCCATTCCTGTTTTCAAGACAATTTGAGATGGTGATAAAATAGTAGCATTTGTATCTATTACTGAGCTTTACATCGTAATTTATGAGGTACTAAACCAGTAGGCATCTTGTCTCTTTTGTTCAGGGCCTGTGTGCAGGTAAGTTCACAGGGAATGAAAATAAGCAGAATTACCCTTGTAAAAACTCATCGGAAGACCTAATGGCATTGCCCTACTTTTTGTTAGGGGGATTGTAACCAGGGACTCTGTGCCAGAGCTTTCAGCTGAGAGGATTACAGGGATTGTTAATAAAAGTTTCTCAGAAAGAAAACTTCTGCAATGTTCAGTGAACATTCTGGGTGTAATAGAAAGTTTGGGTTTGTATTTTGGTTTTGTTTTTAAACTTCTATATCCTTAATTTCACTGGTTCCTGTGTGACTCAAAGACAGCTACCTTCAGAAGAGGGCTACCATGGCAGATGAGAATGTCTTCAGTAGTCAAGCTGAGATTGTTTATTCATGAGAAATTGGAAGAAAAGTCTTTTTTAATGAAGGGTTTTTCAAAGTTAAAAATCCCTGATGGGGTTATTGTAGCCTTTTATGAAGGTGCTAATCAGTATATCTGAAATCCTTAGGAAATTTCTGTTTTTTTCAAAAGCAACTCCAATTCGGCTATGCTAAATTGTAATAATTACTAGGATAATTCTGGCAGAACTGACAAAGGTAACTGATACATTCCTTGTCCTCTGATCCCTGATGTGCCTCTTGCTTGGGTTACAAATGATCAATGTCCTGTCTCTGCTGTGCCTATAGCGAGACCTAAGGGCCTAGTCCTTTGACAGAAAATTTCAAGTATAATATTGAGGGACTCTCCAGTCCTTTCAATATGGGATTAGAAAGGGCTGCCTGCATGCCGTCCTATTGCTGCATGAGCATGTTTGCCACTAAGCATACTTTCCAGCATCTGTCTGTGTTGTTGTATGTATCCTCTTTTGGAGCAAACCCTGTTGTTCCAGTGTGTTTGACTTGACTTTATTTGACATCTTCTAGTATTAGGTCCACTTGCCTCAATCATTACTACAATTTTTCTCTTTTTTACTATAATAACTGTTTGTTTTTATTCCTATTCCCTTATTCACTCCTCATACTGTCAAGGAAGCCCTCTTCTATTTGCCAGAGAAGATAATTCTCCAACTCTTCTTCCTTACAGCCTTCCGTTTCAATTTCTTGCCTGATATTCCTCTTATTTTTCCTCCTTGGAAACCTCAAGTCATCCTCATTAATTTTAATTATCCAACTTATTTACCAGTTGAGGAGGGGGAACACAGACACTGTGTTTGTATGCAGGTGTATCCATATGCAGTATGGACACTCCTTTTACTGAGAGGCCTGTGGGTTTGTACATATGCCTGGGCAGCATTCCCAAATTCCTGGGTGAACTAGAGAACACAGAGCAGGATTCTCTGCTCTTGGTAACCTCCCAGGAGCTGCATTTCCAGCCTATGACCTCGGTTGTCTTTGGTGTCTCTGTTTATCAGTCCATTAACACATGGATCCTCTCAACCTGTTACAAATTCCTCTACACAGTGAAAGGTAAGGATCCCAATTCTTCCTCTCAGCTGAATAGTAAGATGCTATTTTTCTATTTGTGTATCTGTCTCGTCCAGATGCCTTTCACAATCACTTACTAAAACCTACTGAAAGTATTGTATTTGGGGGTGTGCCTGGGGGAAAATATTCATGACCTCAGTGGATTTTAAATTGTTCCTGGTATCCTTGTTTTTGTTGAACATGATCTAAGGCAAGCTTCAAGTATATGTCCAGAACAAAACTGGACACTGAGTTCACTCTAACTTTCATGGCACAAGTTCAAAAACTTGTTATGATTGAAGGGGGAAAAAGGCAATTCACACAAATATCTTTCTGTGCAATTAAGCCATACCTCTGCATTGTTCCTGGCACCCCACAGCTGGAACCCTCAGTTTGTACTCAGAAAAATACAAACTTCTTGCTATGCCTCCCCTCAGACTGTGAACAAACACATTATGTTCACTGCTGATTCCATATTGTTGTTGATTAAATGAAAATGGAATCTTTCTAACCAGTTCACATCATCTAAAGTTTCAAAATGTCAGCATTTATCATCACCAAACAAAAAGCAAAACCACTGCATAAAGCAAAACAACTTTGGTATGGGAAATTGAGGTAATAAATCTCCAAGGTAAAATAACTTCATTTCTGATTTAAGAACTCATTTGAAACAAATAACGTGTTAAAAAAAAAAAAAAAAAGCAAAAGCCCAAACCCACGTTTCTCCTACATAAATAGGTTTTGAAAAAACACTAGCAAGTGCCAGAATTCACACATACATTGATGTATGAAAGTGGCTGATCTAAGAGCATATTATAACCTGTCTTAGTCACTTGCTGTTGTAAAACTGAGAACTAACATCTTAATTTAAGACAAATGTGCTGAAATACAATGCGATATTAATTCCCAGGTGGTAAGAGTGAATGAAAAGAATGATACCCTCATGGGAAATGATAGAAATCTTCCAGAACAGAAATGTAATTAATTGGTCACTGAGATAAAATATACGGTCTGTTTGACTGTAGTTGACCCACTGTAAATAAATCAATCAATAAATAGCTCATAGGGCATCAGATAGCCTGGTAGTCATACTAGATGTTCAAGTTTGTAGAAGTATGGAAGTGCAATGTGGGTTTAAAAATAATCTTGTTCATAGTGTCGATCTCAGCTCTTTTTTGTTTGTTTATTTTGTTTAGTAAAACAATTTTGTCTCTTTCCTTCAGTATTACTTCCCTAATTTTTGTCCTATGGATTGCCAAGGCTTTCAGATAGAGAAAATCAGGGCTTGGTCCCACAGCTATTGAAGCTAATGGAAACTTCTACCATCTGCATGGCTATATAAGAAGCAGAACAATCTTTACTGCTGTAGGGCTAGCAACAGTTTTCCATAGTATTCATTTTACCTGCTATTTTATTTCTAGTTATTACTACAAATCTAATTTTCTCTTTTAGTTCTCTGTTTTCCTGACTCTTACATTAGGGTTGTTGAGGGTTTTTTTCTTTAAATAATCTTTTTAAATCCCTTGAGAATTGATAGCCTTCCGTAAATTCAGTTTTGCATTGTCCTTGACAGAACATACATTGTTTTTTCTCGATTAGGTTGAATTTCCATGTTTCTTTAAGATATCCTTTGACTATTTTGTTTTTATGCTTAAGGTTATGCATTCCCTCGCTTACATTTTTAAGAAGCTGCCATGCTGAGCGGAGTGATTCTAATTAATGATTTTTTGTTGTCATATTGTGGGTCTTTAGCTCCCTCTTTTACGTACCCTATCTTTAGCACAAAGATTTTTTGTTTTGCTTTGTATTATTTCTTTCCTTCAGACTGTTATACTTGTCTGTCTTGTGGAGAGTGACATAGTAATTGTGATCTTACTGTGTTATCATTCAATGTCATGATCCTGTTCGACTAATTCAGACATATCTCTACCACAAAAAAAAAGTGAATCCTCTCCGACTGCCACGTGCTCCAGCATTTTAGTTTCACATACAGTTGTAAGCTTGTATCTGCTCCCAGGTTTTCACACAGTCCGTACCCAATTTTTGTTTGCTATCGAATACCTGCCCATATTTTATCCATGTGTGTTGTATGCAGAGAGCATATCTCCACCCATAATAAAAACTACCAAACAGGCTAAAGGATAGCATTACCCGATTCCGTATTAAATGCTTACTTTAATCACTCTGGTGCTGGAAGCTGCAATGGAGGGCAGGAGGGTTGTTCTGACTAGTTTCTAGGAAGTGCAAAGAAGACACGATGAAAGAGCTCAGCAGCCTTACATGGCTGAGCCATGTCTAAGCCATGGCTGAGCCTGCTCCCCCTCCACGTTAGCAGGAGGGGAACAGAGACAGAAGGTTAGAAGGACACAGAGAAAAATGTAAATGCCTAAGAAAAGAAAAGGATGAGGAGGAGGAGAAGGTTTAAAACTACCCTCACAGAGCTTGAGAACCTGACCTCTCCAGCAAATGTCTCCCTTCCCTCCAGAGGGGGGTTCATGGAAATATGTTTGCACTGTGTTAACACATTTGTTCTCTGTTCTTGATTGCATAATCCTGAAGTTGGGAAAACCAGAATAATAGTTGCCAACAAAATTCAGTTTGGGTTCCTTTCACATGAGCATCATGTAGTATTGCCAAAAACAGTAATGCTAGTAGTAACCACGGTGTTTTTGGAAGCAGACATTTGGCAAGATCATTATATTTGCTTTCAGTTAGATTAGACTAGGTGAGATCATTATAGAAACAGGTGGATTTTTTTTTTGGTCATAAATTTTGTGCTCTGTGTGGAACTATTACACTCTTTATTTAAAAATTGTAGCCTACAGTACCATATTTTTAGAAGTTCTTTCTGTTTGTTGGCTATTAAATTCAGAGAGAGTTTTACTAAAAAGATTGTACTTATCATTTCTATGAGCAATTGAAGTTGAAGGTCATTTGGAAGAACCAGGTCTTATAGCTGTCACAGATTAATAACATGCCCATGTGGATAGGCATAATTCTTTGGCTTATAACTACAGAATCTGCTAAGGAGAATAACAAATCACCATAATGTTTCTTAATGCTGAATCTGAAAGATCTGAGAAAGCATAGGGAGGTAGGGAACACCCTACCAAATACACCTTGAGGGAGTTTACGTAATTTATTCCAGCTAATACCTGGACTATACCTCACTCAGAGATAATAGGAATCCCTTGTTATCATTCTTAATTTCACTCTAACAGCAAAATAGGGGAAATCAAACAGTGCTCTGTGTGCTAAATTTCTTCCCTGCCCCCATTTTCACTGGTCTTTTGAACACAGCAAAATCTATCATATTTCTATGTGTCTCTTTTGCATAACATTTATTCTAGAGGAAGAAATGCTATATCGTCCTGGAATACAATGTACCGATACTGACTTACGTCACTTAGTCATTTTGGAATGCATTTCCTAAGAAATAACGCACGATAAGTATGTTACATAGTTAGCTCTTATGCTTACAAAAGACTTAAAGTCATGAGAGTTTTCTTGTCTGGGATCAGAACCAAACTTTATGTCAACAAATTTCCATAAGGGTTGCTTGATGTCTTCTTGTAAGTCCTAAATCGTTGTGCCTTTTTAAAGCCAAGAAAACAAAATATTTTTAAGCACTTTTTCTTCAAATCTGGTGTTGATGAAGAAAAGCATGAGGAAACACTGAAAAGAAACTGAGCTGTGGTGAAAGACCCTCCTGTTGAACAGAATCATTCATCAAGTCCAACAGTAGCAGAAAGTAAATGGAAACGTGACTTGAATCAGCAGCTGAAAAAAAGAGTAGAATTTAAGCCCGTTAGAAATGCTTCTGTCAGATTTTTGGCATAGTTTTGCCCTTATATTATATGACTAAAATACTGTAGGTATGTTCTCAAAATAATAATAATAATAAAACTGTAGTAGACATTAAAGCAATTCTTCTTGAAGAAGCAATAGAAGTTTAATAGAAACCATCTGTTAAGATGCTTGGACTCAAGAGACCATTGTTTTAGCTGGTTATTTTGATCTTTTTCTGTGATACTTTTAACAAAAAATTCTTTGTAAAAATACCCTATTTAAATAATTTCTAAATTAGAAGGTCTGTATTTTCCCATTTTAATGGGGAAAAATTCAGTCATGCTGTACTTTTATTTACTTTATAACTGCTTATATGCTCTCTTATTCATGGCAATAACCTTCTCCTGGAACCATTTGCTACATTGAATTTAATGAAGTCTTACTCTAAAGTTTTCTTGTAAGCATAGCATAGGAAGTTGAAGCATGTCACTAATATCTTGTAATAGTCAGCTCTTCTTCCCTGTTTTTTAACACTGAGCTCTATCTTCTGCTCGGTAAGATGTATATGGGAGGGAGATACAGCCAGAAGTCAGTAACAAGAGAAACTCTGTCTCTGCAATGATTAACAAATAATATGTTTTTATTACAGCAAATGCACTAATAAAGAAACTCCTGTTTTTTCTTTCACGACACACTTAACTTTGTACTTCATTAAGAGGCCATCTCTCTGCGTAGGACTGCAATGTAGTGCAGCCGTCTGACATAGGCCTTAACTAGGAGGTTTCAGTTCTGCTAGTATCAGTTACAGTGATTAGAACATTTATCACAGGTAAAATGTCAGAATATTTTCTTGCTCCACACAGGTTTTGCACGGGGGCTGTTTCACACGAGGGAATTTCATGCTGCCCTGACTACTAGCAATGCCAGGACATGCTAATGCAAAGCAGACGCTGAGAGGCCATGGAAGCACAGCTAGATGGAGGTAGCAAACTGAAGAGTGGGTAAGAAGGTAGACTCATCTAGTGCGGAATGAACAGATGAAGTGAACTGAGATAATTTTACTGTAATTTGTGGGCCTAATCGAGAAAAAGAGTTGAATTCTTGATCAGCTTAAAGCATATGTGTAGAAATTGTAATGTTTTTAGAGCTTGTATGTTTTGTCTGGCTGTACCGTAAAGCCAATGGGTGTTCTGCCTAACATGGGATCAGGCTTTTCACTACATTTTTTTTTAAACATGTTCTCTGTCCACATTTAGGTTTGAAAACAGGAAAGATATTCCTTATCATACAACATTATTCATGCTCTTGCATCTGTAACAGAACTGCCATTTAAAGATACTGCAGTTCAAAGCAAAAACTAATGTTTTGCAGATCATCAGTAACCTAGATGTTGTGCTTTGGATGACATAAAATATATGTATGCCATTCCAATTTCATCTTAATTTATCATAATTCTGTGTAGTGTTATGGAAATTATGCATGCCAGACACCATAACAGGGTTCGACTCTAGGTTTCCACTGAATCAATAAGCCCAAAAGAGATTAAAGTTCTTTTTATTAATAGCACTACAGCTCAAGCTGGGTGCCTCTGAAGAGGGACCCCAAAGAAAGAAATCCCTGGGCAATGATACCCTTACCATCTAAGTTCCCCAACCCACATGTGACATTTCAGACCAATAGTAATATCAAAGTCTGCGGTCTTCTTGCTTTTTTATTGGGTTGCTTTGTTTGCTGTTTCGTTACTAAGTGGTTGCTAAGTGGTCATCTTCTTAGACAACATCGCAACCTCTTTAGGTCAGTTTCAGCTGATTCTGTAGTTAGCTATTTGGCATGTTGTAATATGGTTGTTACGGTTCACGTGCCATGATCTATAGGCTTTGTCTATTCCAGCTATTATTAACGTTTAAGCTGCTAGCTCCAAGTTTTGACTAACTTTGTCTGTAACAGTAGGTAGATTGCAAATTCTTGTAAAATTCACTTGTTTGAGTAAATATGTAGCTGCAGAGCTCCCTCTAGCAGAGTTCAGTTATTCCCAGTTATTTTATCCAGTGTGTCCTCTGAAATGGTTATACAACTGCTTTTCTCTTTGTTTTCTGAAAATAAATTCCTTCATATAGATTCTTTTTCAGAAGTTAAGGCTAGATATTCTGGGAATCAAACTTATTCTGAAAGAGATCTATACAATGCAGGAATACTATTTTCATCACAGACCTCAGAGAGGAGAAAAATCACTTTTATCTTGAAAAGTTGTGAAAAGATACTACCTGAAAAGAGCCTTGAAATTTGCAGTCACCTGTACCCTCTTGTGAACATATCAGACATGCTTAAGAAAGATGATGACAACTACATTGCCATCAAAAAAGACATGTTTTTTCACTGTGTACAAAACTGGGAGCGGTTCTTAAGAAGTTTGTAACTGGTAAATTGGGAAAGTACAGTAACTAAAGAAAAATGAGTTCAGTCTTTCTACGAAAGTTGTTTTTATAGAAAAAAGATTTAATTGAACTTTCTTTTTTTACTAAGTTAAAAATGCATTAATCTCACCATGAAACTTGACTGCACACCCTAACTGATAGCATTTGCTTTCTTAATAAAAGTTTTTTTATCTATCTTCATTATACATATTCCTTTTATAATTTGTAATGTTGAAAATATATTTGATGTGATGCAGCAGATTTTCTTACAATGACCGTTTGCTTGCTGCTTTACTTTATGTACTACAGAAATATATTCATTTTTCCTAATTAAATAGATTAAATACATTTCTAACAAGATCTTCTATTGAAGGTGAAGGAAGAAATCAAGCAAAAAATAAAAGGGTAATAAAAGGTATCATGACTACTTTCAACCAATGCTACCCTGAAGCTTTGAGGAACAGAAACTGAGCAGTCTCGTTAATATATAACTGTCTCCACTGAACTGTTAAACACACAACTTATATTTGAACACTCAGTAAAACAGAAAGGAGGTTTTTTTCAATATCAAGTCCCAAGAGCCCTAGAACTTTAATATCTACTGCTGATCTACTATGGCTGGCATATTCATTTGTCTAAAAACAATGATAGTATTTGTTCTTCTTAAACGATATAAGCCACTGTTGGATATTAGGAAAGCAAACTATGTAATCTATTGATAGATGCTGAGGGTTTTAAATCACTCATTTGAAAGATGGAAGTGGGATTCATTTTATTTGGATGGGTGTTTCTCTTTTAATAGAAACTCTGCTTTAGAAAAGAATGTGCAGAAGTTTGACATAATGCCTTAAGGGCCTTAAAACAGTATGCCTTTTGCAAAGCTCTGTAGGTTAGTAAAGCAGGAGCAAAACTTCAGCCGGCTTCAAGCTGAGAGCTGCTATGTCAGAGAGCCATCTTGCAGGAACCTTGCGGTATTCGCAACCATTAAAGGGCAAAGGACGTTCTCCCTCTTCTTTTCTTTACTTTTTTTTCAGTTGTATCCTCATTCATTCATCGGTTTTGCTTGTATTTATGAATCATACTTGATTTTGTGCACTGGCAAGCATTTCTGAAAGGAAGATAAGTAAGTAGGGAAAAATTATGGTTTGTTAATACACGCAAGATGACACTCCACAGCCAGCCAGATCTGAACTGCACATTCGTGGTGGTTCAACAAATGCAGCTGACCTGCTGGGTACTAAGTACTAAACAGTTTACTACAGTATGTTCTGCAGTGCCTAAAAGGGGAGGAAGATTTTGCCCTTTAAGTATGTTTTTTTGAATGAAGCAGTGGTCCTTCTCACTAGCTTTTTCATAGGCCAAAAGGGAGAACAGGAGGAACAACTTGCTTATTTGATGCATTTCCATCACTGAGATGGATGTTTCGTAGGTCAGGAGGGACAGTTAGAGGATGAGCTTGCTTATTTGGCCAATTTCCACATAATTTCCTGCAATCAAACCATATCCATATTTGCTTTTTACTTTCCTTGCCACCACTAAGCTAAGCCTGAATGCAGATTTCTGGACTCAGGTTTATTCTGAGCAATGAATGGTTTAAAGCTTCATTTAAGATTTTTAAGTAAGAGTCCTACCTGTGTAAGTTTTTGCCTTCACAACACCCATAGCTGTAGCTGAAGTCATAAGAAAACATTCGTCCTGGAAAACCTGGCTACAAAGAAGGAAGATATTAAACCAGGCAAGGCACCTCACTCTTCCCTTTAATCTGTAATAACTTGAATTTGTTAACTCACAGGTTGTATTATAAAGCCTCGTCCCCACCCAGGTGTCTTCATTGCTTTGCAAAAATTATTTCTTTGGCTCCTTTTAATATTTGAGAAACTTTTCCAGAAGAGATGTCTGTCTTTCCAAACATCAAAGGAAGTATTTCTCCTCATATCTGCAGACTGATGAATGAGGGGATAAGTAATGCACAAAGAAATCTTGCTATATTATGAAGGAAATTGGAGGTGCTCCTTTGGCACCAATGTGCAGATAACAAACAGGTTTCCTGAGGCAAAAAAACCCCCAACATTCTCTGATTTCTATTCTGCAAATACTTACCTTCCTAGGTAATTGCAAGATGAAAAAATATATTCCATTTTTTTAAAAAGGGCACAGGCCAGATAGGCATAATACTTGCATTCTGAGTTTACTTATGAATAACTTTGTACAACAGGTTAAGCCAGTCTCAAGCCACTTTGCACAAAGGTCCTGCATTCTCTGCTCACCGTCTATAATTCTCTCTGATTTTATTACTATGTGTCTCTGCTTCTAAGGGTAAGATATCTAATTGAGTCCATGTGCTATTGCACCATTATTTTGGTGTGAGAAGCTTGAAAAGTCTAACTGGGATGCTTAAAAAGGACTATTTTGCCTGTAATCCCAAGACTTTATTAGTTCTTACTCTAAAAGCAGAAAACCTTTGTTCTGATTTTAAACACAAAGAAAAGTCCAAAACAGCCATAGAGGCATTACAGACTGGACTAAGGCCTTCAGAATTTTTGCTCTTACTTACAGAGAAGTGGTAAGCCTTCAGCAAGAACCTGTTTTGGGTAATTGCATTTCCAGAAATATGTGGACCAGTTTGAGTCCAGGGGTGAGCAACAGTGCCCATCAGAGGTCTAGAAAACATGAATCTGAAAACATGATCGGTGGGAAAACACTGAAAAAATGTGTTAGGTCTAGAGCACAAAGACCCCAAAGAGCAGTGGTAAATGTTTGGTAGGCTACTGTTGAAAGGAGAAAGGGAAACAAATTTTCTTCCTATCTACATCTAGCAAAGCAACAGATAGAAAGTGGAACAAAAAAATATTAGATCAGACCTAAGGAAAAATAGGTTTTCTAACAGTTATGACAGTTTAACACTGGAATTGATATCAGCTGGAGAGAAGGAATTTTTCTTCAGTGAGGTTTTAAATCTCCTAATTGATTTGATGAACAACTGTTAGATGGGACACTGGCATTATGACTGTTTCTTGGGCAGGAAGGTGCCCAACCATATTTTTCAGAATTATATGATGCGGAGGCATGAGGAAGAAGGAAGCTCTCTGCTTATCCTGTCTCTCCCTACCATCTTGATGAATAGCTATGTAACTGCCTTTACTTAGGGTCAGTTTCCTTAGGAAGGAAAAGGGAAAAAAATCTAAGCCTTTCTTTGAACATCTTCCCACTTTTTTATACTTTCTTGAATGCGTGAGCTCCTGGAAAATAAGCTAACAGTCAGAATTGCCTGTTTTGATTGCAAGGCTTCATTCTTCTTGTAGGTGTGTTCAAAACCTCTGGTTGGTAGGAAGACTTATGGAAAGAAAACAGAGTGAAGAAACATTGCATAGAAACCAGGTCTCTCTGAGTCAGTTATGATTGCTATACCGGGTGAGCTTATTTCCACTTCATGGATGCAATCCTCACAAAAATTCTTCCATGGAGGAAGAACTGGACATCTTCATGGAGAGACACCCTTCATGAAGGGAAAGTGGGACTCTAAAATTTGGGATGATAATATTTCACTGAAAAATGTGCTGCTGGATAACTTTAAAAGTTGCTGTTGATACGCAACTGAGAATCCAAATCAAGGCCTAACTCAGTACTGATCAAATAGAGCAGCAGTAAAACGAACACCAGAAACATATGAGAGTACATTCTGTCATTAGATATTCTCTCTGAAAAATTGTCACACTGACACTGGCTTTGTCCAGTTAGCCAACCCTACTGATGATACGCTTCTAGAGCTTGGTCCTCTCCTTTTCTTCACATCAAAATTAAGGTAAAAAATCAGAGGAGAAAAATGCAAATAATCTTACTTGTTTAGGAAATGATAATGTATAACAACTTGGATTAACTTTATCTCCTTTACATAACATAAATATAAAAATAACTGAGTCTGGTATCCAGGACATGAGCTTGGGATGTGAGAGATCATAGAATCACAGATGTGAGTTTAAACACAGCTTTTACTACTTTTTCCTTGTGTAGCTTTAAACAGATCTCTGGATTGTGTCTAGGTTCTTTGTTTCACCAAAAATGAAGATAAAAATATGCTTTCCTATCTTTCAGGCAAGTGAGTAGATTAAAAGTACTGAAAAATGCAAAAGGCTATGACCGCAGGACCTTTAAAAGTTAGGGTTAGGTACCACATAACTGGATTTGTAATAAGCCATTACTTCGATGTCCTATTGGGAAATATTTCTATTGATAGGAAAATTCCTCCATGTATTTCTTATTATCAGAACAACTGCTAGCCTTTTCTTGGCAGGATAGCCATTCCTTCCGTTTTTTTAGTGATGTGTTTATACTACCTGTCCCAGGTGTCGTACAGTACAGTACTTATTTTGAATAGATAGAAATCTGTGTCCTTCTGATCAGCCATGAAACAGGTTTATATTGCCATCTAGACATGGAGGTAAAATCCTTGGTCTATAAGCTCTTACGCTGACAGAAAAAGCAGGAGCAACCATGGACACCATATTTATATCAGCTGGTTTAGAAAAAGTATTTATAAATAATCCCAAGGTTTTCTGACAATACATCATCATTTGCATTTTACTGCACAACAGAGCCTTTTGGATACTAGCTATATACAGCACTTTTAATCTTCAGGGTACTCTGCAAACATGAACTAATGTCTCCTCTACAATGGAGATCTCTGAGCTCTCTGTTGACTGACACGTCCTGGCTTTGGTCAGGAAAATGATCACTGTTGTGCAGCTTGTCAATTTGTTTGTTTTTACTGTCTGACCTCCCTTAAGCACACCAACTTTTGTGCTTTTATTCTTATCTGTCTCAGCATAATGGGAAGGAGAGGGAGGCGGAGATTAAGAATTGAGGAGCAAAACTGAGGATATCTCATTATGATGCCAGTTTTGTTTTTTTTTTTTCTACCTCAATTCAAGCAAAAGTCTACTAGAAAGTAGCTTGGAAAACCTTTAGCCGTGTGTCCTTGGCTTTTTGCCTGTTTAACAGAGGTCTTGCACAACCTGTGTTTTATGTGCTGTCACCTTGATTTCTCTATATTTTAGCTGGTCTCCTGGTGCCACTGTTTGCCATTGGCCTGCCTTCAAAGCGAGTGCCTGTGGACGGTACTCATACGGTATGTAACATACCATATGCTTTGACAACTCATGTGGTCTTAATTGGTTTCCCAGTTACAGAGGCTAAAAGAGCAAGGCAGTCTGTTCTGCAGGCTACCACACAGCAGTTCTTATGAATAAATCCTTTAGATAGGAAAAAATAAATCATTTCTACAATGTTTGTTTTTTATCTGGTAGATATAATGAAGTCTTTCTCTCCTGCGGCAGCGGAAAGTGCAACTAGGATATCCGCAATGTCATTTAATGAATAATGACTTGGATACTAGTTAACTTCATTTCTATAAAGCTTCAGGATATCTTCAGTGCTCGCAGCTAGGTGACACATTGAAACAGGATGTCTAGAAATCAGTGATTAACTTTGTTCAGCTATCCTATCGCATGCTTTCTTTAAATCTGTATGGAAAGAAAGATATATTTTAGAAAGCAAGGTTATTTACATGCCTCACAAAACAGCAAGGAAACGAACCTTGTTGCATGGACCACTTCCTTTGGTTTACTTAGAGCTTTTGAAGTGGTATCTCATTATCTTCTCTTTATCCTCTCTTGTTTTCCTTGACTTTGTTATCTTGATCAGCTTTCAGTCACCTCCACACTCGCTTCTCCTGATCCTGGATCCATTCTCCTGCCTCCGGTCTTCTTTTTCTCTGAGTTAATAGTGTAATATATATATATAGTCATATAATAAAAATAGTAATGCATTTATACTGAAGACCATACAACAATTTAACTGCCAGAATCTCTAAAACTCATTCAGATTTTAAACCTATCTTGGGGCCATATTTCATGTTATAGAAGATTTGCCTGCATTGCCTTTCATATTTCTCACTTACGTATTACCATTCCCATTCCTGTATTCTTCATTTTTTTTTTCAAGTCTATATGCTTTCAAGTTACACTGATTCCTTGACACACATACACAAAAAAATTTTTTTGGCTTTTTTCTGAATCTAAAATGGTGTAAATACAGTATGGTTGTAATACCATTCAGCCACTTAAATTGTGTATGTAAGAAATGGAAAGGTATTTTTAACTCACTGTGTAATTCTTAACATGATTGTTCCATTTCTTTGCATAAAAGCAGAATAAATTCTGAAACAGACTGGTTGCCTGGTAGGGTTGGGACAACTATGGCTTACAGAATCCTTTAAACGTACTAGTTTAAACATAGCAGACATCCACCTAGCATTCACTAATAATCTAATGCAGTTGTCAATTATTCCGGTTTAATCATAAATACCATAGAGTTTTGTACCCAGTCCCAGACGTTTGTCCTTCCTACCAAACACTTTGTTATACAATTTGTATTCCTTTTCGTCCTTTTAATGCAAGGACATGGGGGTAAGGAGAGGATGAAGTAGCCTAGTAAAGCTCCCTGAATTTGTTTCTGATATAAATTAGAAGGAGTTAGAAGTTTTTGTTTTTAAAATACAGATGTTACCATCACAAATGAGACAATTTTCCAACAGAAAGCAGAAGTCTAATTTTCCACTATTTCTGATGATGCAAAATCTCTTTGATCTTCTAACCTGCTCCTTGGCAGAGGAGTTTCATTATCTTTATTTCAGACAGAGACTTTCCTCCACTATGAGAATTCATGTCCATCAAGCTATTTTAAGGATGTTTTCTGTTACTGCTTTTTCCCAGCAGTTAATGGGGACAAGTTTCCATGTTCTCATATACATTTACAAATTATAATGCAGTTGTAAACAGTATTTTTATTTTGACAACATGGCTGTTTTAACACACGCTTATTGTATTATTTTTAAATGTAATTGTCAAGAATAACCATGCACTGTTAATTAATAATGTGAATGTATTCTCTGTAAGTAGCCTGTGCTATAGCTTCCCTTCTACATCCTGGGGTAGCAATAGTGCTATACTGGTTTTGATGGCAAATTGTACATGCTGTTGAGTACAGGCAGAGCATTATAAAGATTGGAACAAGATTTCAATAGCCCCTATAAGACAACAACTTTAAGCTTATACACATTGACCTCAAAAGGGTTACTCTTCTAAACTCAGGCATGCATGTAAACCATGGAAGTGTTGGAACCTTAGTTGTTACTGAAGATCTGATTCAAAGGGCAATCTCTAAAGTTCTTAAAAACTAGTGTCTTCATCTGCTTTGCCTTTTGAATAATAAAATTTTGAAATTACAAAGGACAAAATTCTAATGGCTAGACTAATGAAACCGTTACAGTTTCAAATATTTTTTGTTATGCATGTAATTTTTTTCTATCATTCTTCCACCTAATTCTTTAAAACAAGTGATTTCTTTCAGAGTCAAAGCAAGTACATTTTTACTGTCAATGGAAATAACTGTTACCAGAGATGTCCAATGCCAGACAAGGTCCTGAATTGTTATTTTTGCCTTTTCTCTGGTTAGAAGATTTTAGATAGAACTCTGCATTTGTTTGAACATTTACATGATTGCAATTCTCAGCTGTCTCCTGAAATGCAAATCAAGCTGTCCTTTGCCATCTTCTTAATTAGGAAGAAACTCAGAAGGATGTTCTTTTCATGCTCTTGAAAATTCAGCAAATACACTTTCTTCTTAAGTCATTTGAATTTGAAAAGAAGCTCAAAATTTTGGTGGATTTGCTCTTGTAATGGAAGAAATTAATCAGACCTTTGAAATCTTTAATGTACCAAAAAAAACATACTAACTGGATAGTTAGTGTGTTGAAAGTGTATTTTTTACCTATATGTACCATCCATAAAGACCTCAAACAATTTCAGGATATGACTTATTTTGTGAAATAACTCACAAGGAAACAACTGAGACTTGGTAGTAAAATTCACTGAATTACCTATACTTAATAGGATCATAAGAATTGGTGGCATAGCATGATAGCATTGAGCTGCTATGAGCTTAGCTTTGCATTTTAAATTTTTTGGAGTTTAAACCAGTACAAGTATTAAGATCACAGTAGTTTGACACACATCTTATTCCACAGGTCATCTGATTGTACCGCTGAGTTTCGATGTAACTGTGAGATTTGCTCTGAAGCAAGGTCTGCTAAAGAGAAGTTGTTTGAAGTGGTCTTAAATGCATACATTTTAAATAAACCCTTCATTTTGGGCATGTAAATAACGGTATAGGATTACAGACTAAACATTCAGAGTCCATGAGCTAACAGGCAATGGAAATTCACTGTTCAGTTCAAGGGATAGGGAACACAACATTTTCTAAAATGGAAAAAACCTCTTTTCATTCATGCTTAAGTGGGGAAAACTTGCATGGGTTCACATATATCTTGCAGCTAAAAAAAAAAATTAGTTCAATCCGCTTTTAAACAAGTTTATTTATACTGAGATAACATTTGCAAAGCACCCTAGAAACAGGAAGATGTGAGTTTCTGTTTCTAATCTCAACAGTCATACGATACGTGGCCTTAAGGTAGTAAGCACCATTCAAAACAGAATAGATTTTTTCCATTCATCTAGCATATTTTGTTAAGTTGTAAAAATTTGAAACAAATGGACTCAAAGATTTTTAAAAAATCAATGATATCATCATCCATATATATATAAAGCATATGCACAAATAATTAACAACTATTTCCCTGTGAAGAGGATTAAAGGTTTGGGGTTTTTTGGTAACAATTACTTGAGGCAAACTTGTATATATTGTAAAGCTGAGGTAATTTTAAATCACTTTTGTATGTATAAACTTGATAGCTTTTACAGTTAGATTATTAAGTAAAGAGAAAAAATAAACCAAGGAAAGTCCCTGACTGATGGTGGTGTCTGTATTGCTAGAAGCAATTTTGAATTCAGCAGTATGATTTGTCCATAAGTATTTTAATCCCCAGAATTAAATCACCGAAACAGATTCACTATGAGATGGGGGGAAATTCTACTCTTGCTCACAGGTAAGACAGTAACTGCAGCACAGATTTAAATGAAACCGTAGTGGTGAAGGATGTGGAGGTTGAAGAACAATATCCATGCCTTCAAAGATGGCTTGAGATGTCTATGGTATGTCACCAGTGATTGGGGCTCTATCATGAATGATTTTGGCACACTGAAGAAATGAGAAGTCAGCCTGTGGTGGGGCCTGAGAGAAGCCCTTGTCCTGCCAGCCCCTAAGGGACTGATGACACAATTCTGTAAATATAACATCAGGGAGCACTAAAAGAGAGGAAATTGCCAAATCTCTATTGATTTCAACAAAATTAGTCTGATTTATCTCAATCAGGAAGGACTGATGAGGACACATTCTTTACCTCATTTTCTGTAATTTTTTTTCTCATGTCAGTGAGATGGTCGGGATCATTGTTACACTTTACAAATCAACACATTCTTTACTTAATGCATTTGTGATTCTGCATGAGTCCCTTAGAATGCCAAAAGGCTTAGACCTTTCAGATAGGAAGTGCAGTTTTAAGAATCTACTGGAGAAATCTGTTTCTTTCCATGTTGCTCTATATTGAGTTTAAAGATACTGTTTCTTCTGATTTTACGAAGGCATAGCTGATACTAGCCCGTGTGCAATATGTTCTGTAAAATAAAAACTATTTTGCAGAGAGTTTTGGTGGCTTTGTGATTAAAAAAATAGTCTTTTGTACAGCACATGTGGATACAATATTATTCTCTCTGCAAAATAATTGCAGTATGAAAGCATTGTTTTGTTCTTTTAATTCTTATTCTTTTAGACATAGACTTCTCTGCACTAGTTTCACAGTGACGACAGTTAGCATGTGGTGGGCTACAATACCGTCTACCAGTGTTAACCTATGACCAGACTCTTTGTTAAAACTAATGAACACCAGTAGGGGCTCTATTTTATAGTGTACTTTCCCCAAAGTAAAACATAGAGAACTTCCCCCTATATTTTTGCTTTAACTATTGAAACGATAAAAAGAAAACATAAAATGAGCTAAAGAAATTTGTTGCAGCTCCACATTGACTTTAGCTTGCCTTGTATTCATAGGTGGAGACTTATTTGAAATGTTCCTCTTTTTTTGGCTGGTGATAAAGTCAAACATATTGAAGTCTTTCTCAATTGGCTTCTTACAGTCTCTTTACACCCTGCAGCTTGTGTTGAAAAGGCCAAATGCTGCTTACCTTACTGACAAAAGCAGTTCTTTTGTCTTTTTAGTAAGATTATACATGTGAATAAGAGAAGCAGAATTTGGTCCAAAGGGACTAACTTAACTTCAGCAGATTGAATACAGTTACAGCAATTCACAGTTTTAAAATGAGCAAATGCACATGCCATGCCTTTTTTCCTTATTCCTGCTGGTTGTCTGTTTGTATCTTTTGGGATGTAACTGTATGCACTATAAGTAAAGATTTTCTCTGTGTATTTTTGCATCTTGTCTATATGTTCTGATTTATTTTTAAAAAATACAGTCAGAATTTGTATCTAGTATTTGCACAGGAGCTTATAAACCACATCTTGCAGCATTTTCTAATCAATTGTAAGGAGAGTTTTGGCTGTGGGAAGGCTGCAGTATTGGGCCTATTAACTAATTCCAAGTAAATTAGTACATACATTGTTATTTACTTGGGAAACAAAGCTTCACTGTAAATCTGTTTTTAAGGTAACCTAATTATCAGGCAAATACTAGTTTGCAGCCTCTGGAAAACTCCCCTCTTCCTAAACTGTTAGATGTAAATCTGTCATCTTGTTTTTACTAAGTCCCTCTGATTTTGCTCAGTGTAAGTTGGCTCAGATGCCAAAAGAAGAAAAAAAAAAAAAAGGATCACTGTATGGTAACTTTTTTTTCCTATGAAACCAAACAACTAATCAAAAATACTGTTTGGAGGTAGTTCAGAATGCATACCCATGCAGGCTAGGTTTCAATCAGCTATCGAACACAGTGGAGAGCAAACCCCAGCTGCATTTGGCTTCTGTGGAGTCAAACGTGGTTTTTATTTGGAGCCCTAACATGTGATTTTTGTTTGTTTTCCTTTTCATTTTATACAACTTTCAGAAAGAGTTCTTGCAACTCCGTAGTAGCTTCCCCTTAACGGCACAGATGGCTTTCTTCTCCACACTAGATTGCTATGCTTTCCCCTAAGGCATACTAGTCACCTTTGACACCACCAGCAGTAGGTAAAGCAGCCGCAGTTTTAAGAAACGGCTTTTAGAGGGAAGGGTTTACCTGTTGCCTCTGCAGTTTAAGCTGATGTTACACGTGCATTTAAAGCTTTTGCTCGATTCCTCATTTAATCACTCCTCTGCTGCCAGGGGCTGGGGTGGAAAGTGATGGGTTTCCATGGAGAGCTGCGTAGGGGGGGCAAAAGGAGTTTAGACTCAAAGTACACAAAATCGGGCAGAAACGGTCAATCCCTGCTGCTCCCCGAATTTGAGGGAAAGGCTGCGCACAAGCGCGGTCGAGGGGAGCCCTGACTGCCGCCGGGGCGCAGGCGGCGCCTGCCCGGCGCGGTCGGTGGAGGCGGGCGGGGTGCGAAGCGCGGTCTCCCGGAGGCCGCGCCCGCGCAAGGTGCCCGCGGGGCGCGGCCGGGACTTGGATGCCCGCGGAGCCTCCCGGGCGCCGGCCCGCGGCGCGGCGGCGGGACTGGGGGGAGAGGAAAGGAAGGGGGGGCCGCGGCGGGTGCCCGCCCGGGCGGGGTGGGGCGGGGCCGGACGGGACGGGGCCCGGCGCGTCCCGCCCCGTGGGGGCGAGCGGCGGGCGGGGGCAGCGCGGTCGCCGCCGCCGGGGCGCAGCTGCCCGCCCGCCGCCGGGCGCTGTGTGCGCGCACGGGCCGCGCTCCTGCCTGCCTGCGCCCACACCCACGCCCCACGCACACACACCCGCCGTGCGCTGCGCATCCAGCGCTGCCGGTGCTGCTCGCTCGCCCCGCCGGGACGCGCGCTTCGCGCTCGCCTGCAGTTTCTCCGCGGGCGCCCAGGTGGCTGCGCCCCGCGGCGCTCCCCGCCCGGCTCGGCCCGCCCCGGCTCAGCGCGGCCCTCCCTTGTCCTGCCTGCCGGCGTCCCGCGGGCGCGGAGCCGATGGGAATGGGCGGGGGGATGCGCCTGAGCCGCGTCTGCTGCGTTTTCTACCAGCTGTGCGTCCTGTCAAGCGGGCTCGCCGCAGGTAAGTGCGCGCCTTCCGCGGGACGGGGCCGAGCCTCGGGCCGGCCTCCGTGCTCCGCCGGCTGCCGGTAGCCAGTACCTGCCCACAGTTAAGCGCCTTAACAGCTGTGCCCATCCGTTGTAACCGATGGGTGATCAGACAATGCGTGCCTCCGGTTTGAGGGCGCATTGCAGTGCCCTCGTCAGTACGAGAAGCTGGTTTTTATACGCAGCCAAATCATCTCAGCAGTGCTGTTCCTAGCGTGTGTAGGATGAAGGTGTAAATACAACTGTCTTCTGTCTCAGGCCGGTGGAGGTTGTGCGTACTCATATGTTTATAAATATAATGCTGGTGTGGGGGCAATTTTGGTTGAACTGTGATACGGTGTGTGTCATATGCAGACATCACTAATTAGTGATTATAACTCAGTTTGTTTACAATGATAATATAGCGTGTGCGTGCATCTGTCACTTGTAAGTGCCCTTGGAAACATGCGGCCATGGGGTGTGTGTGCATTTGGCTGCATTTTTAAATCATAATGGATCTTGCAAAACATGCTGCGAACAAGATTGACAGTTTCAAATGTTTTTTTGAGGTTTTCCCTGCTAAAGTAACAATTCTTTTTTAGCTGTATGAAAAAGTTGCCACTTTGTCTAAATTATGAAAGGTTTGTGCAATTATCCTGACGTGGAGGTGGTGGTCATGAAGAACAGCCCCGGCTACTGGTGCAAACTCAACTTCTGCCCAGCTTGAGCTCCAGTTCTGTCTCAGTGTTTACCAGCACAGTGGTATGTCCCAGACCCCCGAACAGGCACAGAGATCCCATCTAGTGGCTGGCCTGTCTGCCATATGTAAGGAGAGGATGAAAGGGTCAAGTGGAGCTCACTGTATTTTGAGTGGCATGCTTGGCGGGCTGGGAGCCAGAAGGAGCGTGTTGTGGGGCACAGGGTAGGTTTCTGGCAGTCATCGTGTGCTGCTGAGTGCTCCATTCATTTAACGCATCTGCTGGTCTTCCCACAGGTCTCCATGCTTCAGAAGAAACTGAGGAATGGGAGATCGTCTTCCCCGCACTGTGGAGCAGGGGCCAGCAGGAGCCGGCGGGTGGCAGTGGTGGTGGTGGGGGCTGCAGCACCGACCCCAGCTGTGGGAACCGGAGCAGCACCCTCAGCGTCCCCGTCACAACTAGCCCAGTGGCCGGCAGCTCCCGGGAGGTGCGTTCAGTCTCCTCTTCAGTGGAGGGGCAAGCGCAGGCTGCAGAGGAGGTGGCAGAGGAAGAGGACACTGAGGATGAGTATGAGTCTCAAGAGTTTTACCACTGGTCCCCCCTGCCCCAGGGGTCTGGTGCTGCCTCTCAGTTGCCACTGCCACCATCGCCCCCGCCACCACCTCCTGCAGAGGACGGAGATGAGGTGTTGCTGAGGATCCCGGCTTTTGCTCGGGAGCTCTACCTGCTGCTGAAGAGGGACAGCCGCTTCCTGGCTCCTGGCTTTGCTGTGGAGGAGCGGCTTGGGGGTGAGGGCAAAAGCCCACCCAGCGCTGCGCAGTCGCAGCCTGAGAGAGCTTGTTACTACAGTGGTGCTGTCCTCCGCTACCCGGGCTCCTTTGCCTCCTTCAGTACCTGTGGTGGATTGGTAAGATGGCCTTGCATGCAGGGGTAGCAACATCAGCTTCATCTGCTGTTTTTCACTACCATCCCTTTCCTGAGGTCTTTCTTGCATATTCTCTTGGGTCCTACCTCTGTACTTATCCTTATTTTTAACCATTTTGCCATTCATACTTTTATTATCCCACTCGTAATTTCTCTCAAATCCTACTTCTGCCTTTATCTTGTGAAGTCTCTATGTTCTTTGTCCCATTTCCAGGTACACTTTTGTCTCTCAGTCCCATGCTTTTCTTTTTTGGATCTCCTTTTTATTCTTATGCCATTCTTTCTTCAACTTTTCTCTCTCCATCCCTAATTTTATCTTGCTCTTCAGTGTGTGCCTGTAATTAGTTACATCCATGCTCACTCTTCTTCCTTTTCCCGGTATCATCATCTCTCCTCCAGTCCATCTGTAATCCATTTGTTCTTCATTCCCATCCTATATTCTAAAGTTATCTTTTTCATCTGTGTCATCTTCCGTATGTTCTACATCTCAGTTCTCAGACTGTTCTCTTTCTTACTTCTACCAATATTTTATGTCTGCTTTCTCATCTTCATTATTCCTTGTCTTTCATTTCTCTCATCCCTTTAGCCTTTTTTGTCTACCTCACAACTTCTGCATGTGCTACCTGTAGCTACTTGGATTTGGGACTCCATACCCTTCTTTCCTTTCAGTTCCTCCATAGAAGTACGCAATGAGTATGTTGTCAGTAGAAATGTTAATACAGTCAGAGCTTTTGGATTGTTATTAATTCTGTGGCATGCCTCCCTTATTTAAAACAAATTTCACCTGCTATGATTTCTGTTAGATCAGTCATGATTTTTACCAGATAAAGACCAGAATTGGGCACCCTGACAACAGCAGTGGTGATCCAGTGAACTGCAATCCCAAGATACTTGGGGGTGGGTGGAAAGAGTACAAAGCAGCTGGGATGATGTAAAAAGCTGGCAGGATTTAAAACAAAAACAATTATTACTACTATTATTCTCATTTTGGGCCTTTATATAGCATTATAAATGCTCATGCCTGAAGAATATAGAATACAAACAGTAATGACGCTAGGGAGAGTTAACATCATCATCATTACCTTGGGTTTTTTTGGGTGGCTAGATGGATGTAAATCACCACAGTCACATGATAGATGTTTTCTTGTATTTCTTTCCGAATTTGAACATCTAACTTGTTCCATTATTGATTCATGAAAATAGCCTGCCTGGTTTTTATTTGCATGGTCATGAAGTGAAACCAGGTAAAATGTGGAAATTTTGACTGCTTATTCATTTGCCTGTTTGGACTTAGTCAAAAGTCAAAACCCAAACTGAAAGTGGCAGAGAAGGAATTGTGTGGATTGACACCAAATAAAATATTTGCCTGCACTCCTGCAAAGTGAAACCGCCAAGTTTCACACAACTCTTAAGTGGTTGGCATCTCATTATTGACATTTTGTCAGATTTTCCAAAGCATGGTAGCAGAATTAATTGTGAAGAAAAATATTGAAAGACAGCTGAAGGTGCTTTGAAAGGAATCAGGTAAAGAATTTTTATGTTCTGGAAAAGCATTTGACTTCTGTACTCCTTGTTCTTCTTAGAGTTTTACTTCCTTCTACATTGCATATGAGTAAAATTAGGCTAGAGAAAATCTTTGCAAAGAAATTGGTAGAGATAATTATCACAAACGCCTGCTCAAAAGTGATGTACATCATTGGATATCTGTAAATCCTCTGATTTGCAAATTGGAATTCACTGTTTAAATAGACCCCAGAGCCCTAGGAGCCCCATTCGTAATTTTTGATTCACTCAGACTTTTCCTAGGAGTACCAGCTTACTCACAGCCTACCAGCCGTCTAAGCATGCATATGTCCAGATCATGCTCTCCATTCACAAGGCTGCAGCTGAAATATAAACACTTCTGTGTATCTCAAATAAAACTGGAAACTGTTGTTGATGTTGAATGGTGGTGTCATGATCTTCAACTGCATAGTCTTGTTTGCAGCGAAATAGTTAAGCAGCTGTTCTTCCTGAGAGTGTTGCTGTGTCAGGCACATAGTTAAAAAAAATTGCACAGTGCTATTATATCAAAGTTGTCATAAAAAATCTGAACTTATTTGTCATTCTTTATTCAGTCATTGCTTGGGCTCTATTACATATGTAAGTTGCTCTGTTTCCAAGAGTATTGAAAAAACATCATACATACATTGTGTATTCCACCCTGTTTCCTCTAGGCCTTGCCCTGCAAAAAGAGCCAAGCAATGTTTAAAACTAGATTGTCTTCTTTAAGATGTAAAAATCCATTGAAACTTGAGCCTAAAAATATTTTACTGTAGTTACCTCAATTACCGTTTATTTATTAGTTTTAAATATAAAGAAATTGCAGAGAAAATATGGTATGAATGTCCTGGATATACTGTCATTTCAAAGCCTTACAGACTTTGGGTTAGGATTACTAGGCTACATACACTTTGGAAAGCCAAACGAGTGGTCTGTAAGTCCCTTAACATGCAGCTTAGATTCCACTTAGCAATTTTTCTTTTCCATGTGAAATGCAGCATCTCTGTCTAACAAGAAAACTTCCACCATTCTGCTTTTTGGATAGTAGTCTTTTAGTGCATCTCTTTATTCACTGAGGAAAGTAACTGTAGTCTGACAGACAACAGTGATTTTGCCACACAGGAGGAAGGGTGAAAGAGTATAAAGGCCAATAGAAAAGTTTTGGCTATCACGTTGCAGGCTAAGGTCATACATGGCAGTACAGATGTGTGGCTGATGCTGTAGGGCTAGTTTTGTGAAAAGATACCCTATCTTCACTAAAATGAAAAAGAGGCTTTTGCATGAAATTGTTGTGCCATCCAAGTTAGGATGTTGGTGTTGCTTCCAACTTCTCAAGGCATGGAGAGACCTGATGTGCCAGCGACATTCCGGAAACTGAAAAAATGGCTATGTAGAAGTCTTAACTCTTCCTTCTCTAGGCAGAAAGACAGAAGAATATTGTTGCAGATGTTAGACACCTTATGCCCTTGAAGTGGGATTTAGATGCTTTTTGAATAGTTCACTGGTTGCAGTTCGGTAAAACATGTAACATGCAGCACAAAGTTAAAGCTTCCCCGTAGTTCTTATTTCTTAGCTCGAGAGCTTCAGTACTGTGTTTTTTCTTGAGCTCTTTGACAAAAGACAGGGAGGGTTGATGATAATGGGGTTCATAACATACCATGTTAATCATGTGAATACGCAAGTGAAAAACGAGAACTGTACTCCCAGATAATTACTAACCAAATTCTGACTGCCAGCGTTAGCTTCATGTGGCAACCCACCTTGACAAATGAAGGAAACATTAACTTGGTGGGTATTTTCTAGTCAGACTAAAGGCTGGAGATACGCATGGACTGTCTAGAAACTCCATCACTGTGACCTTTGTGTAATCTCAGAGCTCACATGATCAATGGTGACAGCGCTATCCAACTCCTTGGTAAAACACTCGTGGATTCTTACATCCTTTCGTAGCTCAACGGGATTCGCTCTGAGTATGTTTTGGGATTCTGCACTGGTGCGGCATGAAGATTAATAAGGAGAGGTTTCCAAGAATTCTCCATCTGTATGCTGACTGCTTACTTGCTGTTCATTGTTAGCCAACTACCAGGATGTAAGCAGTACTGCTGATGCCAGTGAGACGGCTCTTCTGAAAGTGATGCATTGCAAAGCTGGACCATTAATTATTTAGATGGTTGTTTCTACTGCTTGCTTGTATTTTGCCATAATATTTGAAATAAGAAAAAAAAGCATGTCAAATGTTGTTGGAATAGTTTTATTTGTAACTGGTAAAATATATAACTTACAACTCATAGTTCTTCCAAAGCATGCTGTAGGAGAAACTGACTGTGGACTTAGAATAAAGAAATCAGGCTACTGGTTCATTACCAATGATCTGCTCTGCTGCTAGCACGGAAGTTGAAGTAGTCTCACTGCATTTCCCCAGAGCGAGCTGTGAACACGGCAGATGTGTACTTTATCCCCTACTCCTTTAATTTCAGAAAGAGAGGCATTTAATGTTGTTTTTTCTCAGCACTGAATTGCTTAGATGGTACTCCATGGCTATGTGGTGGCAGACAGGGATATTCCCAATGTTTCGTTTTCTTTTTAACTGAAGCAATCTGCATAAAATAGAGAACAGCTAGGTAGAGAAAAGATTTGAATGTCTTTTTATACCTAAAGCAATGGGATATGTTTAGACTGTCGAGAAGTGCAAATAGGAGTAAATGTATACACAGAGGATGAATAGGAGAATGCCGCTTCATAGAGCTATGCTGTTCCTTGCAGCACTTAGCAGGTTGCCTACCAGCACACATGTGGAGATCTGTCTGAACAGACAGCATTGCTTGCTGGGTTAGTTTACTGGAGAGAAGCTTTGAAATTAGTCTGTGTGGTTCTGTGTTTTCACTGGATCCTAAGAATGTGAAATGGTCAACAGCATACTTGCAGTTCTCTAAATCCCTGAAGAGTCAGAGTCAAATACTATTTACAGTGAAAATTAATGTGCATTTTCCCAGTGACTTGAGTGGGAACAAGTTTTAACACATCTCTGAGGCAGTCCAGGGAAGACCTCACTCTAGAGAAGTGTATGGTGCTTTTATTAGGCCTCATGGCCATTTACAAGCAGATATTTAAAAATCTGATCAACGGTTCATCGACAAGTAGTTACAGATTTACTCCAGCTGTTACACATAAATTCAAAGAGCACTATCCAAAGCAATGCTGCCAGGATTGGCAAAAGAATGGATGTCAGTAGTTCTGTGTCATGCAGAGATATGCCAAATATCATTGGACAATAACATTTTAACAGATACTTCCGATGGTAGCATTCTACTTCTACATTAAAACTGAAATAAATTAGGATGTGAAAAAAAAATGGGCCGCCTTTGGCTAATGGAATGCTTGTATGGTACTTCAGTAAGATTTTAAGAAAACCTGAAGCACCTTTACAGGAAATGTATGATTTTTTTACTTCTGACACAAACTGTGTTTTCAGGATTAGTGCTATTAAATAATCATAAGGGAATCACACATGATGGATTCAAAATATATTAGATTTTTAAGGATATTCTAAATTCACATGACCGTTAAATTCAGGACACATAATAAAGCTTCTACAAAAGTGGAATTTTTTATTTTGTACCTATCCATGGGGGATAGTCTGACTTTATAGGTTGTCTCAGAACAAGCAGAATGAAATCGTAATAGAACAATAGTAATAAAATAAAAAAATATTTCCTGTATTCCTAAAATTCTGAACACAGTCACTTTTTTTTCAACATTTTTCCTCCTACAGAAGGATCTTAACCACCGTGTTTCAACATTTTTAAATGGGAAAACTCCCAGTGAATATAGTTCTTTGTTACATTTCCTAGTGATTCCTGCAGTGAGAGTAGTGTCTGACATGGCAAGTGTACTTGAATTTTTGGACAGCTTGGACAGTTTTGGAGAGCTGTACTGAACTTCTACCTTTTGGTTGTACAGCTTCTTTCAGTGGTAGTGCAATACTTATTCTGCTGCAACTCCTTTTCTGGCATATTGTCAGAGTGACTGAGAATGCATAAATTGTTTGCACTGGGTGTGAGTAGTGAGCCTGACATTTGCTGTGCAGTGCACATGCAAGGTAAATCCTTGCTTTTGTGAGCATCCCTGCTTTTGTGGGGCTCTTGGAGCAGGTGGTCAGGAGCAACTCATGGGCTTCATAAATTGCCCTGGAAGCTGTACTATTACAGGTTGTAAGCTCCTCGTGTAAAGGCTCTGAGACTTCTTAATAGACTCCTTGCTTTGATCAAGCTGTAGAGCAACTACCCCATTACACATGCTGGACCATACAGTACCAATATACAAGCCTGAAATGCGTTAAATACCGAGCCTCTTGTCAACCAAAAATAGTACCCCTGCCTTCCTGCTTCAGTGATGTTGCAGTTGCACATTGGTATTGAGTAACTGCCACAACAGCTGTTGTTCCAAAAGAAATTGGAGACAATTACAGCTTCTTTTGTGTTTCTTTTTTAAGTATTAGAAAACAGAGATCAACAATTTTTCGTAAAAGGAGAAGGAAAAAAGATTGTTAGCAGTATTCATGGTCCATTTGATACATCCAGGCTACAGTTTGACATTGCAGAAGGAGGATTATAAAACTAAGTAGGATTATCCTTAAAGGCTGTCAGGATGAAATGAAGTACACTCCCTCCTTCTATACAGTCAGCTTCCTGGGATCCTTAAATGAAAGAGAAGACAAATACAAGCAATAAAATATGTGTTTAGATCCCCTCTTTTTGCAAACTAGGACTAGCACAAGACCGAAAGATGTGGGAAATCACAGCTGAGTTTTTTGGAGGCTTTTTAAGTTACCTGTTTAGAATGCTAATTTAGAATGCTTTATTTTTTAGTGCACAGTCTGCCTACTGTTGCATTGCAATTTTGTTAAAGAAATGAAACTTTACTGAGAAGGAGAGAAATAAATACGTGAATGAGGGTATTCTGTGAGTATCCCTTCTTCAGAGGTCACACTTTCACCAAGTTTTGCTTTGTTGACTTTAACTTATGCCTTATCCGTGTTTTAAACATCTTTAAGTGGACAATATAAAATTTGTCATCAGTAGAAATAAGAGGGTGAGGTCAGGCATGAGTGGCAATGTAATCCCTGAACAGAAAGTAGCTTTCCTGTGTTACGAAACTCTGTTTCTTTGCAGAATAAACAGGAGCACCCCTGGGAAAATAAAGTGTTGGACTAAAATTGGGCTTCCCAATTCTGCATTAAGCAGAAGAAACAATGAAATGTGGTGATGCTTCTGGGAGAATACCCATACTTTCAATGTATGTGTTGAACCTGGGCTGGGTTGTTTCTCCTGGATTTACATGTCAGCAGCGGAACATGGGAGAGAGGAGGGCGGTCAGGCTTCTAGGAAGTCTGGTCTCCAACAGGACAAAACAAGTTGTTCACATGAGGTTACTCTGGCATGCTTAGGCACAGACGCATCTTCCTCCAGCATAGTTTATCTGCTATTTTTGTTAGCCTCTCTGTTACATTAAAATACCTTCATTATAATCTTACATTGAACATCTAATGAAGCACAACTGAAAACACAGTAGAGAAGACAGAGAAAATTAAAATCAATAAAGTAACTATGGCAAGCTGGAATAACCAGCATATATATACAAGCAAAGCACTATTAACAAACATTGCTTTATCCTACTTGAACAACAAGTTAATTACAAACAGAACTACTAAATATGGTTAATTTTTATTTTTTCATAAAGAAAAAGAGTATTGGAGATGGTATTCCTTTAAATATTTGATTAGTGTCATTAAGAACCGTAAACCAATGAAGACCTATGTAAACATAAAGGACTAAAAACTCTTTGTTTCTGTTTTCCTTCTTAAGCTCTGATGCTACAGTGCGTTGCTATTCATCTTTGCCTTTCTGGGTGAAACATCTTTTAGTTCAATTTTTGTTTTGTGTATCTGAGAACTCTTGCTAATTGATAAGAAGGATAAGTCTTTTAAACATTGGAACAGTAGTGTTAATGTAAAGCTGAAAGGTTTGGAAAGTCAGTTTTGATTTAGGCCAAGACAACATTTGAACTATAACAGTCTCTGTTCCCTTTAACATTAAACACTGTGCCATGGTATGCAAGATGTTGGGCCAAGATGCCTTGGACCATGTGGTAATGATTCCTTTTTGCTTCTAAGAGCTATCCTATAATCATGTAATCACTCCATCCTGAGACAGGTTTGATTTGTGATTCCAGTCCTGCTTATAATAGCCTGCTGTTCTCCTACAGTGCTTAGTTTCAGTAGAAATACCTCCTTTGCAATATATTTCCAAGACATGATTAGAAATGAAAAATATGCTATCTCCAGAGTAGCTTTATTTAAAAAGATTGAGACTGTTGTGAATCACTTGAGATCTCTACCCATTGTAATTAATAAGTATAAAATGATCAAGGTTCTTTTGCAAGATACAGAAGTGAGAAGGTAACCAGAAAGACTGGGTAAATCCATGAATAAGTAGTTTTTGCATTAATTAAATCAGTAAAGTATTGACCTCCTAAATTGAAGGTGAGTACTTTAAAAAGAAAAGACAGAGCACTGAGCCTCTCCCAGCTACACCTGTTAAGGTTAATGAAACTACCATTTTTTCCAAGTGTTGTATTCCTGACTTTTATTCATATCTGATGATATGTGCTGATTGTTTCTTCTATAGCAAATGAACCAGAATTTTTAAAACAGACAAATTTTCACCATATTGCAACCCTTGTAATTTATTTTAAAAGCACTGTTCTTTGTCTTTTCTTTTTTAAAAGATTCCTTGGTCCTGCAAGAATGGGGATTCTTTTGGTAGTTAACGACAGATTGTGACATGGGAAAAAATGGGAACATCTGTGATTTCCAGGATGTAAGACCATAAAAATAGGGGAACTGGGAAATAAGGAGGAAAGAGTAGAAAGCCTCAGGTGTGAGTGTCATGTTGATGATGCACATCTCTCTCTGCTATGTGATAAAAAGAGTAGAAAGGGATGAGTCAAAGCCATTTGAATTTGAGGGAGAATGAGATGTTTGCAGAAGTTCTTCTGTAGAGTGTGTGCCTTTCCTTGATTTACGTGAGTCTCTCACCGGTAACTTCAGGGACACAGCATGAGTGATAGTTGCTTGCTCCTTGCTTAACAGAGGCAGCAATGTAACGGAAATAGTGTGAAATATGCAGAGCACATGTATGTGTGTGTTATATTGCACATCCAGACAGTAGTTGGTCAAATTTTTATAAATCAATAACCCAAAATATCTATATTAGATTTAAAATCAGATGTACATCTGTTGTGCATTAGCAGTTCAGTTAACCTTTTGTTGTTAACCTTTCATTGCCTGGACAATCTGGTCTTCTTTGTTATTTCTGTTGCTTCTGATAATGGCATAAATAAGCAAAGAAGTATTATTTGGAAGGGAAATAATGAAGAACATTTCAAGTGTTAATTGTAGAACAGTATATTTAGAATGATAAATCAATATTGTAAAATTAGTTGCTAATAATACATGCATCTGCACGTAAGTGAATAGAAGTAAAATTTTTTGGAAACCTGTGCTGCGAATGTTTTTCTTGGGCCTACCAGTACTTCAGTCAGAATTATTTTCTGAATGAGTTTTGCATCCAAAAATGTAGCAATGTGCCCAAAACTGACTTGTGAAGTGAGTTAGTTTCTGTGTGATTATCCTCCAACAATTGCATATGCTTGTTTTATGATCTCAGCTCTGCTACCTTAAGTTCTCATTAGATGTCAGAAGTTTGACTGGGTCAAGTCCGGTCAAGCTTATTTAGATAGCAGTATGTTAAGGAAAATATGACTATTTCTGCACGTGATGTTAATTCAGCTGGGGGCAACTCTTTATGATTCATTACATCATAAATGTCCTGTTATGTCCCTCTGGGCTTAAGGGGATGCTGGCTGGGAGGAGTGCCCAAGTAATGGCTAGAGCCATTATAGTAATGGTATCTTTTAGTCTTCAGCTGTGCTTCAGATGTGCTTAAATTTCTCAGTGTTCTTTTTGTCAGTGAGAACGCTGATTAGCCTGGTGATCAGATTATAACCTTGAAAACTCAGGTGTAACTGTGCTTCAAGGCTTCTTGTATGAAGTGCTTTGATTTTCTTCTGAAGGTGGGAGACAGGAAGAAAAGGGGACATGATAAAGGACAAAAAAAGCTGAATGCCTGTTATTCTGGGATACAGCAGTGGGTGAAGTGTGAGTTCTTATTCTCAGTGTGTGCAGGGAACATAAAGGCAGGTTTGTACACATATTCTCAGGACTTAATATTTAGTTGTGGCCTTGCTTAATTTGCTTTCCAAAAATACTAAGTCTCTAAGCATAAAGCTGGATCTATGCTTCTGTCGTATGCTCTGCGTCTAACTCTTCTAATTTAGGCAATTATTTAAATCTTCTGAGAATTTACAAGCTTGTTGCAAGTTACAGGATAGGAACTTGCTTAGGTGATTTTATGCCTAGATAGATCCCCAGTCTCTTTTGTCCCTCTTTCATAAATGGACCTCACCCCAAACATTTATTAAGTGACGTATGAGGGGGGTGAGGGAATGAAAAGTAGAAGAGGGTTTATAAACTAAAATGGATACATTTATGCATATAAAAAACTTAGTTTTCCAGTGTCCTAGCATGTTTCACTTTTTCTGTCTGATCACCTGTTTCTTCTGTAGTAACCTATCTAAGGAAGCATAATAACAAATACTTCTTCTATATCCTTTTGGGGTTTTTTTTTGCTTCTAATACTAAATTATTTGCATTGGAAATAATGGAAGGAAACAATTCCTTCCTTTCTTATTTCATTTTGGGTGATCAGTCTTTTGCTCATTTCATATAAACAAATTTGCTTAAAAGTGACCAGTCAGGCTGATGCTATCCGGATCAAGATGCTAACATTAAAACACCATTCTGCTCACCATTTGTATTTTTATGCACATAAAATTAAGTGTTCTAGCTTTAGAAAAAAGGAAAAAAGCCTTCTTCCAAAATATTTTTTTTTCCTTTTAGCTAAAATAATAGTTCTTGAAAAATAATTAGATACTGTTCCTTCTTTCATGAGGTTAGCGAAACTTCAGTTTCTATGTACAACAAAAGGTAAATTAATATTTTTTTTCAAAAAAAAAGCTGAAGGAGAGTCTAGGATTGGAAGTTAAAAGCAAAAAACTGTGCATTGTTTGGAAAAAAATTAGATATGAATTGCAATTAGGAGTAGAGTCACAGAAATACATGACTTCCATATATTTGTAACTTTTTGAAGCAATGTGAATCTAAAATTATAATAAATTGTGAAGTCTTACGTATTTCTCTTAAAGCCACCAGTTCTGGATTCATGTAATTCTAGATAGAGGTATAAAAAGCCTAAGCACAATGTTATTTTATAGATGGACTAACTTTGTTTGTTGAATTATAGTTCTATACCCATAAATATAATTTATTTTCCTTTGTTGAATTTCTGTTTTCCACAGTTGGTAGGTTTGGCAAATTGTAGATCTGAATGAAACTGAGTTTCATGGAGTGTTGCCTTGAATTAAATAGTCTTTGAAAGCAGTTCAGCCCCTCTCTCTGAAGAAAACCAAAATAATGGAGTTGTGGATAGATATTTCAATAAGGATTAGCAGAGATTAAATTTCTCTGTGGGCAATCATGGGTGGGTTTTGGAGCTGTGCCACATCCCTCTGTGGCTACAATGAAAGCACATGGGTTTGAACAATGGTAGCTCATTGGTATGCATTATTTGAGTGTTTTACACTGTTGAATCAATTTAAACTTGGATCCTTTGTATTGGTCTTTTTGTTACTAGTCTAGGTATTTTATCTAATGTAGGCTACATACACAGTTGCTGATGTCTTCTGTTTAAATCTCCTGCACAGGACTCAGGTAGAACGTTTCGTGTTCATCCTTTGTGAACTATTACATTTTCGCCTGCATAAAACAGCATTTCAGGTTCTGATGGGACTAAGTCCAGGCTTGTACTAAAGAAATGAGGTTAATGCAGTTTCATTAGCTAAAGGTACAGCAGTTTGATTCATACTCCAAAAGAGTGGTTTTCAGTCTTACCACAACAAGTGCTGAAGTTACTCATATTACACCAAAATACTCTAGAGAAACACATCTTTACAAGCACTGAGTCTTTAATTGCAGGGATTTTTTCCATAAGTGATATGTTTCCATAGGTGCTGTTTTTTCTAGGACTAGTCATGTTTAGCTATGCAAAGGGACTTTGTTATACAGTATTAATAATTACTGAAATGTTATATAATAAATGATCTGGAATATCACTAAACCAGTTCATTGTAAAGAATTTTTTTACTTAAATTTTATGGAATAAAGTCTTTTAAATCCTGGTTTACTTTAGAGAAGCTGTTGTATTTATTTTGGAAAGGGGATATGGTTTGGATTGTGAATTTTTTGTTATTTTTACAGTGGCGGTGTTCCATTTAATATAGCATGCACTTAATGAGCAAAACCAAGTGATTGTTAACATCATGCAGCACTCAATTATGACAACATGATAGATATAATTTACAGGTTAGGTGGCTGTTTTAAAAATGGACTTTTATGCCAGTTCTGCTTTGAATTGTGCAAAAAAGGGCTGTATCATGCTTGCTCAAGTATAATTGTGTCTTGGTTTTCAGTTTTGACCAATAATATTGGTCTGTATTAGTCATCTGTGGTTGGATGAGCATATTGTTCCAGCATACATTTTGAAGCAAAATAAAACAAGGCTTTCCAGAATGTTTCAGGCAACAGACAAGAAGCATCTTTATTCATTAGTCAGTTGGTGCATGCACCAACAATGGAGGTGGAGTCATGCAACCCCATAAAACATCTGTTGAATGTATGATTGTATGGAGGACAAAATGAAGATCTTTATCCATAGGACTGAAACATCTGATATCTTTGAGTTTTTTCCTTTAGGTTAGCAACCTTGGTAGTTGGTTAATGCTTCTTTTTGTAATGGTAGTTACTTCCTTTAGTTCATTTGGAAATGGTGCTTGAATCATGGTCAGCTCTGATCATTGTGGTTTTGATGAACCAAACTGAAGGCATGGCCTTTGTGAGTTGCTGTACTATTACTGTGTCTTTCAGCTTCTTCAAAAAGTAATTCTCTAACCCATATAAGGACAGATCAAAATAGGAAACCTGAAGGCCAATATGCTGGGACACCACTGAAAGAACTTCTTTTTTTTTTTAAAAAAAAAGTTCTGGTTGTAGTTGACCATTTAGAGCTGCAAGTACAGAAAGTTTGTGTGTTCTCTTAGAATGATAAATTCCATTTTAACTAAATTGATTTCTGATTAATCATATTTTTTTTCATGCAAATGAAGAGGAATATGCTAGGTGGCCAATTCATTACTTTTGCACAGATGTTGCCTTCTAGTTTCCTTCCCTTTAAAAGCTGTAGCTCCGTGTATTAATTATTATTTTTTTTAATTAATTGTGTAACATAAAGATATGGGCAGTGAATTTTTATATATACATAAAGTCAGAATCTTGATTATATAATGTAACTTTATATTTACTATTACAGTACCACCATTGATCTATATTGATACAAAGTCAGATCTGGATCTGCTTAGGGTTTAGACAGAGAGGGTGGAATAATGTATCTTGCTTTATTGAGCCTATATTGGTGAGAGCAGATTGAGAGTTTTGAGGTTTGCATCCATGAAATTATTTTTCCATAACAACCTTTTAACATTATAAAATTGGGAAAGTCTCTTCTATCTTAACTATAATGTGGTTGCCCTCTTGCCATACTATCAGGGCTTGATCATAGTTGACATAAAGACAGTGGTTTTGAAAGAGACATAGGATGGTCTTTAGTGTCATTATTCTTGAAAAATAATAAATACTTAAAGTTAGACAAGGTTTCTGGGTAAAGGATACTTATTTTATTAATTCAGGTTATATCATTGGAATAAATAGACAACATTTAAGGCTTTCTAGCCCTTTCTCAGAGCTTCTGTTTCTTCTATAATAGAAGCAAAACTACTTGAGACATAAGAATAATTCCAGAATCTAATTAGGTTTACTGATTTGTTCAGCCTTGTGAGCTGAAGAGCAGATAAAGCTACTGAGTGAAGGGAGAAATTTTTGACAGCGTCTCCCACAGCATTCTCCTGGAGAAACTGGCGGCTCGTGGCTTAGACGGGTTTACTCTTCGCTGGGTGAAGAACTGGCTGGATGGCCGAGCCCAGAGAGTTGTGGTGAACGGCGTTAAATCCGGCTGGCGGCCGGTCACAAGCGGTGTTCCTCAGGGCTCGGTTCTGGGGCCAGTCTTGTTCAATATCTTTATTGATGATCTGGATGAGGGAATTGAGTGCTCCCTCAGTAAGTTTGCAGATGACACCAAGCTGAGTGGGAGTGTTGATCTGCTGGAGGGTAGGAGGGCTCTGCAGAGGGATCTGGACAGGCTGGATCGATGGGCAGAGGCCAACTGTATGAGGCTTAATAAGGCCAAGTGCAGAGTCCTGCACTTTGGCCACAACCACCCCATGCAATGCTACAGGCTTGGGGAGGAGTGGGTGGAGAGCAGCCCGGCGGAAAGGGACCTGGGGGTGCTGGTTGACAGCCGGCTGAACATGAGCCGGCAGTGTGCCCAGGTGGCCAAGAAGGCCAACAGCGTCCTGGCCTGTATCAGGAATAGTGTGGCCAGCAGGAGTAGGGAAGTGATCGTGCCCCTGTACTCGGCACTGGTGAGGCCGCACCTTGAATACTGTGTTCAGCTTTGGGCCCCTCACTACAAGAAGGATGTTGAGATGCTGGAGCGTGTCCAGAGAAGGGCAGCGAAGCTGGTGAGGGGTCTGGAGCACATGTCTTATGAGGAGCGGCTGAGGGAACTGGGGTTGTTTAGTCTGGAGAAGAGGAGGCTGAGGGGAGACCTTATCACTCTCTACAACTACCTGAAAGGGGGTTGTGGCGACGAGGGTGTTGGTCTCTTCTCCCAAGTAACTAGTGATAGGACAAGAGGAAATGGCCTCAAGTTGCGCCAGGGGAGGTTTAGATTGGATATTAGGAAAAATTTCTTTAAGTGAGAGGGTGATCCAACATTGGAACAGGCTGCCCAGGGAGGTGGTGGAGTCGCCATCCCTGGAAGTGTTCAAAAAACGTGTGGATGTGGCGCTTCAGGACATGGTTTAGGGGACATGGTGGCACTGGATTAATGGTTGGACTTGATGATCTTAAAGGTCCTTTCCAACCTAACGATTCTGTGATTCTGTGATTCTGTGAAATGATCACAGAGAGACCAGAAATTTATTACATGGTGCGTTGACAGAATACGGGAAGTTTTCCTTTGTGAGATAGTCATGGCTGCCATAAAATCTGTATTGCGTTAGGCATCTAAGGTTGAAAATAGCATATTTGTTTTCTTAAGGATTGCAAAGTGTGCCTTGTGTGCAGTTATGGATATTCTGCACATTTAATAGCTTGCACCACTTATGAAGTCTGGCTTACCAATAGTTGTCTCTATTCTCAGTGATACTAGTCAATCGTTGCATAGTTACCTGGAGCAAATGCATACAATACAGTTAATTTAAGTTAGTTTAAGAATCAAGTTTATTCAGCGTGTCTTTGACTGTGTCTAGAAAATAGGTTTTAAATTGACTGTCACATACCTAATGTAAAATTTGACTTCACATCTCAACAATGGCTTGTAGCACTTGGATCAGAAATGCTAATTTGATTCTAAAATTTTATAAAATAAAGGCACCTGTGCTAAAAGTAGTAGGCTTTCTATACCTCATAAGCTTCCAGAGTGCTGCATAAGGAAAAGAAATAAGAACATGCCTGTAGTAAGTCTGCATTTCTTACTTTGTAGTTTCTAAGTATAAAACTTTATGCGCTAATAATTCTGAATTTATGATTTTAAACATGTATGTGTGGAATACCTCTCTTGAGTGAACATGAAACTGTGTATGTGAAAGAAAATTGAATTTCATGTACTGCACACTTGAAGTCCAGATCATCTCTATATTGCATAGTCTCTCTCCCTTCTCTTTTTCCCCCTTTGTTTAAAGGATGTAGAGCCTAAACACTTGATAGATTAATAGATGTATAGCTGTGGAGAATGTGCATTCAGAATCTGGGAAGCTGCAGTTTAGTAAAAAAATATGTTTATTTACACAGTAATTTTAGCTGTGTAACATGGTAACAGGAAAAAAAGAGGCATTTATGCTTCTGTCAAACATTTTTATTGTATGTACATTTGCATGCAACTGCAGTTGTTTGTTTTGTAGATGTTGCAATTTAAAGCTAGTTTTGAATGTCTCACATTATTAGTATTCAGCTTATATGTATACGCTCCCCAAACTGAATGCTAGTTAAGAATACATGAGCATAAATATCTTGGCCAAATTTATATTGCAAGTCAGTGACAGAACAAGATTAGAATTCAAAACTTAAAACAAAGGCAGAGAAAAAGTAAATAATAGAATTGGACTAGAATATAGAGATCAGGGCAGTATCAACTTAGTACAATATCACAGCCAAGTACATGTCCCCTCCTTGAGAGGTGATGATGTTGATGTAGGCAGTGGCATAGATCAGCTGTTCTTACCAGAAAAAAACAAATTGCAGCAGAACAGAGTTGTAGGAATTGTTCAGCCTAAACTGAGGAAGTGTTGAACGAGCTGTTATATCTTTTAGAAATTATACACACTGAAATGTTCTATTATTAATGCAAGATTGCAGCACCGTTGATTTTTTTTAATACCTTGGACAAAGATATTTGAGTAAATTTTCTTTCCTTCTGAATGTGTGTTACACTTCAGTAGAATTATGTACATTTTTCATTATGCTTTTTCTCTTTATTTGCATGCATCCCTTTCTTGTAGTCCATGCTACACCTACTGCCCACAAGAACCACCAGGTCCATTTTGGCAGATCTGCTTGCTAGCTATTCAGCCAGCCAGCCAGCCACCTACCCATTCACCCACCCAACAGGAAGTCCCTACCAGTGCAGAGGGTGAATCTGTCCCAGGGGCTGGACTTCGCATTCATTCTTGCTGAATTTCATGATGTTCCTTCTGACAACTATTCATAAATATATATTTATACATATATTTTATATGTATAGAATCATAGAGTAGTTTGGGTTGGAAGAGACCTTTTAAAGGCCATCTGTTCCAACCCCGCTGCAATAAGCAATCAGGTTGCTCAGAAGCCTATCCAACCTGACCTTGAATGTTTCCAGGCAACTGCCACCTCTCAGGGCAACCTGTGACCATGTTTCACGGTCCTCATTCTGAAAAATTTCTTCTTCGTATCTAGTCTAAATCTATCCTTTTTTAGTTTAAAACCATTACCCCTTGTCCTATCGCTGCAGGCCCTGCTAAAAGGTCTGTCCCCATCTTTCTTATAAAGCCCCCTTATAGGTTGGATGGCACTAAAATGAGGTCATATGAATGACTAATGTCTCCATGAGCTCCACATTTCCATTGTTCTTTGGCTTCAATAAAGATGCTGGGGCTCTTGTTGGCTATCCCTGTTCTTTACGTTTTTGTCTGGCTCATAGATTAATCTTTGTCTTGTCATATGTCTTCAACCCCCAAACTTTTAAATTACATGACGGTTACTAGAATCCATAGTGCAAATCATTAGGTAACAGAATTGGAAGTAAGTTATCTGCTGTTAGATACAGTTGGTTTGGTTGCCATCTATTTTTTAGAACAATAGACTATACAACAGGAATGGTACATTTAGTTTTAGGAGTTTTTAATTCATATTTTTTACATTTCTTTTTGAAGCAGTTGAAAATAGCACTTAGAATTGCCTTGTGGTAGTAGTTTTCAATGAATTATTATTAAAGATACTTCAGTTACCTCAAACTGGAACATATTAGACTTGTCTCTATGGAGAGACAGAACAGCATACACACATCTAGTTCATGGGACAATTTGTGTAGGATAGTGATTATTTATAAAGGTTTCTGTAGTTGTTCCAGAAGGAGTCATCTTAAGAACTATAGGGTTTCACTCAACACTAGTGTCCTATTTACCTCCTTTTAACATTTAATATTTTGAAATTTGAGTTATGGTGCACTAGTGATCTTGAAATTTTTTACGTATGTTTAAATTGTGCTTTGCCTTCTCAGTGCAAGACTTTAAAGGATTTGAGATGAGTTCTGTGTTTTAAAGCATTGAGCCTCTGCCAGTGTTTTGACACAACTAATTTGACTAAAGCAAACTACAATTAAACTTACTTCTGGGTAACTGCTGCCAAAAAAAGAGTGTACAGTGGAGTCCATTTACAATGTGCTGTTGAAGCAATAAATCTGGGAAAAGAATAACATATGCTTAATTTCAGTAAACTTTGTCCTAAAGTTTGGTGTTTTTTTAAAAAGAAGAATGTATGAATGCTTATACATGAAATTGTAATGAACCTGCGGGCACATTACTTAGGAGAAACAATTTTTACCATCATATCTAGCTAGTAACATGTTGTATGCCTTACAATACAGAAAAAGTAAGTAGCTTCAAAGGCACAATTAGTTAGATCTAGGAAATTTAAATAAAAAAAGTATCTTTGTAAAAACAGAATGTCAAATGTAACATAAAAATAAAAAATTGGAAATAACAAATGGTAGGAATTCTGTTATCCTGAAAAATCCTATTACGTGTTTGACCATTGTTCTGTACTTCCCCACTTCTTAAAGACTTAATTGTCCATGTGAAGCTGGCTGCCTTTCAATGGAAGTTGTATCTTTGTGTAAATAGGTGGAAGGTATAACTTGGTATGATTGTTCTGAAGCCCTACTCTCACAAATTTAGCTGGCAGAGTGAGAGGCAGGGTTCAGTAAATCTTGCTGGGTTTTCAGTGTGACTTTTCTTCATATTCATGTGGAGAGAAGAAGTGTTTTAGATGATAAAGAGCATATTATTTTTGATGATGCGGTATTTTTTAAGGAAAAAACCCTGTTTTGATGGAAGGCTCCTGGCTGCTTCTAGTCATGAAGAACCTGGCTTGGATGCTTTGTATGAATAGGAGGTAAAATCAGAAGCAACACCTGGGCAGTTGACTGTGCTTTAGTGGTAAATTTAGGGCTGGGAGGCATAGGAGAATTAAACAGACCAAAGGCTGGTTTAAGTGGCTTCTAGTGTGACTTACTACTTTTATACGACATTTATAGGTTTGCTTCATAGACTGATGATTTAGCTGGCAGTGACAGGAGGAGGAAAAGATTGTGTATTTGCTGATCACAGGATCATTATGAGCCATCAGGCATGATGTGCGTGTGAAAGATGCATCTAACTGGTAAAGGACAATAGTGGGAATACAGAAAATTTATTCTCATTTCACAAAGTTACAGTGAAATGATAGCTGAAATATGGCTTGCAGTTCTGTTTGCTGATGTTCAGAGAGAGGAATTCAGTTGTGGCTACAAGGATAATTATAGTAGTAAAGCCTATTTCATCAAGCAACAGTCAAAGGCTGGTGTGTTTATCATCACACAGCAGAAACTGCAATACAATATGATTATCTTTTTAATAAAAACACTGGAGTGAATATCAAGGAGCCTGGAAAGCTGGCCAAGAAGGAAAACAATGTAGACCCAGGATCAGATGGATCTAAAATAATGGCCATGAATAAATTTAGATTAGAAAATTGGAAAGATTTCCAACTAGTAGAAGAGAAAAATCTGAAACAAATTTCAAATAGAAATAGTAAAATAATAGAGCAGCAGTTCTACTGAAAGTACTTTAATTAACAGTAACAGCAAGAAAATGCATTAAAAAGAAATCTAGGCTGATGAAGGATCCGTGTTACAAGGGTAACCGTAAAAAAGCCTCTGTTTTATGAAGACTTGAATGCATAGGGCCTGGACTTGATCTGTGGTTCTAACACATCAAAAAGACAAAGGCAATTTGCATTCTCTGTTCTAGACTGTTTCTTATCCTTTATTAATTTTTCAATACTACAAGACTTAAGCAGTGAGTATTAAGATAGTATAATGAGAATAATTAAATAATGCATGCTGCACATGACAAAGAGAAAGTTGAATTTGATTTGGGAAGTTGAGTTTAGCTGAGTCTGTTTTTAATATTCAAGTGAAATTTATAAGCAAACCTACAATTTCATGAGTGATGCATAATTGTCTGTCTTTGATTTCCTGGCTAAAGTAAAAAGATTAAATGGCTTTTTATGACTTTAAAACAGTAACAAGAAAACTGAAAATCCATTGTGCTAGGTAAGTCACAAGAAGAATCAGCCAACTGTTCTCTCGGTTGGTGCTTCTTTCAAGCCAATGTCATTTGTTCAGAAAAATGTGCATGGCTTAATACCAAGTTCTCCAATCAGCAGTGCAGAAGTCCAGATGATTCACTTGGTAGCAAGTGGTCTTTTCCTACCAGGGTTTTCTCTCTTTCACAGAGTATAGAGCTTTTTTGTGTATGGGGCTATGTTTTCCTTTGTCACAGGTTCTTTTTAAGTTTGGGGGTTTTTTGGTCCTTTAAGCCACAGCTTAATCAACCAGAACCTGGGCAACAGGTTCTTGGGTGGAGGAAAGAAAAGGGTTTGAACATGTAATTTCCGCATTTGGCAGTTGGTTTGTAAGTTCTGCTGAGTTCTTCTGGAGATCAAAGGGCAAGTGTACAGTTGTTGAAAATGCACTGACTTTTCTGGAAGCAGTGGCAGAAGCTGAACAAGTGGACCCATGAGTGATGTGACAATATTGTTGCAAGAGTCTATAACCAGTTGATATTTCTAATAAGAAGAACAGAAAGTGGTTGGCATGTGAAGAGGTGGTCACTTGAACCTGATGACCAGCCTGTTACATTGCACAGGAAGCTGTGGCACTTGGAGGGACTGCTGATGGCAGTGACTGAACATCTGATTTTAAACCACCACCACAAGTTTAGGAAGCACATTTTGTGATTTTGTCTAAAAAAGGCACTTAAAAGAAATGAGAGAGATTAGAATTGATACATTTTACCTATTTTATCTGCAATTTCATTTCGTGTGTAGTGAATGCCCATTTACTAGTGAGTAGCATAGTGAGTGCTGCTGAGTAATATAATTCTTTTTGTGCATCTATGTGGATTTTTCAGAGTGAGGAGTGTGTATTTCTCTGTGTGTGTGTAGTCATTGTAAATCAGTATAAAATTGCAAGAGAACCAAGGGTAATAACTACTTCAGCATTTTAATGTTATTGTTCAAAAATTACAGATTTTTAAGCGGTATTTCCTTAAGATGGTGATCATGAAAGATGGATATACTGTGCTGGAAACTAGGGAATTGGTACTTGCTCTGAAATTTGTGTTAGTCTTTAGCAAAAAAGGGGTTTGTACCCTTGTGTTCACCCTTGTGAACTGTGTATCAATTCATAACACACCCTTTTAGGTAGTATCTTGATTAAAAAGAATCTTAACCATACATGATGTAGGCTGAAGCCCATGTTGTATAAAGTCCATTAAATATAAATATTATATCATCATTACACATTTATTATGATGATTATGTATTGTATTATGGGGAATATTTCAGCTTTTCATCTTTGACATGGGTTGTTGTGGATTTAGAAAACTCCATGAGACAGAAGAAAGCAAAAGAGATGAGAACTTTTACGGTAAACCCAGATACCACGGGACCTATGATAAAAATTACAGTGCTGAAACAAAAAACAGATGTGAAACATGGGTAAGGAGATTATAAGGTTGTAGTGATACAAATAGGTTTTTGACATAGGCCCTTGTTGGTTTATGTGCCTTTACATCTTTTCGCTTCCTTTCGTTAAAGCTGGAATTAATTGAAACACTTTAAAGCTTAGTGTTTTCAATGAGAAGTTTACCTCTAAATATTGAAAACAGCTCTTTTCAAATGCTTGGAAAGTCACAGTTTGAACTGTCTATGCGTATGTTAATTTTATAATACTTGTTTTTGTTGTTTTATCACCTTATGATAGGTGTACAGAATGCATCCTCTACCTTTAAAGACATTGAATTGCAGCTGTACAGACACGTTACAGCTTGAAGGTTATTTATCTCAGATGTGACATGAGAATTTCCCAAAGTGCCCTAGAAAAATTCTTACTTTTGAGTCTTAATCTTGGAGGAGGTGTGAGTACTGATCGTTATATGCTGTGGACTTCATGGCTTAATGATACCAATTATACTGGAGCATTTTTGTCTAACTTTTAGTAAAATCTAAGTCGATCACAAAGAATACATAAACAGAACTGAGACATTTTTGCAGATGCCTTTTGCATAAATTAGAAATACATTCCAAATGTGGAAAGCTAGCCATGTAACTTAGGGTATGTATACCCTATAATGGTATATATGGCCATTGTGTAATGGCCATATGTGTAAAGAAGGCCATGTAGACTTTTTTGTGTCTTTTACATCTTAGAAGTGCAGTCTGCAGTTTAGAGAGGTGCGTTCTAATCTTAGAGGTTTCGCTTCTAATCTCAGATTTTTATCTAGCGAAAAGAAATGTGAGCTTCTCATTCAACAGATTGGCACTATTTGGGACCATTTGGGTAAGTAGGTTTTTTCAGAGCTCTGGGATTCTTGCTGAGAATACAGCCTGTCACCAACTTCCCAGTTGAAATTCAAATACATTTTCTTAGCTTAGCTGTATTTTGGCAAAAAGCCATTGGAAGAACCCAAGTCTTTCAACAACATAGGTTGCATGTCACTGAGATCTAAGTAACTAAAATTCAGAACCTGGAACTAACGGGAAGCTTGTAGGCAGTGAGTTCGGAGCACGGTAATGTGTTCCTGGTGAGACATTCTTATCAGCAAGTAAATTTGCTGCTTCTCCACCGCTCTTCATTAAGTAGGAAACTGAAAGGTATAGAACCCTGTACAGGCCAGATAAAAGGTCTGGCAGGAAGAGCTTTCTCCACAGTGAGATGCATTTTTTTTTTCACTTGAGAAACTATCTAAGTACAGGTTTTTTTAGAAAGTTAATGTAGCATTCATGTTGCAGAGCTAAAAAAATAGAATGTCATTTTGAGCAAAAGTTAATGTTGCTGTTGGAAGTTTATTTTGGCAGTGCTGCAGTATTTGCTATCCTGTATTTTTTTTTTTTTGAAGTTATGACTTAACTGCACATATAATAAAATATACATGGTTTCTAGTGGAGCTGATTTAACTTTGAGTTGGACTTTTTAATTTTTAAGCATAATTCAGAAAGAATAGGGACAAGTTAAAGTAGGGTTAATAGATTTCCAAAGCATTTTTACAAGAAATAAAAGGGGTTGAGGAGTTAATTCTACCTGTGTCTTGCTGCAATTCACCACATATAATGTGATATGTCTTAAAGTGTTCCCTGGTAACCTTCAGAGTGTACAGCTATACTGAGTTGATTTAACTGCAGTTAAATTTATGCATACTGTAAAGCTACTGGTACCAGTTCCCTACTGGAGTTTGGTGTAGGCTGTGAGCATATGAACTACATGTTCTCTCTTTATATTCTCTCTTGTCATTTGTTATGCACTGTCAGAGAGAGGATGCTCTACTGGGTGGACCTGTATTCTGACCCAGTCCAGTTGTTCATACGTACTTAACATAGATGCGATTGTATTCTTAATATTGTCAACTGGCAATTTTATCAGTGGTGCAGGTGATCAGACAGCCTGGCAAAACAGGGTGAGGACAACTTTGCTGGATGAAAAATTTCCTTGAGAAACAGGATGTCATGATTTGAGATGGGGAGATTCTGAAAAGATGATGCAATATATGTATTTTTTAAGATTTCCCTGTAAAAATCTCTTGAGAAATTAAAATATTTCAAATGTGGTCTCCAAACAGTAAAGGCACAAATGCTAAACTCTATTCTAGGTACTTACATTCAGTGAATCTAGCATCTGAAATGACTAGTGACATCTTGTTATAGATCTGAAACTTGTGTTACAAAATAATTTATTGCATGCACAGCCTTACTAAAATATTTTTATTGTGGAGGTAGTCAATTATTGTTTGTGGTCACTTCTGAAGTAGACTGTACTTTGTTTAGATATCATCCTGCGCTGTGCAGACAGTGTAAAAATCAGCAAATACTAGAATATCGGCAATTTAAGCAGCACTTGTACCAAATACAGCAGTAATTTCTAATCATGTGTTTACAGGGCGAACAGGTCTAAAATTGGGGTGTTTCACTATTCTACTTCATTCGTATCTAACAAAAATGAAGAAATCCTTTTGCATGTGCAGCATCAGCTTGTTTTGATGAAAGTAGTCATCATCTTAAACATAACAGCAACATCAAATAGAGAGATTCAGGGTAGTGTGTATCTTAAACCAGACTGGAAGCAGAGGAGTTTGGAAGAGTTTAAAAGCCATGGAAAAATTGTTTCTATAGATCTTAAATTTAGGGGCCAGTACCATGAATGCATGCTTTTACCTCAATAGTCTCTGCATAATAGACTGGAATATATCTATCAGGGCTATAAGGTACGGCGTTGAGCATATATGTGTACTTTCTTAGGTGCACTCCTATCATTAAAAAAAAAATCCCAGAAGGTAATGGATCGAATGCTATGTCGGCAGCTGACAGCCCATCAACAGAGATAATCCTGCCTCTCTCCCTGCTGTGACTTCTCCCTAACTCTCTGCAGCAGAGTGGAATGAGCAGGTAGACAGAGAAAACCTCTAGAAGTACAACATGTATGCTGTGCAAAGCCCGGAAATGCAGTTAATTGAAGACAGAAGTTGCTGGCACTTACGAATTATTTCTTCAGCCCTCAGCAATGAAGGTACTTAAAAATGGAAAGCTGTAGTGTGTTTGAATAACAAGAACATGTGAGGTTCTTACACTGTTATTTACGCAGTTTGAAACGCTGTTTGCGCTTGCTTTTTTATATGCATTAGTAAGAGCTGGCGACTTCTATTTTTGCTGTGTTCCATCTGAAGTCAGGTCCTGATAGCGTTGTTAGAATCATGATATTAAATTTAGTCTGGACTTTTAAAATCATGGAAGAAAACCTTCTTCGGAGTGGAATACCGAGAAGCAAATTAAAGATTTTACCTCTTTAGTCAAGAGTCAGTCTTCAGTTCTGGGACATTCTACAAATAGTACAAAGTCTCAGGTTACTTGAATGCGTTTCAAAACTTGTAAGTATTGAACTGATAAACAAGAATTGTCTTTTGAATAGAAAACCTTTTGTTTTTATAGTGCAGACAAGATTAATATTTTGGTGCGAATGGTGGTAATATGCTTATTAAAATATACATACATTTTCTACATCTGATAGGGATGCATCTTTCCTATGACAGTATCGCGACTTGCCTTGGGCGGTACGGTGGGAGCGTGAAGAAGTACAGTTTCATATAGCCTGTCCTTGCACACTGTGTGCATCTGCTTCACGAGACAGTGGCGAGCAGACTGCAGGGGTCATGACATGGCAACTCTGTGTCCTTTTATTACTGAAATCAAGTTTAAGATGCCGGTTGAATGGATGAAGAGACAAAAGAGCAGTAAGAAAACATGAAGGTATAACGTGGTGGCAGTTTACTTGAGGTGACAATTAGTAGATTTTGAATCTACTGCTCATTTAGGGGAACACACCATCGTTAGGTCCATGCAAGCGTGAAGCTAGTAGTAATATCTTGCAGGAGAGGGACAGGTATGTAACTCTGTATGGATGGCCTCTCTGGAATGACACCAGGGACTACCATGGCTGGTTCCGGCACTCTTCAACAGACCCGCCACAGAGCACAGCTGAGCCCCTCAGCCAAGACGGCAACATCCCTCGGGAAAGAAAAGGGTAAAATGCTTCCCAGCCGTGTGAGGAAAAAACGTGAGAGAAGCATCCCTGCTGACACCAAGGGTAGAGGATGAGGAGGAGGTGGTGGTGCTCCAGGTGCCAGAGCAGATAACCCCACTGCAGCTCCTCCATGGGGCCAGCGCCGGTGGGCATGCCCCGAAGGACACTGCAGGCCATGGAGGGCCTACGCTGGAGCAGGCTTATACTGAAGGCCAGCAGCCTGTGGAGAGGGAGGAAGGGTAAAGCGTGAGGATGAGGGAGCAGCAGAGAGAAACTGTTGTGTGCTGACCATTCACCCCGTTCCCCATCTGCACTGTGCCACTCGGGGTGCAGGGGGAAGGTGTTGTTCTCATTTGTCTTTGTTTCTCACTATCCAAATCTGTTTTAACTGTCAATAAAGTAAATTAATTTTCTGCAAGTCAGGTTTTATTTGCCCGTGATGGTAATATCTGAATGAGCTCCCTGTCCTTATCTCGACCCATGAGCTTTTTTTTTTTAATTTAATTTTCTCCCCCTGACCTGTTGGGGAGGGGGCAAGTAGGATAGCGGCTGGGTGGGCGTCTGGCAGCTGGCCAAGGTCAACCCACCACAGTGGTGAATTGTTTAGTGAATGAAATATTTTGCTTTGACATGTCAAGCTGCAGAATGAGAAACTACTACTACATAAGTGACTAATGATAAATTGTAGGCCACTGAGACTCATCCTTTGGAGCTTTTTCTTTTAAAAAGTAAAAAAGCTTTATTGTTCTGATATTTCTTTGAAGTCTACATTATGTTGTCGGCATTTATTATTGCGTTTCAGTGAACCTCTGTGATGAAAACGACACAACGTATTGATAAAATGCTGTTTCATAACTGTCTTGTGGTACGTAAAGTCTCCTTTTAGACTTGCCGCATCTCTTCTCTGGGATATTAAAACGGGAATGAGTTAACCTCTGACTCTAGTACATGCTTGTGGGTATTATTCTGTCGTCCTGGGGTTTTTTTGTGATAATGGTAGCAAGTGAAGTATATTCTTTTCTTACTTCTCTGTTCCTGTTCTTAGGAAAGTGTATTCGTTCTTCATACATTTCTTTACTTGCTTTATTTGTACAAATTCTGCAAGAAACAACTTAATATTCAAAATCTGCATTGTTTCAACTTTGAATGATAATAAGCTGCCACTCTGAATTGGTATGCAAGGAAGAGTATATACGAGTTTAAAGAAATTTGTAACTCCTTTGACATTTCCTGTTACCCAGTATCTGGTAACTATATGCATAGGTGGTCTTCACAAATTTACTTCACTTTTGTGGTTGTGTGACTTCTCATGGTAATATAACTTTATTAGAAACAGTAGACTCACTTCAGGTTTTCACAGGATACATGACAGAATGTCAAGTCCTTAAATATGCTCCAAATAGGAAAAAAGAAATTGCTGCCCTTTTAGGGATGAAACACTGGGCAGAAAACAGCATGAGTGTTCTAATATAGATGTTAGAAATAAGATTGCATAAGCAGTTTCTGTTATAATGTCTTTTATCAGATGCAATTGCCCAGAATATTCAGATATTTTTTGTTCTTTATCTCTCATCTATGGTATCTCTGATTGGATATAAGAAAAAAACCCGGCTTTCATATTTCAGAAGAATTCTGATATGCCTACATTTTGTGATTATTGGCATATTTCAGATGTGAACTATTTTTATTTTATATAGGACAAAATGTTAGTTTGCATTCAGGGCTAGTGTTTCCACATGGCTTTTTGTGTTTGTTTCTTTTAAGAAAGTGAAAAATCTTTACATGATGTGTATGTATGTTGTAGAAAGCTTTCATTTATGAAGGCAAGTGTCCACTTTAAAATACATGTGGTGGATGTGAGTCCATTTCAGAGTTTCCATACTTAGTCCCATATAATGCTTTACATGCACATTTGATTAAGTCTGGCCTGTGCTTAATGTCTCACTCTGCTGCATAAAGTAAATAAATGCAGAGCAAGTACCCAGTTCATCCTTACTTAGGAGGTCTGAGGAATTTTTTGCCAAATTAGGTTGTCCTGGGCTTGAACTCTACTCAGATATATGTGTACTACATTTAAGTTTTGTTTTATTTGAGGTAAGAAACTTGCAAGTGCAGGGATACATGAGTGCAGGGGGAAGATGGCATGTTATGTTACCTTTTGCATGCGACAAGTCCACCATGCCGGTAGCTTTTTCAGTTGCAGCTCTGAGCAGTGGTATCTTTTCACATGAAACTGGTGGGAGATGGATCAGTTCCTCAGAACTCGCTTACAGTTCTACCCCAGATGCATATTATTTTTTTACACTTTTTTAATCTTTGCTTTGCTGTACGTTTTCATGACATGTCAGTTTTGCCATTTGAGCTATCTGAAGCCTGTATGTGGCCCTGGCATCTAATATCTGAAAACATATTGAAACTGGTGCTTTAATGCAAGGCTTGGATTTTCTCTGCTTTCTGTGTTTAGTTTTATGGTAGAAGATCTTAACTCCACTTCTAATGATTATGAAAAAATAAGGGCATGGTTGTCAAGGGTATGGCTTCATCTTCCCTTTTCTACCTGGGAAATTGTCCAAGAGATGGAAGAACCAGTCATGTTTTTTCAAAAGCAATCAAAATGATCTCAGAGATCATTTGGTTATCCAGGTTTGTCTGAAAATTGCCCATTTGAATATAACTGACATTAATTTTATTCAGTAAACTTTATATCAGTGTTCATTTCTTTTAACTTCTGACTCAGGAGACTGGCAGTAATTCTTTCAGTTCTCCACCAATGGACTACCCTTCAGTTTATGCGAACAGCTGAAAGAAAACATAAAACGTCAGTGGTCCTAGCACAGCTTCTCAATATGTTTAGTTGTCAGCCTGAAGAGCAGGACCGTAAAGCCCTGGCTTCATCTTGCAGCAAAGAGAATGAAGACAGAACAAATATGGCAAATGTTGCTAGGATTGAGTCTTTGTTCAAGGTGGACTAAGACCTTGTTTTTTGTAAGCAGACAGGGGAAACCTGCAGCACCACCTGATGGGCTGCTGCTCCTGTTCTATATCCAGAGCTTATCAGCACCTTTATAAGCTAAATAATAATGTAAAAAATGTCTATGCCTCAGTGAAATTCAGCATTAGACAGAAAAATTGAATGAAAAATAGTTTATGCATTTTACTAGCATTTGAGAACTATGCTTTTAAATAAAATTTCATTTAACATCACTTATAGTTTATATTAGAAGAACTAATTGTCATGTAAAAGTAACATTATTCAAGATATATGGAAGTGGTATCTGGTAGGTGTACTGGAAGTACCTAGCAATACCTAAGTAGCTGATCTTGTAAACGTGTAGCAGTTAAAGCTCATGATGAAGATAAACTGACCTAAAAAGTACAAAAAGGAAACGAAACAGCCAAACAAACCCATCTACTCTATGTTTCTGTGCAATGTTAATGATGACCCTTCAACATCTGTTCAGCATTCTGCAGCTAGTGTAGCTGACTGAAAAATTACACACGTATTCACATTTATTTAATGTGATAGTGCGGAGAGATTGGTTTGGGTTTTTTTCTTCTTAAAGTAATGCCTGCTTATATTTGAAGGAAAATGTATTTTGTACCACTTATAAAATTTAATTTTGTTTTCTTGCTTGGACTGGAATTTCTTTTTCAGGCTTTATCCATATGTCAGGCAGGCTATCCAGTGTGATAATGGCACTTACATAATTCCAAAAGAAACAAAATTCTTTTCTATTTCTTTCATTCATACTACATGGAAATATACAGAACAGCACTTTGCTTCTATTAGCCAGATGTACTGTAGCAAAAACTGTTCAACAGGTTTTTAAGTTTAGAGAATGAGAAAGTTAACTGTCAATCTTGCTAATGACATTTTCTGGAGGGGAAAAAACCCCACAAAACCTTGCTGTCTCCAGCTTTACTCTTGATAGGAACTCGTGTGTGTTGGCAGCTTAACAATTTGAGCTGAGTTAGATTTGTATGGTATTTATATAAATATGTTTTTAACTTTGGCCACACTGTTGTAATAATAGATATGCATCTGGTATGTTAGTTTTTTATGTATGTTTGTGTGTACAAATATGTTGGGGTGGGGGGAAATTATGAAACTAAATGGCTGTATTAGAATGTTTTTCTGTTTTAGCTGCTGGCAACCAAGGAGGGATTCCTGCCTTTTTTAATACTTTTTTTTTTTTAATTTGACAAAGTGTAAAAGGACCGTCACAAATGTCTTTTCCAGATTCATAATTGTTCGGGATGTATTCTGATGCCCTAAATTATTCCTATTATTTCATTAAATATAGTCATCTAAAAATGTGACAATACACTGAGTAATAAAACTAGTGTATAGACTTTTCTGTACATGCTGTACGTATTTAAATGACCCTGTGGGTCTCCCAAAGCAAACTTTTAACATTCCAGATCTTTTACTGTGCATCTGCTACTGGCATGTAGCCACCCACCCACCCAGATTTAGTTGAAATAAATGAAATTCATCCTAGTTCACTTAAATAGAAAGGCTTGTAAAATATAAAGGTAGTCACCTTGCTGGTAAGGTTACTAAAACAAAAGGTTTTCTTAAATGGAGTTTTGTGCGGTTTTTTCTTCTGCAGGACTGTGCACAATTTCATACTTTCTTAAATTCATATCTTATGTGTTCCTTTTGTTTTCCTTTGCAGATGGGGTTTATACAGATTAATGAGGACTTCATATTTATTGAGCCACTCAATCGCACTTTGGCTGTGACAGGTCATGCACACAGGGTGTACAGACGAAAAAGGTCCATAGAGGAGAGAATTACTGAAAAGCCAGCTTCTCAGAATCAGTACTGTGGTGTTGTTACAGGTAATATACAAATCTCACTGAAAAGATCTAATGTAGCAGACATATTTATATGTAGAGAGTAGTTAAAAACAACCCCCAACAATAGCATATCTGATTATTCTTGTAGCAGTAATTTATGGTGGACTTTGAGTTGGCATGCTGAGCCTGCTTTTTCACTTGTTGGAAGAGGGATCTGCCCATTGAGGAATAGACATTGCTTCTTAATGTCCAATTATATTTGAAAGTAGAAATCTTTGGGTCATTTTTTCACTTCAACTTAATAATTACAACCTATTTCTTGTCCTTCTCTGTAGTTGCTTAATTACTTACTACATCCAGTGCTTGTACTTAATTTTCGCTTTTAAAACATTAGCACAGTTCATCCCATTTTCATGTAGTAATAAGTCTTGAACTTCCAAATGTGTCTGACACTGAACTGAAATTATTTTTATAACTGTGTTCTTGTTCTATTATTGAACCTGGAAGAACTGTATGAAGCAATCCTAATGCATCTTCCTTAATGGCAGGTAGAAGAAGTTCTTGAAGTAGAACGGTTTCAACAAAAATTTGGCACGTAGTGATGGATTAATAGTTTTCAATGGAGAGGGGAAAATGGCTTTTGTGAAAGATTAACATTCTGATGTTCCTGATTCATCATCAGTAACTCTTCTTACAAAGACAGAGGACATCTCTATCTTTCCAAAAATAGAAGACATCTATCAAATAGATGATGGGTATCATCTATTTGGACTTCTGTAAGGTCTTTGACATGGTCCCCCACAACATCCTTCTCTCTCAATTGGCAAGAGATGGATTTGATGGGTGGACTGTTCAGTGCATGAGGAATTGGTTGGATGGCCGCATCCAGAGGGTAGTGGTCAATGGCTTGATGTCCAGATGGAGATCAGTGATGAGTGGTGTCCCTGAGGGGTCCGTGTTGGGATGCATACTGTTTCCTATCTTCATTAATGACATAGTGGGATCGAGTGCACCCTGATAAAGTTTGCAGGTGACACCAGAGTGGTGCAGTTGACACACCTGAGGGATGGGATGCCATCCAGAGGAGTGGGCCCATGTGAACCTCATGAGGATCAACAAGGCCAAGTGCAGGGTCCTGCACCTGGGTCGGGGCAGCCCCCAATATCAGTACAGGGTGGGGGATGAAGGGATCAAGAGCAGCCCTGCCAAGAAGGACTTGGGGGTACTAGTGGATGAAAAGCTGCACATGAGCCCAGAAGGCCAACTGTATCCTGGGCTGCATCAAAAGAAGCACGGCCAGCAGGTTGAGGGAGGTGATTCTGCCCCACTACTCTGCTCTGGTGAGTCCCCACCTGGAGACCTGTGTCAGGCTGTGGAGCCTTCAGCACAGGAAAGACATGGACCTGTTTGAGTGGGTCAAGAGGAGGGCCACAAAAATGATCAGAGGGTTGAAACACCTCTCCCATGAGGACAGGCTGATAGGTTGTTCACCCTGGAGAAGGCTCTGGGGAGACCTTATTGCACCCTTTCAGTGCTTAAAGGGTGCTTATAAAGAAGAAGGGGACAGACTTTTTAGCAGGTCCTGTTGCGATGGGACAAGGGGTAACGGTTTTAAACTAAAAGAAGGCAGATTTTGGCTAGACATAAGGTAGAAATTTTTCACAATGAGGGTGGTGAAACACTGGCACAGGTTGTCCAGAGTGAGGGCAGATGCCCCACCCCTGGAAACATTCTAAGTGAGGTTGGACAGGGCTCTGAGCAACTTGATCTAGTTGAAGATGTCCCTGCTCACTGCAGGGGGGCTGGACTAGATGAGCTTTAAAGGTCCCTTTCAACCCAAACTATTCTATGATTCTATGATCTCAGCCTTCTGACCTCAGAATGAGCTGAAGGTTTTATTAATGTTGTTGTCATAATTTTTTTTTTTTTTTGCCAGGAAATAAACCAAAATGAGTGCACATTTATTGGCATTTTTTTCATGTCTCCTAACCTAGTGTAAGTGAGATACTGACAAAGTGGAAAGAGCAACCTGATCTAGTTAAAGATGTACCTGATCGTTGTGGGGGATTGGACTAGATGACCTTTAAAAGTCCCTTTCAACCCAGACTATTCTGATTCTATGGTTCTAAATAGCAGAGGTAAACTGACATGGCTAGGGAGCTGGATTATATGACGTTTGGGATGAGGCAGCAGGGTCTGGGTTATTTCACACGTGTAAAGAAACATAAAGGAAGGATGCACCTACAGTCTTCCAGTGCTGAAGTGGCTGCAGAGAGAAGATGAAGCCAGACTTTCCTTAGAGGTATGCTATGACAGGATGAAATACAATAGCTGTAACTTGCATTCAAGGAAATTTCAACTGGGCATAAGGAAAAAAAATCTCAGCAAGAATGCTTAGCACTGGAAGAGCTTGCCTAGAGAGGCTGTGGAGTCCGCAGCCCCAGACATTTACAAAACACACCTGGAAATGGTTCTAATAGAGCTGATATTTCTTTGATGCTTGCCCTGACTGGAGGAGGAGGTTGGCCTAGCTGACCTCCGGAGATCCCTTCCAGCCTAAAGTTTTCTGTAGCAGTATGGTTCTTCCTGAACATTTATACTGCTCTGTCCATTTTATATGGTTACAGAATAAATGTTACAGGTTTTTTTTCCATTTTGGAAGTATTGTTTCTACAATTAGGCATCCATCCACAGCTTGAAATCAAAGATGAATTAGCAAAGCAAGGCTCTTTATTAAGAGGGACTAGATAAATGACATGTAACTTCCTCCAGCAGACTCTGTATTTCTCTTCTAGGCATTATAATATATTGCCACTGCTTATCTAAAAGTGAAATTTTCTGTATTAGCAGAAGTTGTTCACATAAGGTAGAGCTGGTAAGGCTTCCTTATTAATCGTAAGTGAGTTAGAGCATGCATGCCTGAATGTGTTTGGGAGTAAGAAAAAGAGAGACAATTAAAAGGATGCATGATATATGCACTGGGAAAGGGGAGAGGAGCATCTGATAAATAGCAAACCATGATGTGTATGAAAATGAGTAAAGATACAAACTCTTCTGTAAGGACATTATTCTTCTGTCATGTTCATTACCAGTCATCCTTTCACTTTCTCTTATGCGCTAAAATGGGAAAGTCAGCTTATTTTGTTCTAATAACTTTATGCCCAAGGCTCTGACTTGGTGCAAATAGTCTGTCAACAGAGATTCAAATATTTGCCTGAAATAAGTTTCATTATCTCTACTACCAGCCTGAAATTTCAAAATAACTCAAGCTGTGCATAACTGATTAGCATCTGCTGGCATAACCTTATTGCCAGCGGGGTATAAATACCTGCAATTTCTAACTGACGCTGTCGTACTAGCAAGACCAGTCCCTCACTCTGCTGCTACAGGTTATTTTACTAAGCAGGGCTGCAGTAAGTTACATGCATAAAAGCTCTGTCTATGCTAGGAGCAATTTGCTGGTGTGACATGCAGCTAGCTAACATCACCAAAACATTCATGGTACGGGCACAGCCTTGAAGGTGGGTTGAAGCAACAAAAATAAGCCTTTACAGCAATATTTGAGAATTTTATGGCAAATCCTAAACTAAGTAGAACAATGAAACAATGAAACAGATGAGTATATGGGGCTCTCTGATAGTCTCAGGTTATGCACAGCTGCCTTTAGTAGACTTGTAGCTGTGTGACACAGGGAAACTATTAGCAATATGGACCTATCTTACTACAGGATTTCTTTCTTCTACGGTACTCGTGTGTCAGAATAGGTGTTCTGGGACAGGTATTTATGCTGCTGGTTTTGAGCCAGCTTTGGCTTTGGTTTTGAGCCAAATTGATCTCAAAGACTGGCTACCTCTCAAGCAAATGTGTATTGCCAGTGATTGATTGTAATTATTCAAAGGAATGAATGCCTGTACCAGAGGTGTTGAAGGATCACTATTGGAAATAATAGCTTTTCATGCAGAACTAGAAGAGGCAATCAAAGAAGGTATTGTTTGTTGTCTGTTACTGTTGTGGGATGGATTGAAAGATACTACACAGCCAGACTTGTTTGGAGAGAACAAAGAACTTGTTTTTATGAATGGGGTGGATTTTTCTTATTAATTAGGGAAGGTAGAGAATTGTACCAACAGAAGCAGATGCTTTCTGGATTTGTGAGAGTGTGTGTGTATATCCTTTTGTTGAATGTGTGTGTGATTTATTTACATATGTGAGCCAATTGCACATACACAGACCTCACAGTTTACACCTTTCTTTTGCACATGGCCCATGAAATCTTCCAAAGCAACCAGTTCATAACTGTATTACAGAGAAAATGTGTGAGAAGCAATTGCTCTTAGAGCAAAGGGACATATTGGAAAGCTAAGCTCTTTTCCTTCTCCCTAATTTGAAGCACTTGCTCCAGGCTGAAGTTGTTTGTACAGTGAACCTAACTCATGATAAAGGCATGGGTCACGTTGGGAAAAAAAAAAAAACCACATTTTCACACAGACTAGTGAGTGAGAGCTCTTATCCAGGATACAGTAGACCTGAATTTTGAATCCCTTCTGTATTTGGGAGACTGGAAGCCTCCTGTTTTACTTCTCAGTTCTGGTGATAAACAACAGACTGTTCTGGGTTATAAGCAGATTGTGCTTCTCTTAGAGTGATGCCATTTTGCAGGAAAACACCTGCAAGTTTCACTGGATCAAAAGCAGAAGTTTGACTTCATGGGATGTAGACTGGGCAGTCAACTGGGAGAGCTGTGTTGGTTCTTGCTCAGCCTGTTTTCATGTGAAAATCATGAAATAAAGTACATAAACAATCTTGGTCATAGGTCTAGATCTATGAAATTGCACTAGATGGAGACTTGTGCTGCTTGAAGTATTGGTTTCCATTCCTTGGGTCAGAAACAAGTTGTCACTCTGCATTAAGACATTTAAATCCCTATTCAAACTACAGTGGAGGTAGCTTAGGTAGCTCATGGCTTCCTAAGCTCCTGAATATTGCCTTCTTAGCCAGAGTACTGCAATTTCGACGTGCCTAGGGTACCCATTTTCTTTTCCCCAGGAAAAGAAAGCCTGGGGAATGATGGTCATTGCTCTGTAGTCTGGGCCTCATGTGGAAATATACTCAGGGAATGCTCTTGTGCCTGAGGACTTGTCATTGTCCAGGAGTCCTGTGGTCATGGCTGGTTCTTAATGTTGGCTCAGGTAGTTTATGCCACCTGTGATTATAGTAGCTGGATTTTCAGCTCTTTTAGTTTTTTTTGTGGGGGATTTTTCTTGTTTTGTTAACACTTCTTGTTATTTTCTCTTAATTGCCTATTGAATGTCAAATGTACTTGCTGCAGTATTTCTAGCCTTTCTTGCTGGAGTGCTGGAGTATTTCTAGCTTTCCTTTCAGTCAACCAAGTTTAAGTAATAAATTGATATGAAATCTTCATGTTTTCTGTAGTTGCACAAAACATAGAAGCCTTATTGCCCAGAACCCTCCTGTAGCATTTATTTTTATTTTGCCAATATAATTAATTTTTTAAGATTAATTTATGCATCTTTAATCCCAAAAAGCAGTTTTTTCACTTAATCTGACTTTTATCTTGTTAGCACATGCACTGTTGATGTAGGTACGTTTCTTTGCAGGAGTTATTATTTCTTACATGGTGTACCTTCATAATGAGCAATTCTTCGTAATTTTTACTTATGTATAAGTATGTAAAGAAACAAGTGGTTTTGCCTAAAACCTGTTTTGCCTGTTATCTGGCAGTAATCATGGCAGTTGTTTGAATACCGCTGGTACCAAAATTACTAATTCCATTTATTTAAAGGACTTAGCGAAGAGCTAAAATTTTCAGATAAAAGACATCTCATGCGATGGGGAATTCTGCCAGCAATTTGGAAAAGGTTGGTTGGCCAAGAACAGATTGTCCTTTGGTTTGTTAACATGGCAGATATCTGAGGCAAATGATGGGCACTGCCCCTTGCAGCCAGCTTGTCTACAGAGCTATGTAGTCTTCTCATTCACTACAATCCTGAAAGACAGAGGTTTCAACAGTTTATGGGACTGTGGTGACCTTAGTGTTTAGCTCAATGCTGTATTTTATTGTGGGCTGCTTACTGTCAATTCTGAATAAAAATGCACTGCTAGCTAAAACTTTTAAAGGTGTGTTAGCAGACTTGTCTGAACAGCCATGCTAATATTAAATTTAAAGTTTCCAACCACTAACTGCTGTTTTTCACAAAGAAGTGAACAATGAATAAACTGTGTTGCTGGAAACTGCACTGGAATCAATCAGTGCTCCTAGAAGGAAGGCAGAGGAAGGCAGATTGACCAGATTGTACATGAGAGATCTTTTTTTACCCAAATGAGTTTACTAATTAAACTTAGATGTATAGCCTACTCTTGCAGCATTAGATGCTTGTATGGTAAGTCATAGTTGTATAGCTTATAGGGTGTGGGGTTTTTGGCACAAATCCTGACACTGAAATTTCATTAAAAATTATTCTCAAAAGAGTGATGAAAACACACATAATGTTTAATAAACTAGATTGTAGATCCACAGTTAGCAAACACAAGTAAAGCTTGAGGTTAGCTGAACACATAAGGCTAAGCAAGTGTCTGAAGGATCAAAATGAGAGAGGTTAAAATTAATTTTAGATATCTTATGAATATCTAAGTTGTTTCCACTTCTAGGTAATCAAACACCAAATATTTTTTTCTGGAGAATATATACTTTTTTTCCTTTAGTAAATTTGTATGCTTATCAGTGTTAGAAAGTCTCACATTGTCACCAGTTGTACAGGAATCAGTAAGCCCTTCTAAAATGTAGCAGGATGGACTAAATCACTCACATATAGAATCATTAATAAATTACTACAGTAAAAGATAGACAACCTTTTTTACGCATGGATACTTTATACTTTCTACATTGAAAAGTATCTATTTGTTATATTTATATTAAATCTATATTACACATACATTTATATTAAATTGCAGATCCTTCTTCCACTGGTACCTCATATTGTAAAGTTAATTTGTGAGTTTGGTGACTTTTAAGGCATATTTTTAGCACTTCCCTGAAGAGTGACTTATTTTTTGGAAAGTAGTCATGTGTTATAAAATGAACTGCAGGAACCTTCCTATTAGAGGCAAGACTGATTAATTGCAAAACATTTCCTCAAAATTTCTGAATATTTGATTGTTTCCAGAACATGTGTTTATAATTGTCATCTCAAGCATCACTTTTGTTGTGATGAGAGCGCCCAATATTCCATTGTGGAAGCTGGAAAAAATTTCACTTGATTTCAGTGATTTCAATGAGATCAGTCCCAGAAGTTTTATGTACTCTCAAGGGGATCTAACAGAATTTGGCTATTACAACAGGGAGTTTAATTTTATACTTTGTTTTAAATTAAATTATTTTAAATATCATTGCTATCTGCTGTGTGCGTATCTGACCACCTTCAGGCTTGAACTGTTTCTGTGTAATTAGTTTTTCTTTTTCCATATGTACTGTACTAGTAAAGGGGATATTGTCATGGTTTTGGAGGGGAAACTTAGAATTAACAAGATCAGTAACCTCTAGCTTGCCATAAATGTAACACGTTTTTGATTTGGAGTTTTCTGTAGGTTTAGAAGCCTGTTTCTAGGGTTTGTTTTTTTATTTTACTTTAGCTGCTTATAATGACAGCAGCACAGACTTTGAAGTCGTGCTAGTAAAACTTCACATTTTTGTTTCCAACAAACCTGTATACTACATATCATTCTCTGTCATTCATCTGAAATACTCTTTCATCTTTGCAAATCACTGAATTTTCTATATATTTTCTTAATATTGAATTTGTGGCAAATCTTTATTTGCCATCTTTTATGCTAAGATACAATCACATCAAAATGTTTTCTCTGCAATTTATGAAGATGGGTAGATAACAATTAGGCAATCTCAGTGAGACTATATTTCTGTCGATCTTAACATGCATTTAGTTTTCTCCCACAAACCAAACTAGGAGGCACATACTTTTTTATATGTTAGGTGAAAGGATGCAAAGATCTGACTGACTTCATTTGAGCAGTTGGGTAAGATTCCTGTTTTCTTCATGTGAACTAACATTTATACGTCGTACAAGGCCTTCAGTCTGAGCCTTATCATTGGCTAGTAATGGTATATTAGAGTTCATAGCTATTACATTCCACATAATCAGCATTATACCATAATCACAGGTAGCAAATCTGAAAAGTACTGTAGGGGTAGTTTGAAGGATGATTTCATCAAGCAATGTTTTATGTTACAGATAAAAGAAAATCCAAGAATCAAAAAGCATCTGAAAGTGGAAGAGGAAAACGATACTCTTACAAGTTACCTCAGGAGTACAACATAGAAACTGTTGTAGTGGCGGATCCAGCTATGGTGTCATATCATGGAACAGATGCTGCCAGAAGATTTATTTTAACCATTTTAAACATGGTAGGAAATTTAAAATTAACTTTGGTGTTTTGCCAACAATGCATGCACTGCAGGCTGATTTCATTGCTCCTTTTAATTATTCTGACTGAGCACCTGTAAGGGAGAGTCAGTTCATGACCATCAGCAGGCTGTCAAGACTTACTCCATATGTTTTGCAGCATAAAACCATGGTGCTGTAGAATTGTCTGTACTGTCAGGTCTTGTATCTTCAGCAAGCCGGAAAGTGAGACCTGAACCAGGTGATATTTTGGTTAAAGCCCATGATGTTGTTGGGAAGGCTGGGGCATTGGATGGTTTCTCATGATCTATGCTTGTTATGAAGAGGTGACATTCTTGTTGAGAAGAATTATGTGATCATTAGTGGCTGAAAAAAAGACAAAGGGTAATCACTTGGACAATTACATCCACTTGCAGCTCTACCTGGAGCTGCAGCACACTCATTTGGTGCATAAAGCAGTGAAAACCAGCACCTGTACTGTACAAGGAAAGATTGTTCTAAAGAAGGAGCATAAGCTGAAGAAGAAATAAAAACTTTAACTGTTCTGAACAGTAGGAAGAGTTATTGCCATGTGCTGGCTCAGACCACTAAGGCCACAATCCTGCATTTAACTGAACAGAAATTTTCATGTGAATAGTGTTGTATCTATGTGTAAGTATTTGGAAAAAGAGGCTACAGTTTATAAAGTGGTCATGGCCATTGAGGGGAAAAGGTCTTTTTGTGCTCCCTGAATTAATACTGTCTAAGCTCTGTTTTCCCTTCAGACGACCAACACAAGACATTAGCTTAATGTTCTGTTCAAAGTATGTAAAATTAAAGCAGTCACAGTAGAATATGAGAAATCTTTGAGGTTCTTTGAGGTTTGTTTTAGTCTACAGTGTGGTAGTGTGCAATACAAGCCTGTATTTTTATTTACTGTTTTTTCTTAGGTTTTTAACCTTTTCCAGCACAAGAGCCTTGGACTGCAAGTAAATCTTCGTGTGACTAAGCTTATCCTCCTTCATGAGACTCCAGTAAGTATATATTATCTTTGTCTTAACCTGTAGAGAGTAATGCCACTTAGCTTGTTTCTTCACGAAGGCTTGCAATATTCACCAACTTTAATGGCTGATGAATTTTCTCAGTTAGCTTTTCCATAGTATTTAATTATTCACACAGCCCCAGTAAAGATTAAGCTTCTTCTACTTTATGTGCTGCACATACTGAGATTTTTCTGTGCTTGCAGTTGGAAGTCAAGCAAACACAATTTCCTTGTGGAAAACAGATAGTTCTTAAGGAAGTCTGCTTGTGCTCTGCTCCTTGTGCAGTCATTTAGCTCAATACAAAAATAATCTCCTTTAAACCCAGTGGACAGTAGAAGGAGTACTTGTGTTCTTTGTCAGGCAATCTCTAGACGAGCAAAAGGTGCCATGGTATAGCACCGTTCTTTCATTACACCTTTCAGGCATAATCTCAAATCCTGTTCTTTCTTTCTTTCTGAAGAAAGACAAGTTGGTTGATATCTTGATTAATAGTTTCTATTAACCTTTGGTTTGTATATCACCTTCCAGGACATTGTCAACTTGATTTCTTCTTGTTTCTACAAAATAGTATGGAAATCCTTTCATATTTTAGTCAGTTCATAAGAAAGAGGAATTCCCTTATGCATGTTTCTAATTTTAAAATACTATATTTTTCCAGTGAGTAAGAAAGTATTTCTTTCTTCAGTGTCCTCTCAGCAAGTGGAGAAGTCTCATGTCATGTTCAAATTCTGGATCGTCACATCATTAATCTTTTCTTCACTATGGATAGTAAAAAAATCAGCAAATTAATGAGACAAGAGTTCAGGTGAACAGATCCACTGTATGCCTCTCTGTGCGCTGTCTTCACCTGTATCTTTAACAGGAGAAAACAGATGGTCCCTGCTGCTGAAATTCAAGTCATTCTGCCATGAATACATTATGCTGTAAAAGGGAGAATATTGTTGTTAACTCAGTCAAAAAATGTTCTTAATTCTGTTTACAGAATCATAATTTTAATAAAGTTAATTGATTTTTATTTCTAGGCAGATATGTATATTGGACATCACGGGGAAAAAATGCTGGAAAGCTTTTGCAAATGGCAACATGAAGAATTCGGCAAGAAGAATGATATACACTTAGAAATGTCAACAAGCTGGGGAGAAGACATGTCTTCAGTTGATGCAGCCATACTGATCACAAGGTAAAATACTGAAAGATGAGCATTAAAAAAAAGTCAGTGGCATAATAGGAACATAGATCAAAGGAACTGGTCGATGACCAATACAGTTAGGATTTAGTTTTGCAAGTGAGGTAGACTGCAACTTGAGGCTTCTTTCCAAAACTCAAAGAAGGTGGTAAAGTGGTGGTAAAGATGGTTCAGAAAGCAGTAGTTCCCAGGTGGTAAACATGTGAAATGACGAACAAGACGCTCTCTTGTTTCTTCTTTGGCTATATAGCTAAGGCCATAGGTTGGATGCCTCTCTCCATGGGCCTTCGCTTAAAAGAGGCTGCATGCACAGACCCATAAATACTTTCATTCAAAACAAAAGCATATTTAGACGATTCAGAGCTGGATCAGCATGACACTAGGCACATTTTACTGGGTTATGCTTCCTTCTAACAGATCTAGAACTGTTAGGTTTCATTGTGTGCTGAAGGTACACCATGTGTGCCGTATGTGCTCCGCAGCTACAGGGATGTGATCCCAGATCTGCAGTTCCTTATAACTCTTACAAGAGTTGAGCGGCTTGAGCTTATAAGAGTTATAAGTCTTGAGTGGCTGAGGGAACTGGGGTTGTTCAGTCTGCAGAAGAGGAGGCTGAGGGGAGACCTTATCGCTCTCTACAACTACCTGAAAGGGGGTTGTGGTGAGGTGTGTGTTGGTCTCTTCTCCCAAGTAACGAGCAATAGGACGAGAGGAAATGGCCTCAAATTGTGCCAGGGAGGCTTAGACTAGATATTAGGAAACAATTCTTTACGGTGAGAGTGGTCAAGCATTGGAACAGGCTGCCCAGGGAGGTGGTGGGGTCACCATCATTGGAAATGTTCAAAAAGCGTGTAGATGTGGCACTTGGGGACATGCTTTAGTGGGCATGGTGGTGTTGGGTTGATGGTTGGACTTGATGATCTTAAAGGTCTTTTCCAGCCTTAATGATTCTGTGATTCTTAACTATCAGGCATTTCACACTTTCAGATGGAAATAGGCCTCCAGTTCACCTCTTTCCTGCCAAGCCAATGCTGTCATGGTTTAGGCTGTAAGAGGTGCATAGGGGCACGTGTCTTGATGTTCAGACTGCGTACAGCCATTATCCAAAGAAAAGGACAGAATGATGGTTCAACGGGTCTATGATGGGCATAGTCCCATTTTTGAGATGGACCTTGCACTGGATGACCTTCAGGGTTCCCTTCCAAAGAAAATTCCTGTGATGTAGAATTGAATGGAATTCCTGGGTTTTAGAATTTAATTCAGCATTCATCCTTTGTCCCGTGATAATTTTGGTAGACAGCTCTGGCTTGAAACTTCAACTTGGATCATTTTTCGGATAGTAATTTTTGGAGACCAAGAAGACGTAAATGGTTTTATCTCAAAAATACATAATAATGTGCATAGCAAAAATTAATTTCAAGATGTATTTAAAAAATAATTCCAGAAAAATTGGAAAACCATTATGCTGTCCCATGTTAGTTGGTGACATGGTATCCTAAAACCATGTGCAGTCTTTAAACTTATGTGTAGCCTTATATAATTTATTCAGGGCAGCCTGACTAGGAACTATATGCATTTTTTAAAAATTAGTTTACATTCGGATTACTCCAGTATCTGTAATGTGTTTTCAGTTTTCCTAAGCAGAAAAATGCTTCCCTAAATGTCCCTGTTTTGGAGAGCCGGTCATATACTGGAAGCAGGAAATGAAGTCCAAATTGTTTGTGGTGACAGTTTTGTTGCTACTTTTGCTCTTTAACCCCTTACCTTGTCTTACAAAAGCCTGCACACATCTCTTCTTACCCTGTGGCATCCTCCTCTATTTGTTGTGTTTGTCTGTTTCATGGGTTCTTGCGACTCGAGGAGGCAGATTAGTTTTTGTTACACATTTATACATTAGCTAAGCAGTAAGTCCTTCACACAGGCTCCTCTGAACTACTGTGGAAGACATGAGAAATAATGTTCTCTGTAAGAAATTTCCATTAACTCATCAGAAAACATACTTGGGATGGCAAGCTGGAAAGACATTTTTCAGATGAAGACCCAAGACTGATTTTAATAGCAGTTAGTGTGTCCGTGGGGGAGGAGTCTAGATGGAGAAGGAAAGGTGTGAGTAGTAGGAAAGAGTGAACTTGGGCCAAGGCATAAAGGATGGCCAAGTATCATATACATGGCATTGGGTTGATGAGCAGAGCTCAAGGGGAACAGACCTTCTTGCATCTAGTTGTGCTTCGTGACTGCCCAAGGATAATCAAGCGATTACCTTGGTTACTGCTTGGTTGCTAGAAACGTGGGGTTGTGGAGTGTCCTTTCGCCTATCCCCTGGCTCTCTTATTTGAGACAGCAGAAACAGCAGTATCTGCAGCAGCAGCAGCAGCAGCTTGAGGGAGCATCAAATCCTTCAAGCCTGCATCTGGGGCACTGCCAGGAAAGCAAGTCTTGGGCTGTGTTCTTCAGCTGGTGAGGTGTATCTCACAATTAGTAAGATACTATGAAATAAAGCATGTAACACCTCTTTCCTCTCACTTTTCCATCTTCACCTTAACCATCCTTTATGGGAAGAGACAGAAGAGTTCTGAACTGATGCAAGTGAGGTGTTAGTTAAGCAGTAGGGAGGCAGTGGTCTGGAGATGTCTTTAGCAGCCAGTGTGTTTGGCCAGAGAGTGTTTTGAATTTCATGCAGCACTGCTAAATGGTAAAAAAGCTTTTGGAAAGTTTGATCATACGTTAAGACGTGCTTTGTAATAATGATATTTTGATTTGCATGGCCTACAATTTTTACCTGTCAGTTTTAATATGTTTTTTGTAGTAAATCTGTGGTCAGTGTTAAGGAAACTGAAGTAGAGAGCAGGGAAGTGATTGGTTGGATGTTGGATAGTAAGTCAGTGCTGGAGCCAGAAATTAAAGACGTGTTCTTCTGACATTTTTATTTTTTCTCTGGTATTATTCTGTGGACTATACTGCCTCCCATCTCAGAGCTGCTTTAGCTGCTAATAAATCATACCAGTGCGGTTTGCTGACTGTGGGAATGTTTTGCCAATCCAGGCTGCCTCTGCACATCATCAGGTTTATGGTATAGCTAACCCCATGTGTGGCTCCACTTTGTGGGTTTTGTTAATTCAGAGTCTCATTCTGTTTTGCAAACACAGAACAAGCTCCTTTGTTACAACTTCCAAACAGCTTTGGACAGCAGACCTGCATTATTGAGAGAAATAATTTTGTTTAGACACCACCTGCTTGGTATTTTTCAAGTAAAAATGGAAAGTTTTTGTTATCTAACACATTCTGTGGCAGCCTTCCTAAAACTTACCACACCTTCATGTCTTGCATGATAATAGAACAGCAAGAGTGCTTTGAAAAAGCTTTCCTGTGCTTTCACATGCCAGTTGTGTCTAGTAACCAAAAGAGTTAGAAATGAAGTATTGAGTATTCTGCAGAGCTAATTTTTAATGCCTGTCTACAAAAAGTGTGATGTGTATGTAACAGAGACTGTTATTCAACGGTCAAAGAGCCATCATAGCCTTTTCATGAAAAAGGTACTTTTCAAGACGTAGTTTTGCATTTGTTACATGCTGCAGAACGCAAAACCATCTTCTCCCCAGAGCTTTCTCTGCTGCCCAGGTAGGCTGTAATGATACATGAGTCTACTACCAATTTGTTCTTTTCACTTTACTGTAGTCCTATTTCAGCCTGTAAGTTTTTGTTTAGTTTCCCTTTAAATTGGCTTATTCTGACAAAGTAATATCCTGTTTAAAATGCGGTGCCATAAAATAAAAGGAAGACAGAAAGAAAAAGTTTGAGTAATATATCTAGAAAAGATCCCCAGGGAGGCCGGGCATAAGGAGAATGTGAGCATTAAGACAGAAATTGTTCTAAGGACTCGCTTGATAAAACTCTCTGATTCACAGTTATAAGTTGGCACTTTAGAGATATACGTATCAGGAAGTAATTTTCTCTGAGGAAAAATATACCACAGCACATCAACATCCTCCTTGCCTTTTAAGTTACAGAGTGCAAGTGCACAGCCCCTATTTTGATGGCCACTGAGATGATATTACCACTTGCTATCTGCATAGGTTGTCCGACCTGAATGACGTAACTGAAAGGCAGGAAAAGGCCCATGCCATCCACAGTTGCTCTATGATGATATTTAAGTTCTTATATTGTCCCCATTGCGAAAAAGATAATGAAAGCTTTGAAGTGAATTTTTAAAAAAAAGGAAGGATACAAGAATGAGGCAGAATCCACCTTCACTTAAAAGTTATGCATCATGCTGCTTTTCCAGTGCATAGGTCAATCTGTGTCTATGTCACAATGTTTTTTTAGAAAAACACGTAAATATGAAAATAATTTTTTAAAAATCAGGTTCTGTATTCTCCTTCTCAGAATTTCTATTTTCACATGTGCTTGTGTCTTGGTTTAGCCCACCTCCGGACCAAACGCAAACACTTGCTCTATCTCCTGAAAATCCCCTCTCAGCCGAGAAAGGGAAATCAGGAAAAAAGGAAACTCATGGGTTCAAATGGGTTGAAATAGAAACAAATCTAATAAAACAATAAAACTGATATCAATACTAAAGTAATATAAAGTACGCAGAGCTATACTCAGCCCAGAGAGTGGTTGCAAGCTGGGCGCTCCCAGCAGCGAACACTTTGGCGGACACTGCAAGCAATGCAGCTCCGCCGCAGGGAGAGCCGGCCTCGGGAGCAGAGCGATGGGTGAGACCCTCCAGGGATGGCAGCCACTGCGGGAAAGAGAGATTCCCCGCAGATTCCCCGGCTTATAGCAAGCGTGACGTTTATGGTATGGAAGACTTGTGTTGGCCAGCCTGGGTCAGCTGTCTTGGCTTCTGTTCCGCTCAGCTTTAGCACCTGGCTATCTCAAGACGGCTAGAGGCCTTGATCTCTATGCTAATTCCACTAATTTTAAGTCATCCACCTGCTCTGTGTTTTTGTTTTGGTTTTTTCTTCTCTAAGTTTAAGGTGTTTGAGTCTGTGCAGTGGTAATGCTTGTAATAATACAGGTGAGAAATGTCTGCATGAATTTACCGGTTCCCATTAGGTTGTTCTTTCAAGCTTTACTACTCAGGCTATGTATGTTCCATTCACTTACACAGATCTGTAAGTGGACCTAAACTGAATTTTAAGTCTCTGATCATCTAGTGCAAGTCCCTAACATTAAATTCGGTCAGTTATTTTTACATTTTATTTTTCTGGTAGAAAAGCTAGACAGTCCTGAAGCAAACATTTAAAAGAAAGGAAGATTAACTGTTTTTCTGAAGTAGACCATTGCCACAGTTACTTTGCTTTCAGAATGGACAGTTGTGTCTTATTTCTGATTTTTGTTACTTCAACTTTCAACCATGGATGTCTTTGTACCCTTTGCTGTGAAAGAGCTGTTAGAAAGCTCCTCCGTGTGTAAATGCTTACAGGCTGTGCTCAAGTCACAACTCATCTTTTCTCTTAGATTAACTTAGAGGGGTTTTCAAGCCTCTTTCGCAGATGTATAGTCATTCTCTTAGCTCTTTCCAGACTTTTTCCTATTTTCCAAATTGTTTTTTGAAGCCTAAGTGCCAAAATTGGATGCAGTGGTATGTGAACGGTTGTACTGGTGCCACACCTGATATTTTCCTGCATCTTTAGCCAGGGATGCTGCTCACTCCTACTGCGTGTTTTCAAACACTCATTTCTTTTTTTTGTTGTTTTCATGCTGTTGCCATATCTGATCAAGTTTGGGGATCCAATTTTGACTAGATTATAATAAAAGTTACTGAGGTGAGACACCTTTAAAAACTGATTTGTCTTCATTCCTATTTGTATTCTACCAGAACTCATTTAATTTTCAGACTTTACCAGTAGTGCTCTCTTATTTTCTTACAGATCATTGTTTAATGCTAACTTTGACTCTAGATTCTGTTGGACTCCACTCAAAAACACCTTCCTTGGCTTCCTAACATTTCTATATCTGTTTCGAGATGTTAGCTACGTATTCGATTCAGTTATTAGTTCATGTATCACACTTTTGACCTGTTTTTTTTTTCTTTTGGCTGAAACATGAACTTTAGAAGAAAGACTTTGTATTATCCTTTTTTATCTCAGTTCAACTTTACAGAGGCTAAGTGATCTGTTAACTATTTAAAATATTTAAATACAGTATTTCCTGATTTCCTAAAATACACAGTCCAGTGCATACCGGTGCATTTGAAGTTTACCCTCAAAATACTAAACGTTTTCTGAAGTGGCATCTACAGTAGTAACATTGTCCATTTGTTTAAATTCCCAACTGAATAGTAAATGTGTGGTTAATAGTAAATCCTGTGGTTCATTAACTCCAAAATTGATTTTAATTTTTTTTTAAAGGACATTTATTAGTTAGTATGTCTCTGCTTAATTCCTATGTGGACATTGCAGAATGTCCTGTTATATGAAGAGACAAGAATATCTGCAGTGTTGTCATTATTTACTTAGCATGATGCAAATGAAGGCATTTGCAATGTGATGATAATGTTATTTGCTATGGAGGTCATTAATTGCAACTATTCTATATAAAAGCCTTATGATTTGAGAAAACTTCTTGCTTGGGCAATAGACCTCAAATACATCTTCAAAAGTTGTAAGTCCTAGAATCTGTGACAACAGCAGGAGTTAGACTGCAGTTTCAAGCCTACACTACTTTTTTCAAAATTATGAACATCAGAGAAGTTAAGAAATTGAAAGTAGGGTGAAGGCTAGAATACAGTTTTGGTAGACTGGTAAAATCCATTATCTGTCCTCTTCTGTTTCTTCTTTTCTCTAATCTAGTGTATAGAAGGAAACAATAAACCGGCTTGGGCAAGAGATAGGTCTTTTGATTAGTATGCCTGAAACAAGTGTTAAATTTGTCTAAAAGGACAAATTGATACAAACTGTTCATAAAACTTAAATCTGGATTCTTCTTTAGTCTTACTCTCCTGTTCTTGATGTCTTCTGTTGTACATCCCATCTACACGTCAGGATTTATTTTAACAAAGAGAATGTAATGAGATACTTTATATTTGGAAATCGGATAGTTAGTCTTTGTTTGCTGTGAAGGCCCTTCATAATGCATTATGAAGTCAATTAAAAATTCACTAACTAAATGTAATTTTCTGAAACAATGGATTAGTAGTTACCCATTCTTGCTTAGAATTCTTTTCTAGGGTTAGCCAACTCCTTCAAACTTGGAAATCAGTCCTAAATCTCATGAAAGCTCCTCTTTTCTCTCACTTGAATAAGAACCTGTTTTCCATTCTACGTGCATGGAAAGTAATCATTTAGAGTAACAGAAGCTGTATCCTGGATACTGGTTAGAAGGTGACTTTAGTGTGCATTAACCAGTTTCTTGCTTTCAGAGTTAGACTCAGTTACTAACTTGCACCACAAAAGATTCTATATGCATTAATGGTAATGCTAATATCTTTGCCCTATTTTGCTAAGAGAAGGGAGGTAATGAACAAAGGCAAATAATCTCAGTGGCTTTCTTGAGGGCTCTGTACTGTGTTTTATTGCTCTATTTTATACCTCCTCTCACTTGGAAGAGTCTGTATCCTCTCTTCTGTTTTGTGTAGTTTCATTATAGCAATTCCATACATATATAAAGTGTAGAGGCGTGTCTATATATATGTGTGTGTATGTTATATACACACAGCAACACAGTTATAATATGATGGAATAATTAAGTTACTGTGTAGGAATTAGAGAATGATCTCTGTAAGAGTCATTGGTAGGTCTAGCTAGAGCTGTAAGTATTTACTAAGGAGGCTAGTCTCAAATGTATGTAATGCATTCATATTCTTGGACATTAAAGGAGGTATTGCATTCTGTCAATGTAAATCAGGACCTAAGAATGGTTTATTGCACTTCCCTCTTGCCAAATCATAGCAGTACCGTTTAGCCCAAGTCCCGTAATGAAACTCTGGATGCATAGCATAACCATAGTCAGAGTCAGCCAAGAAAAAAAACAAAACAAAAGCAGCTCAGTAACTGTATGAGAACAAAGCTATTACATAAGCAGAAACCTCTTGGATATTGGCAGTTTTAAAATGTCAGATGGTATTCTTGCACATTTGACGGTATGCGCTCTTCTTTTTTTTACTTGTTGTTGCATCAGTTGATATTTATGGTAGTTGTATGAGTGTGCATGGAAGACAATCTATGTCCTTAGATTGTCTTTACACATGTTCTTTTGCTTCACCACAAGACCCATATTTCTAATAGTTCTGTCATGTTGCTTAACAAGACAATAAGTCTCTTGTGTCACATAGCACAAAACAAAGAATTGTGTTACAACCCAGTGGATTAGTGCAATTTGTTGCAGGTTTGAAAAAATAAAAGACCTTCCTTCTGTGTCTGATTATAGTTTCTTGTTCACCACCGTTAGCTCAATTTCCAAGGTTCTTCTAAGTGGATTGCCAGAGTTTCTTTATTTTATTTGCAAGATTTGTTTCTAGCACTGTTGTTTTGCTTTCTATTCTGTAATTAACTAGCAGTAGTGACTGGAGAATCAAAAGCTCTATAACCCCACATCTCTGGCTGTGTGGCCTTTAACAAGTGTCAGAAATTTGCCAGCCTCTTGAGATTGCTTTTAGGTCTAAATCAGTCTGTGGGAAACAAACAAACAAACAAATAAAAAGTCTTGGAGTAGTTACATTTGTAAAAATGATCAGTACCACTAAGTCTACCCTCTCATGTCAAGCACCAAAGAATTCCTGCATTTTGTTCCTGGAAAATGAATGTTCATGTAAGTGTGTATCTTTATCTGTATCAATCTATTTGTATATCTATGTAGCTTCATAGAGAGAATATAAAAATGAAATATCTCTGGCTCATATGGTCCCTCTCTAAAAATAGAGACCATTACTCTGTGGTACAGCTAAAGAACAGAAACTTTTTCATTTGAGTACATGTCAGAATGAAGTTCAGGTAACTAAATTATGTTTTGCTTAGATGCTACATGTGTGTGGGGGGGTTGTTATTTTTTCCCCATTGGTTTCCTTCAACCCTCCCAAGTTCATGCATAGCTCAGCAGCCCTATTCTTTACTTAAAAAATTAGCATGAGCTATAAACACTCCAGTAAAAAACAGATTTTCCTTTGCTTTTCTGATACCTTTGTTATGTGTCCCTGAGAACAGGTAAAATAGGTGTGAAATTAAAATGAATCCAAAGCAGGTCTTTTTTTAACACAGAGATGAAATATTTATTCCCCGTCATGCAATTGAGCAGTCATTTATAGAGCTATGGCTGGACTGAAGTCTGTGTTGGTGATAGGATAGGCTTCTCCCAGCAAGTCAATTTGTAAGTTTTCCACTATTAGACTGGGATGCCCTAGCAGAAATGCTTCTGATGAATGTATTCCTATTAGTCATTTTAATCCCTGACTTTTTAGTTCAAAAACTTTCTAACTCTATCTCTGATCTAAATGCTGGGTTACAATGCTGCTTTTGGACCTGATATTAAGCACTGAAGATATTTTAACTTCAAATGAAAGACTAACTTTAGACATGTTCAGTTTCAAAATACTTACATGGGATAAAAATCATAAATTAGGTACAATGCAATTTAAATATATGGTACATGTTTTTCTACCTGACTACTCCTAAATCTGTTCTGAGAATAAAATGAAGTTTAAGTGTTCTGGGTAATCTTGTCCTTGCTTCCCCATGCTCTTTGTTGAGATAATGGTGTTCTGTCCTTACTCATTGAGCCATACAAAATATCTGTAAATAGGTCACACAGTTGTTACCAGTCTGACAGCTTGGCTTGCTTAACGTTTTTCTTTTCCCCCCCAATTCTAGGAAGGATTTCTGTGTACATAAAGACGAACCATGTGATACTGTTGGTAAGTAAATAAACATAAGGGACTGTGTGCATAAACCATTTCATAAAATAAGTGTTACACAAAGATATATATGTGACGCTAAAAGATGAGAAACAGCATTGGTGATGGATAGCTGTAACTAGCTAAAATGCAAAATACATCTCAAATGCCAATAATACTTAATTAGATCTGTATATGCTTCTAGCAAAATAATATGTTTAAGGACAATATCTCCATCTCATTCATAGAGCAAACTTTAAAAACTTTTCTTTTTAATATCACTGCCAGTTTAATGCCAAATTGTTCTAATATTCTTAATTCAGAATATGAAGTTAAACAAATGTGTTTACGATTCTTTTTTATGCAGTGGATTTATCTTTGGTGAGACTATGTCTATGGTGTTCAAAAAGTTTCCGTAAGAGCATAATTTGACATAGTAGAGTAATACAGTGTTTATGAACTATGTAACTTCTGAAGTGGACAGGATGTGAAATATTGCGCAAAGCATCTTCTGACACCTTCGGTTAAAGTGAGGGCTAGCTGCACTGAGTTTTTCTACCAACAGTTGTTACTTTACTTAACACCCTTTTGGGAACACAGTTTTTATGTGTAATGGTCTTGTGGAAAAGGTAGCAGAACATAGCAATTGTTCTGTTCAGTCGTAATTCTGGGTAAAAACGTGCCATGACACTAAATGAAGGATGTCATGGCACGTTTCTACCCTAGAATTTCATTTGCCGAATGGAAATCTTGAACAGTTCTATATGTAAATACAAGTATTCAGAACTGAAATTGTTGCAGTAGGATTAGGATGATAGTAATGGACTATTGACTATTGTCATGCTTGTGCTCCCTCTTAGGTAGAGAAGCAGTAGATTTTTTTTTCCTGTTTCATTTCAGTGGCAAAGGTTTGAGGAGAATTCTTATGTAAACTTTATTACCTCACTACTTGTTAGTCTTTTTTCTTTACTGCTGTTTCATCCTGAGTCTATGTGAGCCCATCTGTGAGGTAGATATCAATAAAGAATCCTTCTAAATGAAGAATGGAAAGTTTCTCACAACATTTAGTGGTTAAGAATTCAGTGTTTTTCAACTAATTGGAATCTTGGTCTTAGGTGAATTTTGTATGAGTGTTTGGAGCTCAGAGGCATTTATTTTTGTCTTGTAAGTGGAAAAATTTCCTTCCAGCTGAAAGAGGAAGCAATGTGACAAGAAGTCTTCAGCATCTCATGCTGATCTAAGATGAAGATCAAATCTGGAGTACTTCCAGTATACCTGAATCAGTATAGGCTGCTGTCTGGATTTCACAGATGAGATGAATGTATTCAAGGATTTTCCCTGAAAAATATTTCCTCTTTGGTTGAACCCTGGAGGTAATAGAATGACTATTTATCTCTGAATTTGTCCATGGAATTTTGTAAATGACATAAAATTGATCTGACTCTAGTACAGTCACTCACATTTCTATGATGAAGAGCTTGGATGAAGCTAGAAAGTGAGGCAGTGCTTTAATCATAAGTGCACAGGAAGTAAAGAATTTTCAGTCTTAATATAGTGATAAGCAAAGTGAAGTAGAAACCTTGGCTGTCTATTTTGGCGTTTTGTGGAATGGTTGTTGCGAACTTTCCCACTCTGGGTATTGTTTAGAGTTTTCTTCAGGCATTGAAATATAATTCATATGTGTAATTCTTTCCATATAGCTACAATTGTGCAGCAAAAGCTAAGACCTTTCTTTTCCTGTTGTTTCTTCAGTTATTATATGAATTTAATTTAGTTTTCCAGATGAAGATAGCATCCTTACATAAATTCAGTGTATCATTTCTTCCATGCCCATTTACAGTACTGTGGGTCCATGCTCACTCTTAAAAAGATAATGTCTTTCTGAAGATCTTGTCCACCATCATGTATGAGCTGATCTATGGAGGAGTGTTCAGAAATTAGGGAGAACATGGTGCATTTCTCTTGAAGAGAATTTTTAAATTGTGTTATGGGCATGGATGTATTACGTCAATATTTTTAGGATTGCAGGTTTATATGCAAAATTATTGAAAGTACATGTAGGTAGACAGTGGTTTCATTTTGGCATCTTTTACTTTTGATTTCCCTAGGAAAACCCAAACACTGATTTGTAGTCTTAGATTAGATCATGAGTAAAAGTTCACTGGAAGTTAAGAGCATCTTATGCAATGTGTTTATAGGCAAGAGGAGACAGCACATTCCAAGGATGTTTAACATGCTGTAAATTATAGAATTTGCCGACGAAAGTAGATGAGAAATGCTAATGTAGCAACTGTACAATTCCCGGCTGTCCAGAGCTTGCCTCTCCTTCACGCAAAAATCCACAAAGAATACACCACAATACAGACTTTTGTCTACCATAAAGAGTGGAATAAGGCAATTCTCTGTGAAATGTCAACATAACTGTACATGTACGTGAGGCAGCCAAGGTGATCTTTGTAGCACATTACACAACCCAGAAATGAAAGTCATGAGAAAGGACGGACCTCATTATTGGAAAGGGTTGTCATGTTGTATCATAGTTCTTCCCAGTGATGGACACTAAACAGACAAATACTGCATTTATTGTTTATTCATTAAATGCCAAGACTCACAGTTTTCAGACTGGACGTAAGTACCCACTTAAGGCAGATGGAGTAAGCATCGGTATTCTGTTATATAGACAAAGTTTTCATGTATTTGGGTGGCAAATAATATGTTTCTCTGTGCTTCTGGTCTTGTTCTACTCAAAGTACAGAGCTTATGCACTCTTCAGTTAGTACTTTTTCATTGTCTCTTAAAATAACAGAGTGATTTATATGAAGATTTAATGGTTTAAAGGTAACATTAACCAGGAACTCTGTTAACCAGAAAAAAATGTTTACTCAAAATCAAAAACATGTCTCAAAGTTCCCTAGAAATATAAAATCTCATTCTTGATTTTGAAACAAAATACGTAGTGCCAATCTTTCAAATGTTCCTGCACAAAAGCATTTAAGGTGGACAAATATAAGATTTTTTTTTCATAATGACAGAAAACATATTTGTCATGTTTTTACATTATTAATCGGGAAAAAAGTTCTGGCTGTCCTGGTAATCAAGCATAAAATGTATTAACACTTCATATTTGGTAGTTTGGAAAAGTAAGCAGAAATAGAAGAATTAGTTCTAGAATTTTATTTGATTTCCCAAAGTGTGTTGAAATTTGGAAAGTAGAATGTCTTTATTTAAGCTTTTCAGAGTTATATCAAGTATGATACTATTGCTAGAAGTGTTTGGAAAGCTCTACTGTAGCCAGGGGAGTTCTTACTTCACAGTGTAAATCCAGAGCAACTCAAATGAATGCCTTCCTTGACTAATCTCACATTCTGTAAAACAATAAACTAGACTCTCATGTGGTGTCAGTCAGCTCAGGTCAACTGATTTCAGTTAAGCTATTCTGATTTCAGCATTGTCAATTTTCACAGCCCCTGTCAAATTCCTTCTGGGTGGAGAACCACAAGGCAATTGTTTTAGGCTCAAAATCAACCAGATCCAAGTGTTCTTGAGTTTCCTCTGGTTGGTTGGCTGCAGCACTCTTTTATTTTTATTTTTTTTCCACTGCTGTTCTGCTCATGTGTATGCTCCCTGTCTCCTATTCCTGCACAGAAGTGAGATCCTGTTGCTCTATTACTGAAGCTCACAGCTCTTCCGTAGCTTAAAGAGAGGTTTCAGACCTTGCTTTACTGTATGAACATTAGGGACATACCATGATTAAAACAAACAGAGGGCATATATACAGATAAAATACACAAATTAAATTTACTTTAGCTAATGAAAAAAATGGTTTAGATATGTAATTGTCCAAAATTCTTTTCCCCCAGAAGACAACTGTTTTTGGGATCATGGCATTTCTGCTCTCCAGACAGGTTTTGTTAGCTTAGTCAGAGGGACCTATCTTTTAAATTTGTGGTGGAGTGTTGTTCTTTTTCTTGTGCTGTAGACAGGTAAAATTATGAGTGTAGGTGTCTCAACGAATTTCTGAAAAATCTTAAGAAATAATTCAGCTGTCAATTTTCAGAAAATTAGGTCTGTACTAAATGAATCAGCATGAAATGTAAACTGGGGGCTAGTATGTACTGTATTGTCTTGTGCACGCATCTTCTGCTATTCTCATATTTAACTGAAAGGAGCAATGATTCATAGGGCAACTTAGTGGGTTATTGCACAAACTTTAGTATCAGCCAATGGAAATCAATGGATATTTTCTTACTGCCTTCAAGGATTAGGCTAAGAAATAAACATAGGAAGACTGATTCTTGAAATAAGTGTGTGCACGTTTGAGTTTCCCTTTCTTTGTCTACCCTTCCACTGCAGCAATTAAAATTTAGAGTCTCTGAGACATACTTGTTCTGGATTACATTTGTTGTTTGCTGCTAGCTAGTGTCTGGTTTTCTGTGGAAACACTACAATAGACAGTTCTTAGTGTGAAATGTTACAGGCCTGGGCAGATTGTAAAATGATGTTCGTTTTGTGTTGGCATCAGTTTGGAGCCTAGTTAACCTGCAGGAACTGAGGGAATGACTGTTTCTAAGGGAGGCCGTGTCCTTTCTGGGACTGGCCCGCTTGGAGGCTGCTCACTGCCTTGGTTTAGCATCCCTCTACCTCTTTTTCCAGTCTTTCCTTGTGCCAGCAAAATGACTCAGCAAGTCTTAGCACAAACATGCAGTTGTGTTTAGTGGAAATTGTGATTGTTTAGTTAACTAGCTGTGAAATTTTGTTTGTAGGTTCCATGCAGCTCACTGTTTCCATCAAAGCTACAGGTTAGATTGACAGGTAGGTTCTAGCAGGGTGTTTGAGAGCTTCTGATGCCCTGGAAGTATTCAGGGATGCATAGTGGTGTTCTCACAGTGGTATCATCTCAAAGTGGTTTTCAGAAGGTGTAGGAATGAGCATAATTGCTACAGCTGGAAATACTGGCTGAATGACCTGCACAAAATCAATTAATTAGCCAGTGAGAGCATCAGGAAGGGAACCTGGCATGTTCTTCCTCTCCATTCAGCCTATTACATTGTCCGCATTTCTAGTGCCTATGACGTGACTTTTAAGAAAATCTAAAATGTTGGAATGCTGTCCTACCATTGTAAGTTTTAAAGCTCCAAGTATATCTTTATCTTTAAAGAACACCTAGAATTTGAAAATAATTTTCAGACAAAATTCTTTTATTCTACTGTTTGAAAGCTGTTGCTGTAGTAATACTACCCTATAGTGAAGTGAGTTTTAATTGCAGTTCCTGCTGGCAGGGGTTTTTTTCCTAAGTCTTTATTGAAGATAGGCCATTCCAGATATCAGACACTAAGCACCTGAATCATTATATTATCCCTTGACTTACGCTATCTGATTCTTCAGGTAATATCTTCTTTCATCCCTTGTCAAAAATCTGCAGGTGTACAACACATGCGCTCTGTAAAATGTTGTGACCATAGCTAATGATTTGAAGGATTTATGATAGCTAGTAAAATGTCCTAGTAACACTGATTGCAACAAAATGGAAACCAAAAAAGTAATATTTCCAGATTCAGTTACCGTAAGCCTTTTACTGCACTCAGTTAAAAAAAAATGGCGCTGCCAAAGGAAGGTCAGGAATTTTCTCAGCATGTATATATTGAGTTCCATTTGACCTAATATGTCAGAATTATGAGTCATTTCAAAGATAGCTTTTGCCTTAAATAGAGTGACCTCAGCTGATCGTTTCAATACTATCTTCTTACTGCAGCAGGGTGAGGCTTCTTTTTTTTTTTAATACATCTCTAGCTGACACATCTGTATTGTTCTGCAGAAACGTATTTCCTTTAATGCTGATACATTTGTTTATACTCTTAGTACTGGCTGAAATTCACGAATAATAGGATGTTTCAGGAATAGCAGATGGAACTTTTCTGATGCTTTAAGACAGGGTTTCCAGCTGTTTCACTGATCTCAAAGGAGCGTAAGTGCAGTGTTCTGATTGTGGTCTTCTCAAAAGAAGGTAATTAAGTGCTGTTTTCAAACAATATTTTGCATCTTATGATATCACAAAAGAGCGGGGTTTCCTTAAAAATAAATAAATAAATAAATAAAACCTGATACTGTACCATTTGATTCTGTACTTTCAGATACTGTGTTCAGTTGAAACATTGGCTATAAGAACATTTTTTCCCAAAAAATGTGCTACCATCTAAAATCTTTACTAGAAAGCATGTTCCAATAAAATGCTGACATTGCAATCTCTAAACAGAACTCCCCTGAAAACTCTTGTCAGATTGTTTTAGGGGGATAGTACAAATATATTATAAATTTCTAACTCTGGTAACAGCTAATGTTGCAGAGAGAAAAAAAAAATAGTGGAAAATTGAGGCCCCATCAGGTCTTCATTCTGTTGCAAAGGATCTAAATAGCATGGATACAAATAATGACTGGTAAGGAATCGGACAAACATCTACACAATAAAGACCACAAAACAAAATGAAGTGAAAGAACACATCTTCCATCCAACTTAGCAAAATGCCAAAGATAGATTTATTTACTTTTCTTTTATAATGTGAAAGCTGTAGACCGTTAATACAAAGGACTTGGCCTTTTCCTCCAAAACCCATCCCCAGGGACAGAGGTTTAGTCCAGCCCTGTGCATTGAGATACGACAGAAACAGGGAGTTCAGCAGGCTGTCATCGTCTGGTGGAACTTAATGCTGGAAATACCGAAGCTGGGTGCTTAGGGTCGGATATCAACGAACAAGCAGCCAAAGAAGTTGCACAGAACGTGGGCAGCAGCAATGCCGAAGTAAACTTCAGCGCTCTGTTTCCCCGTGCTTCCCCATCTGTGTCCACCCGCTGTCCCTCCTCGTACGCAGAAAATCCCTCCGTAGCCATCTCACGCAGCAGCCCTTCGCCTAAGCAGCTGTGGGAGTGGTGACAGCTCGCCGGGAAGCGGGGTGAACTCTCTCACGCTGAGCCCTGTGCCACTGTGGCCGAACCCCTGAGGGCACTTCGTGTTGCTCATTTAAAGCTAGTCCAAGGACCTGTGTGCTGCAGAGCGGAAGCCCTGTAGCAGGGTGAGTCTTTCCGCCTCTCTGACGCTTCCTGTGGTTGTGTGCTGGTCTGCGGCTAGGCAGGTGGGGGTTACTGGACCCTGTACTCTGTTCCTCCAGAGGGAGGGAAGGGAGGGAAGAGGTGCTGCCACTGTGTTTTCAGCAGGCATGTTTGGTTTAACTGGGACAAAGAAGCGAGGGGAAGTCTGTTCCCCCGCCCCTAGGATCCTTGCAGCATGTGTCTGTTTTTCTAGAAGATACTAATAAGGGCCTCTCTTAGTTATATTCTCTAGAAAGGGCTTTTTTTGTTAATGTCTTCTCTTTTATTGCGGCACAATTATGGAAGAAATGCACTTACGGCAGTTACAAATCCGTAGGTTGTTCGGTTGCTGACACTTGCAGGGGGCAAGCAAGATTTCTGATCGGTCAAGACAAACAGGAATCCATAAGCCCTGAGGTCTGTTGTTACGGTATGTCCTAATATTGACGGGCATTTTTGGGAACAGGTTTCTCCACAAGACAGATAAGGCTGAAAGTAGGGGGTGGGTCAGAACTACTTCTACAAAGGGTGGAGTATAGAACTTACATACAGGTCCTGCCCTATATATTGCAGGGGGAGCGGGGGTGGGGAGTTGGTAGTCTTGTCAGTCTAGCAGAGGGAAACGTAGCAGGCATGCTTAGAGGATGAAAGTGGTGGTTAGAAAGACGAGTTTTGCAAGGTGTGGCATCCATCTGGTTTTTGGAACATTTTAGCATTGCACACAGTCAGGTTGGATGTTGTTGAAAAGCATTATGTTTTAGGTAAAGAAATACTGTTTGAGGTTGCCATTTTAAAATTCTGTTGGCTGAAGTTGCCCATACCTGGAGATGTACACCTAGCCCTCCAGCTGACCACTGTGCCCAGCATTTTTTTCTGATATTCATCACTAATGTAGTTAAATTTGTTTCTTTTGTTGTGAATGTTACTGTCCTGGGTGCCATGTCCATGGGTCTACATCCAGAGCGGGATCATGAGCCATTGGATGGGCAGACTGGATGAGGAGAAGCGCGACCACAGCAAGTTTCTCCTAGTGAAGATATAGGTGCAGTCTGTTAAACTTCTTAGGCCAAAAATGTTCTCTGACATATGTCCAAGCTTGCTGCTACACAAAACTTGCAAAAGCAGTAAGATCATTGTAAGCTTTGAGGTTTTGCTCTGTGAGTTTGTTTACCCCAAAATACTGTCCTGAACAAAAGATACTCTAAACATGTAATCTAAGTCATTCATATACCTTTTACAATATGTACAATTTGCATTCATACAACATTCTCTTTTACAGCAAAATCGTGATAATAAATTCACTGACCTGTCTATAAAAGAACACCTCATACAGTGAGAGCACAAACATCTTGTGAGGGCTTTTGTGGAAAAGCTAGCCATAGAGATCTCACCCAATCTCACTTCATGAACTTTTGTTTTTGTTAAAAGTACTGTTGCTCAGATGTATATCCTATAGCTGCAAGTGCCTGAGTAACTACAATGTTCATGTGTGGCTCCCAAACTTTGTTTTCCCCTTTCATATTGCTAGGTTGTCTTATTTAGTATAATTTGAACTATGTAGAAGTGTAGAAATGCAAAATTTCCCTAGGAAGTGATATCCATATGATAGTACACTATGCCTGGTATACAAATGCCTTTATTACACAAGATTTTGTTAAATCATCAGGGAAATTTTGACTTCTATGGTCTACAGAATAAAGCCTGCTTTTGTTGGTGAGTTACATGTCTGTAAGTACAGCAAAGCAGAACCTAATTAGATATGAATTCAAATAAATGTAATAAATAAATAAATAAATATAATTTAGTCTACCTCACATGTCATAAAACATCAGATGAATTATGCATGCTTGGTGCAATTTCTCAGGAAGGCAGAACATAGGGCTACAATACACAAGTCATCAAATCCAGACATCTGCTATTGCAAACTTCAAATTTATTCCTCTTCTAGATATATTAAATTCAGTTTTAAAAATTATTGAGATTCTTGATTCCAGCAAAACTCTTAAGATGCAATCCCATCTTACCTTGCCCCTTGTTTTACTGAGTTGGACTAAATGGCAACACACCAGTGAGACCAGAGAGTTAGGTTTTCATGCCAAGACAGGCGAACCTTTGTTTTCAAGCTGTGTTGTAACTCAGATGCAAAATAGCTAGGTTACAACACATTAGATTGTTTTATTTTCCAGTGTTTTATTTTAAGTGTTTAAAGCTTAATTAATCTCAACAGTAGTAGGGTAACACAGAATAAATCTCTCTGAATGGACTCTTGATGGCAATTTCATAATCATTGACCTTACTTTTAATTACTAACCACTTATCATACTTAAAAAACAGTCTTTTCTTCCTTAAACAATTGATCAAGGACTTACTGCTTCAGGCAATTACTTCCTTTATTTTATTTTATTTTACTTTGAAGTAGTTAGCCAATGCATTTAGAGAGATGAAAGTGAAGAAAAAAAATCTTTTCTGCTTTGTTTTTTGGATTCTACTACAGAAGTCACTTACTGCTTTCTTACTAAGTTTGTGCTAACAATCTGTCTCAGGCCTAATCGTAGGGCCTTTGAATGTGTTTAGGAAGACTGGAAAGTTAATTTTCGTGTTTACATCCAGTTTCAGAAGTGTACAATGAAATCTGTAAGTAAATTTTAGACAGAGCTGAGAAAACCTAGGACACCTGTGTTGAACTCTGTTAGCCTGTGGATGTTGTGGTTCAAGGAATAATAATTTTTGAGAATGAAACAGTCTAGCACATTACTTATTTGATATGCAGGATAATTTTGTGTATTTGTTGATAGTGTTGATATTTGTGGTTCTCTTTAATAGTATTTATTTGTATAATAGTTACAAATTAAAAATAAAAACAGGATAGTTAAGATAGTATTAAAGGTGCAATCATTCCTCAGTTACTAAAGAAATCAACTTTTTCAGATATTGTGGTTATCTTGAAGTATCTCTAAGGTTGGTGATTATTTTTTCTTACATCATCATAATAACTATTACATCCATTCAGACATATGTCTAATTCTTGTTGCACATTCCAGGTCAGATACGATCAGTTGTGCTCTTTCCCATTTAGGTGACATGCTCTGGTTGTTCTTTAACATAAGTTTAAATCCCAGAAGAGTCAACTATGTGTTCAGTTGCTGAACTTGGTTCTTGACGCAGTAAGCGGTCCTGTAATATGCCACAATACCATCCATAGTTCTTCATAATTTCATGTGTAACCATATTCCTCCTGTGAAAATGTAATATAACTTTGTCATTTCCTACAGATTATACTACTTCATCTCCAGGTAAATTTTTATATTTATTGTGTTTGTTTTCTGTATGTGGTCTCAACTTACCTGACGTATTTAAGATTCTGTCTGAAAGGGATTTAAAATATAGGGAGACTTACTATAAGTAAAGAATTTTAACATTACACTGAATAACGTTTAGAATATTTGTGCTTGGAACTGGAACTTCAATTTCTTTCACAGGCTAAACTCCTGTGTCCATCAGAAAAAGGCATTCCCTACTAAAGACAAAAGAATCTGTAATATTATACAGTACATATCTTGATTATCACAATAATTTGTGTTTGTCTTGTGAATGGTGTGTATTTTCTAATTTCATGTATGAATCCTTTAGCTATGCATGATTCAAATGTGAAAAATCAGTGAAACATCAGAACAATGCTGCCTTGGTATGCAAGAGGTGCTCAAGTCAAGGCTATGGAAGGGTGGTGAGACACAAATCAAAGGACAGAAGTGGGCATGGCTTATCTAAGCTAGGGTCTCTGCTGGCAAAAATTCTTTCACCAGGAGAAAATTTACGGTTTTAGCTAATCAGACTGCAAAAGATAAACAAATGAGTGATTTAGTGACCCTTCCACTGAACTGAACAGTGAATTATGTCCTGTGTCATTTTATTCATCCAAAGTGTTGAAAAACTGAATCAGTCCCAAGCGGCTCTGAGCTCTTGAAAATAACTTTTATTGTCTCCTGGATTTTACAACTTCAGCACTTATCTGTTATAGGTTTTTTTTTTTGTGAAAAACATTTAGATAAAATCTTGTGTACATTTGTAATAAAATTGTGTGTGTTGGCAACTGCAAATAATGGTGCATCAATAATCAGTTACTCTCTAGATATGCTGTAATCCTGATATATACTCTGTATTACTTTGTATAAATAATTGGTCTTAATTTCATGTATCTTGCATACAATCAGATTTTTAAAATGAAAAATAAAATTTGTTTTCAAACATTACAAATTAAAGACATCCAAAATAAAAGGCTGTAAAGTAAGGTATACCTGTTCTCTCTCTAGCTAGCTGTCTAGTACTAGAGTCTTGTGTTTAGCTCGTGGTAGATATGCATCTGTATAATATTTTCATCCCTTCAAAAGAAACATTGGCAAAGCTATATTTGAATAGAGTAGTCAACCTTGTATAGGATTTTGCACTGAAAAATTCCACTGTTTTTTATTGCAAGGTTTTTCAAAACAAGAGATTCCATGTAGCTCCTTGTGACTAATGCATCAGTTTCAGTGTCCTGTAGCTATATAATGGGGAAAAAAAAATCATCTCCGTAATGGAATTAGGTCTTGTAATGAATGCATATTTTTGTCTGGATTTTGAGGAATGGAATGGGTAGGCAGTGGTACATGGGTCCTTTAACTGAGGAGGAAACAAAAGGAGCTCCATATTTGTAAAGAGAACTGCGGGTGTTCCATAGAACTGCATCTAACTGTTGTCAGACTACAAGGAAAAGTGCTCCGCAGATACAAACAGGAAGGAACAGAGGGACAAGGCTAAGTCTCACTCTTCATTTAAATGCATTTGGGCAGTTTCTGTTTGAATCCATCTCATAGCTCCCTTTTGTGACATTTAAATGGCAGCAATTTTTTGTGTTTCTGTTTTGAGTCTGTACTGAAGATTTTATGTTCCGTGTTGATGGTACCCTACCCTGAATAAAACATGAGCTTCTCATCACGTAAGTCATCCTTTATTCAGGATGCTTGCTCAAGCAAGGGTATTCAGGGTCTAGTGCTGTTCATGTGAGGTACAGGAGCCTCCTCTAGTTCTCAATTACCTTGTATCTTGCAGACTTTGCAAACATAGTTTGGGTGATGGATTCCCTAGAAGAAGAAAGACCTGATACTCTCAGCCTTTTCAGCTTGCTTTCATAGAGTTCAAACTTCTTGGGGACCATCCCAACAAATACAAAGCATTTTTGAACTGGAAACAGTTTGCAGGAACATTGAGATACAGTCTTGAAGAAACTCATCAGGTGCAGGTACAAGCTGGGCCACTGATAATTAGCACTGACTCTTACTTAGGCAGCATAACCACTTTCATCATGTGTGCTAATAGAGCACAAAACAGTATATGCTTATTTACAGTAATGAAGATGGAATACAGAATGGATATCTGGAGATAACAGTAGTAATTTTACATCACATAATTTTAGATTAAAAGAAGGGTGATGGAAGACTCTTCTCAGGATAGCTTTACTTTTGTTCTCATTTATCAGAAAGGTACTAGTTAAGCTAGCCATCCACATCTAGACAGTGTTTTCTGTATAAAGGAACAGTTAGCTATTTAATTCATTCTTCCTAGAAGGTGTGCTACTGGTGTCTGCTATAAGCAGTCCTAAAATCAGTCATTTTTTTATAGTGCATCTCTCTCATAATGAAACAAAACATAATTTCTTCACATGAAGAACTTAAAGGTCACTAACTTCAAAACTTTGGCCATCGAGTAATAGTTTATTCTAAAAAACAAACAAACACAAAAACGGACTAATACCTCTTTCAATCCCCATAGCTGCCCCTTGTCTCACACAGGAGAGAATGCAGGTTACACCATGCTTTAAAAAAGGGAAAAAAAAAAAAATCCTAAATATGTTCTTTAAGTGGGGTCTCAACACCAGTAAAATAATCGCTTTCATATCACTTTTAGCTTGATTCTCTCATTAAAACATGTGAAATGTTTTACAGGAATCAGCCAGATTGCAGAAAATGAGGAAGTGTATTACTGTGCTGAAGCACTGTTTGTCAAGGAACAATTTTATGTTTCTACTACACAGTGCCATTTCCATAGCATGGGGGTAGTAAAATAAATTACAAAAGAAGGCAAGACAGTCTTGTTTTCTTCATATTTTGTTGTAGGAATAAAAATATGTCTGAAAAAGGTATGTTAGAGTGACAGTGATACGGTCTCATGAGTGATTGCACAGAGGATGGTACCAGACAAGGGGAAGAAGGCACCAGAAATTAAATTATAGGAAAATCAGCTTAATAGGGTATCAAGGCTTTTTAAGTCCAGGAAAAGCATCGGTGATGTATTATGAGCAGATCAAATTGGTAAGGGGAGTTAATGTTACACAAGGCTTGGAAGTATATTCAGAAAAACAATGATTTGATGGAATGAGGCAAGAGGTGAATTCAAAGGCATTGCAATGTGAATATATGTACAGAACATGGGGGCAACTTTAGCAGCTGCACATTTTAGGAATGTGAGAATTGCAACCCAGATGTCAGGAAGGCAAGTAGAGAGATAAGCACCTGGGTGAATATTTTCACTGTTTGAATGGAGTGACATAATTCTTAATTACCGCTGTTACATATTTTACTCTGTGATGCTAATATATTTTGACCCAAGTATATAGATTTGTAGGCTTATGGTATTTTAAAACATCTTAAAGTGAACTCACACTTCACAGCAGTGGAAGGAGTTCTGACAACTAATGGGACCATCTTATGTTGTAGGATATCATCTATTCATCCCATTTCTTATAGGGAGAGACAGATTTTCGCAGAAGCAGAACAAGAGACAAGAGAACGTTTTCAAAATATAGCATTTACATTAAAATAGGGGTGCAATAAGTACCTTCTGCTTATTTTGACAAATTGCAGAAAACCTTTAATCATCTTGAAACATATGCTCAAGTTTTTAAGATCAGCACAATTTTTTAAGGTTACAGAAGTTATGTAACATTTCCATTTAGAAAATAGAGACTACCTCAAAACTGATCTTGAAAACTAGGGGAACCTTTAAGTACTTATACTGTACATAGCTCCCTAGAAGTCTAAAGCCTACACTACATCAGCATTTTCATAAACATGCTGTTCTGTGCATTGTGCTTCCTGTTTCCTTGGGCCAGGGCCATTGACATTAAGTGATGAGGCTTTTTTTTAATATACTTTAAAATAAAATGTTGGGGCTTTTTAATGTATTCCAGACATTTAAAATATTTTTAAATCAACCAAGCCTTTCTGTACATTATTTTTATAAAAGTATGGTTAAATAGTGCTTACATTTAAAAAAAAAAAAAGTAATTTAAACAATTGACAGTGGCAAGAAAGTATACAATAGCAAAGCTGTAACAAATTATTTAAAAAGGTCATCGTCATAAAATGAGGTCAGTTTGTATTTCTTAATGCTAGCAAGTATTCAAATTGCAATTTCTTCTACTACTCTGGTATTCTTGGCAGACTAAAATTTCACTTGCCTTTTTGGCAAAGGTACCTCCCTTTGAATTCAGTCTGAGTCTGTGATTCCTACTTTTCCTTTTAAAGTCATGTTGTAGCTGAAGCCTCAGTTTGCAAGCCTTTAAAAAGTTTTGCACAAAGTATGTATACTGGGCTAGAAAATTAATTTGTTCTTCTCTTTCTGTGAAAGATAACTTTTTAAACACTTGTCACAGTAAATCTATGCCATCTATTCCTTACAGAATTTTGAATGGACAAATATCAGATACGAGTCATCCAATATTCATCAGGCTGTTTAATCATCTAAGATACCTGTTCCCATATATCAGATGTTTTATTTCTCAAGAAACATTTTCGAAGGAAATACATAGGCCTGATAATCCTTTTCCCCTGCTACCGGTTTTCATAATGAGACGTTTATTTTTAAATGCATTTGAAGAATATTTTTTCTCTATGAAGAACTTCACAGAGTTCCACTTTCAAGAACTTCCAAGGCTTCCTACTTTCAAGAATGCCTCCATCTCTCAGGCTTTGGTGTGGCACTGTTAAACACAGATAGCCACTAGCGGTCCTGCTTGCTTCCTGACAGGTTCAAGAGCTACCATATGCTCTCATACAAGTTTAGTTTCCAGCAATTGAATAGGCTTTGACTCAGGCTGAAAACAATAGGGAAGAAATGTATTTAAGGATGCTGTATAGTATTACTTTTGCTTCCATACTTTGAAAGAATATCCTCTGTGAGGAGCAGTTGAAATACAGGGGTATCAGAATCCAATGTTCTCTGATACTCCACATGAGGAGGATTTAACATGTAAAACAAAATTTCCTCATCTGAAGATATTTGGTGTTACATGAGAGTTTTATTTAGCAGAGTCCAGCAAGGTACTAAAATCACAGTGCAAACACAGTATAGCCATTGCAATATACAGTTGGATTGCAGTGCAAGTCTGATTCCCATTACCGGCCTTTATATGCTGACCGTCACAGTGCTGGTCATCCCAGGTGCTGGAAAGGAGTGTGTCAGTTAAAGACAGCTCAAGCTCATTGCTCTGTTCAAAGTTCATTTTGTTAGTTGTTCAGTGTTTATGCTCTCTGTTGGGCTGAGCTACATATGCCTTTACCCCTTGCTGGGCTGGCTCACTCAGGAAGCCATTCACACTCTTTTGATTAACTCAGGGAAAAACATTTACACAAGTAGCTAATCCACTAAACTGATACAAGCATTCATCTAAAACAAACCCTCCAGTCCCTTTTCTGTTGAGATAAGTTCAGCTTTCTGTGCAACAGCTGCCATCAGTCACTCCCTACATTCTTCCCTCAGCTTCATAAGCACGTTACCCGTGTCCTTCTCATCTGCCCTTCTTCTGGTTTAGGGGTTTATTGACCAGACACAAAAAGATTAACTCTTTTTTTTTTTTAAATAAACAAGTTTATTTAAGTAAAGCAGGTGCAGAAAAGAAAAATTAAAGATGGACTAAATAAGGATCAAAAGAGGGGAAAAAAGAAAAGTATATATATATGTACACAGAAATGTAGAGACAATTGGTCAAAGGAATAGACACAGCCTTCATACCATGTGCACACATACCACCTTGTAACACTTTATACATCTGTAGGTGCCCATGTGGAGTGGTAGTGTATCTGGTCACAAAGGTAAATAAGTAAAAGGAAAATGTATGATGGGGTCTACATATTTTCTAGTTGTTGTGATGATCCATTGTGATTAATAGCAATCTTTCCTTAGCTTCTAAGTTAGGGCTCATTCTATCAAAGAAAAACAGAATTCAAGCTCTGCTTTTTTCCATCTAGCATAAAGTTTTAAAAGATGTTTCTTCCTAATGGTATTTTTTATGCTGTATATGTCTATAAGTACAATAATAAAAACTTTTCTTTGTAAAGAGTAAATTCTCATTCCTGTTTCGCTACAGCTAATACCAAGATCAGAAGTACTGTATACCTTAGATATCATGAGGATTGGAAATGGCCAGTTCACACAAATAGCGGTCCCTGTTCACTTTTGCCCCAGGAAAAAATGTGACCCCCAGAAGGGGTTGACAGAAAGCTACGAATACAGCCTGAAAGACTGAAAAACAACAGTGTCACATTGGCCACCTGTAAAGGAAATGTAATTGTAGAACAAGTTGGAAAACACAGAAAGAAAGCTTGAGTTGTTGAAAATACTTCCCTGTGATGTACCGCATCATCCCCCCATTTTGTCAGTAGAGTAACAAGGGTCTTGTCAATGTACAGGAACAGAGTTTTATGGTAGGAAACAGGCACCAACTCTTAATCTACGGCATGTGATACTCATTTGAAGTAAACTGTGTAGCTGTTATATCTGTCCAGTGCAACAGTGAAAAGCATATCCTCAAGATGAATTTATTTATCTTGCATATGTATTTGGTGAGGGCTGTTCTGAAATGGCTGGTGCTCAGCTTGAAGCCTGTTTCTGCCTTTTTAAGTAATAAACTTCCATTTTTTGAATGGGGCTTTTTGAAAGTCCCGTTCAGTTTTGTTGCCAAAGAAGTGAGGTGTCTCCTTTTGAAAGTCACATCTTCTTTGATTATATATAGCAGGGTTCCATGGAGCTTTCATAAGGCACTCTTATAATTTACCCATGTAATTTAAGGACTGAAAGTCTTTATTGTGTAAATCCTAAAAACTGACTTTCTAAATCTGTCCAAAAGTTAAACTTGTAAATGTAGATCAAGATTATTAATTATTTCCCATGCCAGGTAAAACAAACATCTGGAAAAATAGTTTATGCAAATCATGCCATAAGGAAGTTAGAGTAATGTATCAAACTAGTTCAATTTCTTAGAAGACTGAATTATTGCTAAGAAAGAGTACATTTGATTTTTCTTTCATATCAGTAGTATGAGAAAATATGAAGCAAAGAAAACCTTTATTGTACATCCCTCCATACACTGTGATTTTTCACATTTTCTTCCAAGCAGAATGACTTAGGACTTCTTCAACTTTAGTTATACACAATCTAACCAAGTTTCTTTCTGTTACTAGATTACAGGTGCAAAAGAAAATCGAATGTGGAGGAAAGGAAGTTGTGCCTCTTCTTTTTCAGTTTATGGCTTTTTTCTTTTAATTTTCCAGCATGAAGTTTTCTTTTGCATCTTTCTCTTCCCCTGTTCACACTTATTTTTATAGACAAGGTTTCCACTTGCTCATGTTGCCTTTACAAAAGAAAAAAAAAAAGGCAATTGAAAGATTTTAAAAGTATACTAGCCCACTCAGTGGCCTTGATACAGTGTATTGTTGCTTTAAATTTTTTCCTTTAAATTTTTAAGGAATTTTTTTCATATGTTGCTTAAAAGTTAAAAAACAAGACATGGGAATTGTCAGCTTTTACATTAGAAGGAGGTGTCATTGAGTTCAGAGCTGCCTCGCTTCGTAAGGTATTTGGAATAGTGGTGGCCTGAGTATGCCTTCATAGTTTTGAAGCATTCTGGGTGGTTCACTATAAAGCTGACAAGAACTGTAGATCAACATCGTGATACTGAAAAGGCAGTGAAAGAGCAGATGAAGTTAAGGATTGCCAAATACAAAGTAATGTCTATTAAGAAAAAAAATGAGTCTTTAGCTTATATGTGTGAAACCATGGGCTTTGCTACCACCCAGGAAAGAGATCAGAGAATGATACTGGACAGCTCTCTGAAAATGTCAGCTCACTGATCAGCTGAGTAAAGTGACTGTTAGGACTGACTGGGAAAGGATAGAGAACCACAGAAAAATCATAATGCTAGTCTTCTATTAACCCATGGTACACCTGACCTTTTGACTATAACCACTTTTGTCAGAAAGACTGTAGTAGAGCAAGAGAAGGTAAGGTATGCAGAGGGCTATAAAGTGTAAAAAAGTTGTGGCTGCCTTCTGCTTGAGGAGTCAGTAAATGTGCTAGAGCTTCTCAGCTTGTCATTGAGATAAGTGACAGAGATCTAGGAAGGCATACAAGGCTTTGAATAGATGAATAGAGCTTTACATGTGAGTTAAAATACCCCCTCTATGCAGTCTTCATAAAAAGAGAAAAATGTCCTGTTGTACACAATTACAGCCTGGAGCTATTTGCCATCACATGTTATGGACCCAAACTCGGAAGCAGGTTAAGAAGGAATAGCCAAATTCAGAGAATAAATGCTTTGGTTGCTGTTAAAGATGACAGTATGGATGCAGCCTTTAGCTTAGGGGATCTTGCCACTTGTCAGCAAAGGCCAGGAGTGGACAGTTGGGAAAATTCACTTACTGTCTCATTGTGTATTCGTCATGAGAGAAGTGTTTTCCATGTGGGCTGTGTTTTAGAAGAAAATCAGTATCTTCCAACTGTTATGCCCTCTCTATAATAACATAGTAGACATCTGTGGACTTGTTCATAAGGTGCAAGAACTAATGACCTAAAATTGTATAATCACACATTCAGAATTTGGTCACGTGTGTATGGCATATATTAACATTCCCTCCCCATTTTTAGACTTTTTCCCCACTCCAAGGGTTAAAGTGCAGCAGTTTGTTTAAAGGGAGAAGAATAAGCTTAATAGTCTGTTCTGAAAGACAAAATCACATACTTATTAGATATTAATAATGTATTTTTTCTGAAAGCGTACATCTTTTTTCTAAGATGTACATAAATCATAAACTAATGAAACAGGTGAATAAAATTTGAGTTACATTTGCATAAAATGCAGCAGAAGTTGATTTGGTTTTTTCCCATTGTTTTTTGTAATATCTTGCATTTGTGTGTATGCATTTGTATATATACACACATACATATAGGTATAGTTATAATCACTGTCAATATCACTCACTTTTAAAAGAAAAAAATATGTCTAGGCTTTTCTGTTTGCATTTGAGATTTCTGTTTGTTAATTGTGGTTTTTTGATTGCTGCCATGTTTAAGGGCTGCTGATTCACTGATGACTGACAAGACTTTTTTTTCCTGGAAATGCTCAGTGTCTGGGACTCTCTTTAGAGCAGCTTGTGCTAATTAGACTTTCAAGTGTCAGCTCTGTGGAAAACTTTTTTCTCCTGCTTCTTAAGAAAAGCATCTGGACTGCTAAAAAAATATTAGTTAGATTAGTAATCAAGTCCAGTTAAGCATTATTGTTTATGCTCACAGACCCATTGATTTGCCAGTTGAAATATAAAATACTTAACGTTTGAATCAAAAGCCAGATGCACTTGGGCATTAAATTATGTTTCTGTTGCAGTGGCTAACTCAGTTTGTGCATCATCAAAAATTCAAACTAAGGTCATGCAATCAGAAGTGTATCACTGCATGGCACTTTCTGAAGGCTAAAGATTTTTTTTTTAAAGACTGTGGTCCAAATCATCATTAGTTTTTCTGCATGTGTTCTATCCATTTCAGGCTTACCTATATTTCATCAGCATTTTATAGTATTGTTTCTGAAACTTGTTGTAGAAACTGTAGAAGAAAAATCCATACATGAATATGACTTTTCTTCACAGGATGTGCTTAAGCAATATCCATTGTATTTATACTAATTTAATAAAAATAGATGCATTGTTTGTGAAGTTCGTGAACAGTTTCAATATTCTTGAAATTATATCTAATGTGCATTCAGTTGTAATAGTGTGCTTCATTATTTTACTTAGGTGACAGCAAATGCAGTAGGCACTGGGAATCTGTTCTGTTTTACTGGTTTTCATCTTGGTCAAATTTGACAATTTTTACTGATGGACAGATATCACAACAAGGAGCATTGTATCCCTAGATTCCTGAAAATATAACATACTCTTTCATTAAAAAATGCTTTAAAATGGAAATGCTTTTTTTTTTCCTGAACTGTGCTGTACAAACATACGCTCTTCAGTTCTTTCAGCTTGTGTTTTCAAGGGTTGTGAACAGAACATATGTATTTTGTTTTTACGGAATTTGCATTTCATATGGACTGGAAATTCAGGTAGACTGCTCTTGATAAGTAGTAGAAGGGATATCCGGATGATCCCCTATCCCTCTTCGTCAAAGAATATGTTACAGGAGTTTTGTTACGTGTTTTTTATGGTCATTATTGCCTTATAAACTGGAGAAAAAAAAATATGTTGGGCAGAACATTTCTGTTCCCAAAACAAAAGAGCTGTGAAATAGCTCAGGAACGTGTAGAGGTGATATCCAGGTGATATCAATGGATTAAACCATTGGTATGTGGACAGGTCTCTTTCTCTTTTAACAGCATCTAAAATTAGCAAGTAGATTTTGAGCAAGTATGAAGGAAGGGATTCAGAATCAACACATAGCTAATGGTGTGACAAACCAAGGTTGAATGTGTTGTGAAACAAAGGAAGTTCAGAGGAAAAGAAATTCAAATGTACTAAGTAATTAATTTGTGTGATTAAGACCTTCAGAATATGAACTCCATTTCATTGGATCACTATAAGGAAAAAATAATAACCATTCTCTAGCCTTTTAGAATGCAGTATTACAAATGCAGACATATTCAAGTCATACTTGCATGTTGTATGGTCACTCTAAGAATGAGCAACATCTGTATGTTTGACTGCATATTTCTCAATGTGGTTTTCATTTTTTTACTGTGGAGTTTTTGTTCCTGCGGGCAATGCTGACAGAGCCTTTTAGTATAGGTAGCGGATTTGTGTTATGGGCAGCAGGCCATGAATGAGTAGGTAAAGCTGACAAATTTGTTTGGGTACTTTTGTTGGTAACGTGTTTTGTGTAACATCCCTGTGAGCTGAACCACGACTTTTTAAAAGAAAAGTTGTAAAGTTGTGCCTACTTTGAAAAAATAAATAGTTTGATGATGTGATGAATATGTTCATTAAGAAACCAGAAAATTTTAAAGAAAATGTATCATGTTATGGAGAATGAAATACCCATCTCTATGGGTAGCAGTAAAGGTAGTAGTAATAAACCACTGCTATGACTTTTGCCAAAGTTCTCTTTTTCTGAAGCAGCATGTATTTCATTTGGATATTTACATGTTTGATAGAAAATATAGTCCCTTATGTGATTCTTCTGGGGCACAATGGTAAAGCTTTACTCTCTTAATTGATATTGCATGTATTTTCATCTGAATTAACTTGAGAAATAGTTATCTACAGAGTGAGGTAATTTGAATTTTTACATTTGGCGTGTATTCATTCAGTGGAGTTTTTTGTTTCAAAACAGCTTTCTTTCTAGATAAGTAACAGGATCCTTCCTTAAATTGTCAGTGAGACGATGATACTGCTTTCTAGCCAACACTTTTAAGATATTAAGTGTTTTAATTTGAGGCTGTGTATTGAGACCATGGGGTTCACTAGGAATACCTTAATCGTAACATGGGAACAATTGTTCGTTGCTGTTTTTTTTTCCTGTGGATTTAACCTTGGAGCAGTTCCAGCTGTGTTAATAAGCCACAGGAAGCTGCAGTGAGCATACATATATTTAAAGAAGAAATTCCTTCTCTTACCTAATGCAGGGACAACTAAGCAAGAGTAGCTGCTTACTGAAGTCGGTTTCTTTTTCTCTACATGTGAAATGAATAACCAAGGACAAGACAGGAAACTAGTTCATGGCTAGTAGTTGGCTGATTTACATCCAGTTGCTGCTGTTGGATGTGGCTTCCACGTATGAGGTTGACTTTGTTTAATAAGGGAAAAGTCATAAAGCCTTAATTGCATTTGATGCTCTTGGACATTTCTGGAATCAGTAATCTAATTTAACATAAATGAATTGCAGGTCTTATGTTTCGTATGTTACACTTAAAAAGGTCAAATCAATTCGCTTCAAGGAACGCTAAGTCTAAAAACAGTACTGGTGATGTATAATGAGTATTGCTGAAAATGCCTGCTACTGCTGACTGCTTCTTCTGCAGAATAAGTATGAAACTTGCAATGTGCATAGTTCTTTGGGAATAAATTATGCTTTTGGGGGAGGCAGGATAGTAGACAGCAACGGATAGTACTCATGTTGTTGTATGGAAAGATACTGCTAAAGTACTTGAACCTGCCATTTTAGAAGCCAAGAGAAGGTTAGAGGACTTCTTTTCACTCAAAAAAACTAGACAGCATCAGGCAGTTTTCAGTTAGTACTCAGCATCATCAGGCAGAGGGAGGTTTGGGAATTCTCTTTCTGTAGATCCCATCATCAGTAAGTGTCATAGTTTAATCTCAGCTGGCAGCTAAGCACCAAACAGCTGCTAACTCTCTGGCCCAGTGGAATGGGGGGAGAGAATCGGAAGGGTGAAAGTGAGAAAACTCATGGGTTGAGATAAAAACAGTTTACTAATTTAAATAAAGTAAAATAATGATAATGATAGTGATAATGATAATGATAATCATGGTGATGGTGGTGGTGGTGATGATGATGATGATGAAGATGATAATAATAATGATAATATAGTACTGAAACAGAAAATAACAGAGAGGGAAATAAATCCCAAGAAAGACAAGTGATGGAAATGGAAACAGTTGCTCTCCACCAACCGACTGATGCCCACACTATCCCTGAGCAGTACCCTCCCCCACCAACCTCCTCCCTAGTTTTATTGCTGAGAATGATGTCATATTGTCTGTAATATCCCTTTGGTCAGCTGGGGTCAGCTGTCCCAGCTGCGTCCCCTCCCGACTCCTTGTGTACTCCCAGCCTACTCAGTGGTGGGGCGGTGTGAGGAGCAGAAAAGGCTTTGGTTCTGTGTAAGCCCCGCGCAGCAATAGCTGAAACATCGCTGTAGTATCAGCATTGTTTCCGGCACAGATCCGAAGCATAGCCTCTTACCAGGTACTATGAAGAAAATATAACTCTATCCCAGCCAAACCCTTCTGGTAAGGAAGGCATTTCTGAACATTTTACATTATGGCAATAGGAGTGCCCACAACCTTTCCAAATGCAGCGCTGAATTTTGTCTGCAGCGAGAGTAATTTTCCTGGTTTGTTTTAGCACTTTTTAAATTCATTGGTGCTGGCTGAAGGCAGGGCCCTGATGTCTGCTTCTTCTGCTATTGTTACGAGCTCTGCTACTTAGAGCTACAGTCTTAAAAGCAGCTCTGTCTTTTCCAGTTTGCTCACCAAAACTTGAAAGAAGATGCATGTAATTGTGAATTACAAGGCACAAAATGGTTTTAGAATTATTTTTCTTTTTATTTCAGCCACTGGAGCATAACATTTGAAATAAAACAATAATAATTCCAGAGCATTTCTAACTTATCTTATTTTCATACAGTTAATATAAATAATATAATATATAATAATAAAATATAACAATATAACATATAATATACTATATAATATGTTATAGTGTAATATAATAATAATACATTTAGCATGAGGTGTCATTTGAAAGACTTCTATTTTTTTGCTTTGAACATGTTTTGCCTCTTCTTATCCCAAATTACTTTTTACCCCTGCTCCATGTTTTCTCCTTTCTTTGGAAAGAAATACTCTGCCATATTCAAATTGAATTTGTGATTATTTTGTTCAGTCCTGAACAATGTTTTTTGTCACATGAGTTCTGCGTCAAAAAACTTTCAGCCAGCTCTGTTGAGAGCAACACTGCCAGACTAGTGATGGGGTTACTACTTGAATTTCATGTTGTGGCTGAGGGGTTGAGCTCACAGACTGACAAATACTCGAATTGTAAGAAGAATGACTTTTATCTTGTTAACTTAGAATGCTAATTATGACTAAATTTCAAACACTGTCAAGCATTTCAAACTTGACCTTTACATGCAAACATCCAGCAAACATGTTGATCCGGAGGGCACCATTCCATTGAAAGGATGTTCCCGGGAAGAAGGCCAAACACTTGAAGCAGCATTTTGATTGCTTACTCCAAAACTTCAAACAACAAGTGATGACAATAGGTCCCCGCTAAATGTATCTGTGGTCTGAAAAAAATTACCATTACCCAAATCAAGCTGCATGTTCCTCAAGTTTTTACAATTACAGACATTCTACTTTTTAGAAGTTGAACTTGAACTCAAAATCCTGCCATTTAGGCTTCTACTTTTTGAAAACTTAGGTATTATATAATAGAGGCTATATATATATATATATATATATAAAATATACATATCATATGTATAGCCTCTACAACGAATGTGTTTGGCTGCAGTATCCTACGAATTCTTCTAGTTCTGTGACACCTGACTCTTTTACACATTTTTTAAATCATTAACATGCTGAACACTGTATCAGTGCTTAACAGTGATAATGCAGGGGACACAGCTCTATGCTTTGCCTTTTTCTCTTCTGAGTCTGTCAGAGGAAATACCTGTTCGGGTTTGTGGGCTATTGTTGTAGACATCTATTTTCATTTACAGTAGCATCAATATTTATATGTGTGTTCTATCACATCTTATCAAGGTACCTAGCAACGCTTTTAAAGGATACTTTTTCTAGCACGTTGCAGTCTATGTAACCAGGTTAATAGTGCTATCATGTAATATTGCCATGGCTTGCTATTTCTTTGCTGTCTTTTATCCAATTTTGTGTAAAATAAGTCATTGTAGCTTATAAGTAAATAAACTTTTGTCAGATATCTGTTTATATATTTGGATGGCTCTGACCACAGTCAGTGTTCCAGACCTGCTTGGGGTCAATAATGCCATAATGCATACAGTTAGTAATAACAAAAAATAATGGAATGTGGTGGCTTTGTTTCCTAGGTATAGCATATCTGAGCGGAATGTGCAGTGAAAAACGAAAATGTATAATTGCAGAGGACAATGGTCTGAATCTCGCTTTTACCATTGCCCATGAAATGGGTCATAAGTAAGTATGTGGATAACAAACCCTAGTATTTGTTTGCACGTAATATTACTATGATTTGATTAATTTGATTGTGTTCAATTTAGTTCAGTTTTTCTTTTTTTATTTTCAGAAGGCTTGTAAATTTGATGAAACGTTTGGAAAAATGTTTTTGTTATTAATAATACGTAGCAGATACTGATACATAGTATGTATATTAAGAAAATGTTTAGAACTTGGAGTAATACAGGAATCTTTATAGCTACACAATAACTAGGTTAGCTGGAAGGACTGACATTGTCTAGAGTAAAAGCAGGTGCCCCAAGATGTTTTTTCTTTTGAGACTGTGGTATTGTGTATCCAATCCAGATGTGACTATTGTTGCCAACAAACATTTTAATGAGATCATGACTTGGAAGAGCCCTTACTTAATTTGGCTTTCTCAGCATAGATCCCATTAAAGTATATAATGGTCATCAGTCATCGCAACATTAATATTGTTTTTTCCTCCCCTTAAAAGAAAGCGATGACAAAGTGAAGGTGAAGGTGACTATCCTTCACAACTGAATTGGATGTTTTTACTCATTACATGAGGAATACTTTGAAGCAAAATGAAAAATTCTCCTGTTGCAATTGTCAAATTTGTTAGTGAAAGTTGTATTCGATTCTTGGTTTCAGTACTTGCTAAAGAAAAATAAATAGGAGAGTCCTTATTTAAAAAACAAATAAATAAAAAGGAGGCCTGCATTAATCTGTCATTTTTACCTGCATCTAATTCAAATACATCTCTCAAAACTTTGGATGTTTTTTGTTGTTGTTTATATAATTTGTATACTAGCATGAAGGAGACAGGCTAGGAAAATTTTGGAGCCCTGTGTTCCAAGCACTGGAACATTCAAATGTGAGAAAATCCCTTCACAGTTACAAGCACAAACAGTAACTGAATAAATTTCTAGGAAGCATAGATGAATCTCAAAATATACCTACCTTCTGTGCATAGCATTTCTCTTAAAGTAGATCTGCATTAGAAAGATACCATGATGTCATATGTTTAGCCAACTCTATTTTATTGATAAATTACTGACTTAAAAGATGTTCACAAAGTGTAGGCTATTAAATCAAGGGTATATTGAGCTGGAATGATAGGATAGTTAGTCCATTTACTGATAATAAAGCTAAGCTTTTATTAGGTAATGTCCATAATATCACTCTGGGGTCCCTTTCTCTCAGCACTTGCTTCCCAGCGTCCTGACTCAGGTTATCTTGAGGTCCTACAACGTCAGGTGTTCCCATTGCAGTGACTACTGAGTAAGAAAGAAGCTGCTGCAGAACTGTTGAGTCACTGGGGACTGTGCCGGTATCCTGTCCTCAAATAATCTACTTGCTTCCTTCTCTCTCCCATAAATCCCCAATCCCATGGGATATGGGGGCAGTGGATAGAAGGTGCAGGGGAAGTGCCTGTCATTGTGGCCTCCTCTGAGCTGCGCAGACTATCCCATTTTCCCCCCATTGCTTCTTTCCTTAATTTTTTTGTCCTTTTTGGCTAACAGTCGAAAGCTGGGTTTCTCAGTCCAAGTTCAGATATGTAGATACAGATATTAATCTATCTGTAGATACAGAAATATCTATAGATTCAGGTAGTCAGATACAGAAGCAGCCTGACTGTCGGAGATGTTGAGCTTTAACTGTTTTGACTGATTTTCATCATTACCAAGTTTTTTGTTCAAGATAAAGTTATTGTTGACTTGTCAACTGAAGCGTAGACACAGGAGCCTAACTTTGAGCCATACAATTTGAAAAGCACAGCTGCAGTGTGCAAAATTGAGCTTCATAATGAATTTTAAAATACATGCACAACAAACTGTAAGAAATTGTCTTTCCCATACATGTGTATTTGTGTCATTGACAAATTTACAGAGAAATGGCTATACTTCACTGCAGTTTGTGAATAGCTGCATAAAACATAGACATATTTTTATGTTATTTTTGGTATTGCTTTACTATC